>NC_056438.1:64589885-64957385 GCF_018296145.1 Oncorhynchus tshawytscha
GATGGAGAGCGTTGCTGCACAGTTATTTTCAGGTCTCTCCAGATGTTCGATTGGGGTCAAGTCCAGGCTCAGGCTGGGCCACTCAAGGACATTCAGGGACTTGTCCCGAAGCCACTACTGAGCTGGACTCGACACCATACCCGGACTGGGTACGGACGCAGAGGGAGGCAGGACTGGACACTGGACCTGAGCTGGACTTCGGTGCAGAGGAAGGCTCCGGCCTTGGAGCTGGACTGGACGCCATGCCCGGACTGGGCCCCGACACAGAGGAAGATTCTGGCCATGGAGCTGGACTGGACACCGTACCCGAACTGGGTACCGGCGCAGAGGGAGGGATCTTCTGTCACGATCGTCGAAATAACATTCTGACCAAATCGCAGCTTTGAGTTCCACATCTTGTATTTCGTGAAACGCACAAAACAATAAAAAAAGCAAACAAAGCATGAAGCTATGGAGTGCTCACAGGCAGCTACACGTAAACAATATCCCACAAAAAAACAGTGGAGAAATGGCTGCCTAAATACAGTATGATCCCCAATCAGAGACAACGCTAAAGAGCTGCCTCTGATTGGGAACCATACCAGGCCAACATAGAAATAAAACAACCTAGATTACACACCCTAGTCACACCCCGACCTAACCAAAATAGAGAATAAAAAGGCTCTCTGGTCAGGGCGTGACAAGTCTGTCATGGAAAGAGCATGTCTTCCTAATTCATTTGTACATTTGAATAATTTAGCAGACACTCTTATCAAGAGCGACTTGCAGTATTGAGTGGATAGATTTATCATACTTGTTCTCCATGGGAATCAACCCACAACCCTGGCATTGCTGTCACGAATATCACAGAAGGTGCCTCCCCTTCTTGTTCGGGTGGCGCTCGGCGGTCGTCGTCGCCGGTCTACTAGCTGCCACCTATCTTTTTTTCCTTTTCGTTTGTTTTGGTCTAATTGTTTTCACCTGTTCCTTGTTGGTGTTTTGGGGTGGGTGTTATTTAAGTTTGTTTAGCCCGCTTGTGTTTGTGCGGGCTTGTTGTCATTGTACGTTGGAGGTGTATTGTTCATTTTGGGTTTTCGCTGTCCGTTTTATGTAACAGTGGTCTTTGGGTTGTGTTGCGCCTGTGTTTTGGCTTCACCCATTTTTGAACCTGTTCCTGTTTACTGTGGACATTAAAGCGTTTTTTCCCCGTGAAACTTCTGCTCTCTGCGCCTGACTCCACACCCATCACTCTCCTGACGTTACAATTGCAAGCGCCATGCTCTTACCAACTGAGCCACACGGGACTAATGTTTTTTACATTCTGTGTAAGTCAATTATGAATACAATTGTACCATTATATTGCATTCATTTGCAACTTAAATGAGCTGTCAGTCACTCCTGTATGTCGCCAAGTAGTAAACCTCCATGTTGTCTAATGCTGCATTTGTAACCAAGTGGGAAGTGAGAATTTACCACATAAGACTGGGAAAAATCTTCAACGGCCCTTCCACTGGTAAATTACTAGTGGGAAACTCCTCTATCATCCAGACCAACTTCACCCACTTCTCCCACATTTTGACCTCTGACATCACCTACTAAGGAAATGACCTCAATAACAGCTTTTTCGGCAGTTAAATGAGGCAACAAAACATTATTTATAAAACTAATATGGTTTTTGAACACTGTAATTTGTTTCCAAGCATGATAGCTGTACTTTTAGTTTATGGTTTATGTAGCTTGTTGGTCATTAGCACGTGAATGCTTTGAATGAGTTCAAGGCACGTGAATGCATCCAACTGGTATTTACAACTTCACAGCAGGTAAATTCCCACCTCTTGTTTACAAATGCAGCATTAACATTAATATGTCTATTCCTGATGACTTCAGTAATTACAGGGATGTCACTGTCATCACTTTCAAATAAATTACATTTCAACCAAACGATTTTAATGTTGTTGTATAAAAGTTGGATTACGCAGAAAGGTGTAGATTTATTCCAAAATGCCCAATAACCCACCAAGCCAAACATAAGCTTGTGTAAACACAGCAGTACGTAAACATGCTGACCTATTTGTCATTCCAGGTTTCAATGACTCCTTTCTCCATCCTTCTCCTCAGAGGTGTTCCCCCTCATTCTGGATCAGTGCTTCCTCCAGACCATTCACTGCATCCAGAAACTAAAGTCAACCACCGAAGCTGTGAACGCAGAGGTTTAAGTTAGCCATCAGTATTTGAGGGATACTGTGTGTGTGAACATTTCTCTGGGCCCTGAAAATGAACGGAAGGTATGTGTGCCCCTCTATGAGTCTATTCATTCCCACTGTAACAACTTTCTCATTTACATGCAATGGAAAGCAAATAAATATGCTGCCCCAGATGAGTCCTAATCTGGTCATTTACAGTAAGTAAGGAGGAAAGCAAGCCAAGACTGTGGTTTTACAACAAAGGTATTTAGGCTAGATAAAAAGAAATCAAGGTTGCAACAATGAAAATGCATTTTTTTATGGAATAACCTTCATTGGCGTTTTGCCCTACGTGACTTGGAAAAGGTAATTGAAACTGATCTTGACATTGCTATTGATATTCAATATATCATGATGTACAATATAGATAGATGTTGATATCACAGTCAGTCACTCCCTGTCATTGGTTTTAAAAGGGAAGTTCTCAGGGTTTTAAACTGCGCACACAAACCAGCTCTGCACCCAAACAGTACTAACCATATTGTGCTGTAACCAACTCATCTTTGGAATGATAACAAACATATTATACACAGAGACTTGGCTTAAGCACAAACAGACGGGACAGGGTCAACATTTACATTCAGTGCATATCACTAGATGGCAGTATGGTCAATTCTGTATTTCAATTTTCCACCTCTGATGAAATGATTTTGACAATGAATTATCATTTAATTTCATGTGATGAACATCTCATCTGATTTCACAATGGACAAAATACATTCATTTGTGCATCTTTCTATTCTAATAAATTAGATTATCCCTTCAATTACCAATTTGAATTCATAGCCTATGTGTTCCAGACTTATCTTGTATTTTCAACAGGTACAGCAAGCACTGCTTTTATTTCCAAGAAGAAAACATTTCTGGGAAATAATAAAAGATAAGATGTTGCCTGAGGCCTCAACGAATAGCAATGTTCTGAGTCTTCAAATAAACACTTTTATTCTGAAAATGAAAGGGAGCACCCCATTTTGTGTAGCTCACGTATTTGGTCAAATTGCTAAACCATAGGCTGCAATACACCAGTATCTTATCTTGGACAATTCCTCTGTTTTGTCTTCATATGACTCTGTCCTCAGTTATACCTGTTTTTATACATTCTTTTATCAGATGTTAACGGATGCACACCTTGGCAGCTGACCCCAACTCTATCATAGTAGCCTGTGACAGAGGCTACCATCAAAGCAATCCTTTTGGAAAATTACTTCTCGGTTCTAGCTTGTATGGCTCCCTGGGCGAACCCCCCACCCCACCCAACAACAAAAAAAGCACACAAACTAGAATCAGGGCACCCTCTCCGACAAGGTTAATTGACCTACAGTCCCACACGGTGACATGATATCATTGACGTGACATGCAAATGAGCAACAGAAAACTGATCGCACAAATGTCACCATTACGATTTTTTTTGTGCGGGCGCCCTGTGCCGCCCCCAGCAAGATGCCGCCCCTGCCCATGTCGCCTATACCTACCATTCAAAAGTTTTGGGTCACATGAAAACATACATGAAATGAGTTGAAAATAAATAGGAAATATTGTCAAGACGTTGACAAGGTTATAATTGATTGACATAATAATTGTGTCCTTCAAACTTTTATTTTGCCAAAGAATCCTCCATTTGCAACAATTACAGCCTTGCAGACCTTTGGCATTTTAGTTGTCAATTTGTTCAGGTAATCTGAAGAGATTTCACCGCATGCTTTCTGAAGCACCTCCCACAAGTTGGATTGGCTTGATGGGCACTTCATACAGTCAAGCTGCTCCCACAACAGCTCAATATTGTTGAGATCTGGTGACTGTGCTGGCCACTCCATTATAGACCGAATACGAGCTGACTGCTTCTTCCCTAAATAGTTCTTGCATAGTTTGGTCCTGTGCTTTGGGTCATTGTCCTGTTGCAGGAGGAAATTGGCTCCAATTAAGGGTATGGCATGGCGTTGCAACATGTAGTGATAGCCTTCTTTCTTAAAGATCCCTTTTACCTTGTACACATCTCCCACTTTACCACCACCAAAGCACCGCCAGACCATCACATTAACTCCACCATGCTTGACAGATGGCGTCAAGCACTCCAAACTATACAAGTATCTTTAGATTTTTTCTGCGTCTCACGAATGTTCTTCTTTGTGATCCGAACACCTCAAACTTAGATTCGTCTGTCCATAACACTTTTTTCCAATCTTCCTCTGTCCAGTATCTGTATTATTTTGCCCAACTTAATCTTTTATTTTTAGTGGCCAGTCTGAGATACAGTATGGCTTTTTCTTTGCAACTTTGACTAGAAGGCCAGCATCCCGGAGTCGCCTCTTCCCTGTTGACGTTGAGACTTGTGTTTTGCGGGTACTATTTAATTAAGCTTCCAGTTGAGGACTTGTGAGGTGTCTGTTTCTCAACCTAGACACTCTAATGTACTTGTCCTCTTGCTCAGTTATGCACCGTGGCGTCCCACTCCTCTTTCTCTTCTGGTTAGGGCCAGTTTGCGCTGTTCTGTGAAGGGAGTAGTACACAGCGTCGTACGAGATCTTCCGTTTCTTGGCAATTTCTCGCATAGAATAGCCTTTATTTCTCAGAACAAGAATAGACTGATGAGTTTCAGAAGAAAGTTCTTTGTTTCTGGACATTTTGAGCCTGTAATCAAACCCACAAATGCTGATGCTCCAGATACTAAACTAGTCTAAAGAAGGCCAGTTTTATTGCTTCTTTAATCAGAACAACAGTTTTCAGTTGTGCTAACATAATTGCAAAAGGGTTTTCTAATGATCAATTAGCCTTTTAAAATTATAAACTTGGAATAGCACAATTAACACAATGTGCCATTGGAACACAGGAGTGATGGTTGCTGATAATGGGCCTCTGTACACCTACGTAGATATTCCATAAAAAAATCTGCCATTTACAGCTACAATAGTCGTGTACAACATTAACAATGTCTACACATTATTTCTGATCAATTTGATGTTATTTTAATGGCCAAAAAAGGCGCTTTTCCTTCTAAAACAAGGACATTTCTAAGTGACCCCAAACGTTTGAACGGTAGTGTATTTCACCTTTCACTGAGAAGACACCACACACATTATTACCAATCATCCCTCATGGCAAAGGGGCATATACTTTTTATGGCTGAGGTAGTAAGGATGAATAGGCCCAACTCAAGCTGCCTGGAAGTCTGAATGATTGACTGTGTTATGTGTCTGCCACAGCGATAGCCATAGCCACTGACGCAGATACCCTTTGTACCCCAGTTGACATGTAAGTACAGCCATGAGTCATATGTTAAACAAGCAAGACAGGATAAATGGGGATAAGGCCTGGCGACCGTTTTAGCTCAACTCCTCTTCACATTCACACACTGCTGTCCATGACGCCCCGCCGACAGATGGTTGGTGGATATGACTGGTGTTGTGTTATATCACAGTGCCGTGGCAAAACAGATACAGGGCAATTGCCTTGTTTATAGCAAACGGCAGGAAGAGTACCATTGATCAAGGGAATATTCTCTTTCCTCAAAGTTATTTCATTTTGTATTTTAAGAATGCAGGCTAGTTTTTGCATGTTTCTCTTGGTATTTTCTTTGGTTATCTTGGCTTGTCAAGCTCTCTCAGTGGTTGTAGAAATCAGTTTGTCTTTCCAGTCCCTGCTCAGATAAGAATGCTGATCTTAGTCCGAAGGAGAAATAGATCAGACCAGGAAATGTCAGATCCCCTGAAAATTGTCAGATGAATAATAATTCATAGGCTAATGATACTGTCAAAAGCAGCTGTCAAAAGGACAACGTTTGCTCACGCACAGCATCTCAATGTATTCATGTTAGATGGATCCAATCACTGAAGGTCATATAGAGTAATACATTATTGTCAGACTACATTTATTCAAGTGTACCAGAGGGCACTTCCTGTTTCTCACCTTGCTCTGTCCTCTACTTCCTGGTCCCAAGCTTTAATGGCCTTAAGGTAAAGGTCGCTCCCTGTGTGTGTGTGTGTGTGTTTGGTGTGTGTGTGTGTGTGTGTGTGTGTGTGTGTGTGTGTGTGTGTGTGTGTGTGTGTGTGTGTGTGTGTGTGTGTGTGTGTGTGTGTGTGTGTGTGTGTGTGTGTGTGTGTGTGTGTGTGTGTTTGGTGTGTGTGTGTGTGTGTGTGTGTTTGTGTGTGTGTGTGTGTGTGTGTGTGTGTGTGTGTGTGTGTGTGTGTGTGTGTGTGTGTGTCTCTAGCACATGATGTAATCCACTTGATCTGAGGAAGAGTAGGTCGAAGGAGAAGTCAGGGTGCAAAGTACACTGGGTCAAACAGTGAAGAACCCTATTTCCCAATGTACAAGAAATCTAATAAGGATATGTTAAAAATCAAATAAAGATACAGTATATAGCTACTGTATGTAAGACTAACATTGTGACAAATCAGTAAGTAATGGTTATATATATATAGAAAAAGACCATAATGGGAACTGTCATGAAGAAGAAAAGAGCATGAGGGAAATCCTCCTCCACAAACATGTTGTTCCAGACCTAGCTGTTAGAGAACAGAATATCAGCACGTCTTTGAGCGTGACTGCTGCCTATTTCCTGTTGTGCGCTGTGAAGATGACAGCTGCCCCCTCGCATCTTGTGACTATAGAAAATAAAACCTAATTGGCCAATTGTTCATTCCCATGTTGCCTGTAGGTCTAGTGGTCGGGGAGAATTTTATCATTTTAACTAACCCTAACTCAAACCCTTTTCCTAACATTAACCTATTTCTACTAAGCTACTATGTTAATTATCCTAACCTGCTGCATAAGTTCTCCTAACCTGCTACAAAAAAGTACATTATTTTCGTAGCTGTATATCGTCTAGTCAAGGCCTTGCCCACTGTCTAGTGTCTACACGGAGTACAGCAAAGGCTTGGAGTGGATAACTGATCATGCCAGCAATTTGTATTGAGAAAAGCAATACAAATGTGCAATTGTGTGACAAAATCTGTAGCATCAAGGGCAATGCTGAATAAAAGGTACCATTGACATCCATTTAGTTGTTGCGCTGCTATGGCTTCTAGTAACCATGCAAATGTCCAAAAGCTTCCTCCAATGCCATTCACGCTGTGGTTATTGACTCTCATATCAAATGTTTGTATGATGCCTTGAAATAATTATTGCCTAATCACCACATTCATCTATATCAAATACATTTTTAAAAATTACCTATTTTGGAAGAAAATAACCAGTAATCACCTTTCAATCATATTTTGTTTTCCAACCAATTTGCTTGTGTCACTTACACTAGGTCATGTTAACCCCCTTATCCTCCCATCTAACCATCAGAAGAATCAGGTCATCTAACCATCAGGCCATCTAACCATCAGAGAAATCAGGCCAGATTGTGTCACTTGTTCTGTCACAGGTGTGACTAATTGCTCCTGTGAAATCAGCAGGTGTTTCCATTGGACAATTGACCTAAGTGATATGTATTTAAACTCCTTTATTCTTGTGTTCCAGATGGCTGCCCACAGGAAGTGATGTTGTCACCCAGTTAGCTACCTCACGCTGCCGGCGCAATCCAGATCCAAAATAACCTGTACATTTTCCACCATTTGACATTCCCGAATACCATTCGAGAAAAGGTGGCTTAGCCAGACAAAGACTCTGGGAGTATTATCCCTGATGGACTAATGGATATCTTTAAAAACTCAACTAAACTAAATCAACCAGTAGATCTCTTCCTGTGATGTGGATGTGAGCCTGGGATTAAAGGGAAAGGGATCCTCCTCCATGCTGCTGCTACAGTGACAGTCACTATGCCTCAGCTCTCTTATTGTGTAACTGAGCCATCATCTGTGTGTTCCATGACCACTAGCTAACCACCTCTGCCTCTGCCTGCTTGCTGTGGAGGTGGGGGTGTTACATATGGTCAAAGCAGAGTATAGAGTCAACTGATTTCCACATCGATTTTAGTGTCAGTCAAACACTGTGATCTGAAGCCAGACACCTACGACCTATGCTTTATATTATATCCTGCCACACAGAGGACAAGGACAGTAGAACTGAAAGATGATGTCATTCACCTCTCTATATTCCCCTGATTGTTAAACACAAGCAGGCAGCAGTGTTATAACCTCCCTAACTCCCGTCCCCCAGATAGAGCAGTATTATAACCTACCTACCTCCTGTCCCCCAGACAGAGCAGTGTTATAACCTCCCTACATCCCGTCCCCCAGACAAAACAGTGTTATAATCTCCCTAACCTTTAGTTTCCCAGACAGAGCAGTGTTATAACTTCCCTACCTCTCGTTCCTGGCAGAATGGGCTGTAAACTACACCGGTCCTATTCATTAATTAATGACCCTACCTGAAGGGGCTGGCTAGTGGCTCGTGGAGCTGTCTACAGGAAGACAGTGTCATGTGCTATAGTGATGAACAGGGGAGAACAAGGGAGGAGAGGCAGAGGCAGTACACCAGATGAGAGAAGAGAGGACGCCCTCTTTCCTCTTCAGCACCCCTCTCTGACCATCAATCATCCAGGGCCATTGTGGTCCTGTCCAGGGTAGCCTGCAGCGCAACCACACAGCCCAGCCACCCAGCCAGGCAGGCAGAAGAGAGGAGAGGAGAGAGGGGGCAAGGAGCTGTAGCCTTCAGGGAGAAAGGAAAGTGGAAAATAATGGCTGCCGGGGAACGGCCTTCTTCCTGTCCTCCTCTCCAGCCAGTGATGCTGGGCTTGGAGGCAGCGCTGCTCTCCTTCTGCATCTCCACTGTATTCTCCCAGGTCCCAGACCCAGAGGTAAGAAAGTGTTTGTTCATACATGTCTTTGTCCACTGGTTGAGGCTCATCATCGGGTTACTGCTTACGGAGGTGTGGGTGTCTGTCACACTCTCTCCCTCCCCTGTTTATAGGCTGGTTGCTTGTTTTCATGTGATTAATGAATGTGGCCTGTTCGCTATAGAGCTATAGTGTTGGGCGGCCCCTTAGACAATAGTCAATCTACATGTGTCGGCAGGGTAGCCTAGTAGTTAGAGTGTTGGACTAGTAACCGAAAGGTTGCAAGTTCAAATCCCCGAGCTGACAAGGTACAAATCTGTCGTTCTGCCCCTGAACAGGCAGTTAACCCACTGTTCCCAGGCAGGCAGTTAACCCACTGTTCCTAGGCCGTCATTGAAAATAAGAATTTGTTCTTAACTGACTTGCCTAGTAAAATAAAGGTAAAATAATTTTAAAAATGGGATACTTTGTGGTGGCATTCTTCCTAGAGTAGCATGGCGAATACGGGCCGTTGCAGCATGCACAGACCTAGTGATAGCCATTTGCCGCCATTTGTATTTTCTAAAGCTGGGAGTGATGCCGTCAGTGGCGGAATCAAAAATGAAATACTGTGGCAGGCAGTTGAGAGCACCACGTCAGAATATAGAAGGGAGCTAATGCATTGTTTTGAAATGTGAGACTCCATGTGTCACGCCCTGACCTTAGTTATCTTTGTTTTCTTTATTATTTTGGTTAGGTCAGGGTGTGACGAGGGTGGTTTGTTTAGTTTTTGTATTGTCTAGAGGTTTTTGTATGTCTAGGGTTTTTGTATGTCATGGGGTTTATATGTCTATGGTTGCCTAGATTGGTTCTCAATCAGAGGCAGCTGTTAATCGTTTTCTCTGATTGGGGACCATATTTAGGTAGCCATATTCCTTGGGTATTTTGTGGATTGTTATTCTATGTTTAGTTGCCTGTTCTGCACTTCTCATATTAGCTTCACGGTTCGTTTGGTTGTTTTGTATAGTTTGTTCAGTATTCGTTCTTTCATTAAATAAGTATGTACGCCTACCACGCTGCGCCTTGGTCTCCTCCTTACGACGACCGCGGCAGAACAGCCCACCAAAAAAAGGACCAAGCAGCGTGCCAAAGAGGAGTGGACATCTTGGACCCAGGAGAAAGAGGGAGGAGGTAATGGCAGGGGACAAGACCCTGCCATGGAAGCAGGTGGAGATAGCACAGGAGGAATGGCGACGATATGAGGGTACACGGATAGCACGGAAGCCCGAGAGGCAGCCCCAAGATTTGTTTTGGGGGGAGCCACACGAGGAGATTGCATGAGTCAGGTCGGAGACCTGAGCCAACTCCTCATGCTTACTGTGGGGAGCGTGTTACATGTCAGGCACCGTGTTATGCGGTGGAACGCACGGTGTCTCCAGTACGCTATTCTAGCCTGGTGCGCTCTATTCCAGCTCCTCGCAATGGCCTGGCTAGAATGGGCATCCAGCCAGGAAGGAGGGTGCCGGCTCAGCGCTCCTGATCTCCAGTGTACCTCCTTGGACCAGGATATCTTGCGCCGGCTCTGCGTACTGTGTCTCCGGTGAGTCTGCACAGCCCAGTGCATCCTGTGCCAGCGCCCTGCATTTGCAGGGCGAGAATAAACATCCAGCCAGGACGGGTTGTGTCAGCTCTACACTCCAGACCTCCAGAGCTCCTCCACAGTCCAGTACGTCCTGTGCCTGCTCCCTGCACTCGCCCTGAGGTGTGTGTCACCAGCCCAGTACTACCAGTGCCGGCACTACGCACCAGGCCATCAGTGCGCCTCCAGGGTCCAGTACGCCCTGTTCCTGCTCCTCGCACTCGCCCTGAGGTGCGTGCCACCAGCCCGGTACTACCAGTGCCGGCACCACGCACCAGGCCTACAGTGCGCCTCGGCAGTCCAGAGCATCCGGCGACAGTACCCAGTCCAGAGCTTTCGGGGACAGTTCACAGAACGGAACCTCCAACGACAGACCACAGTCCGGATCCTCCAGCGACGGTCCCCAGCCCGGGGTCTCCAGCGACGGTCCCCAGTCCAGAACATCCGGCGACGATCCATGCAGTGAGGGTCCCCAGCCCGGGGCCTATGGCGAGGATCCGCAGTCCAGAGCCTCCGGCAATGATCCACGGGTCAGTGCTTCAAGAGCGAACTCAGTGTAAAGAAGGGGGGCGGAGTCCAGAACCAGAGCCACCACCGAGGTTAGATGCCCATCCAGACCCTCCCATATAGGTTTAAGTTTGTGGCCGGGAGTCCGCACCTTTGGGGGGGTGTACTGTCACGCCCTGACCTTAGTTATCTTTGTTTTCTTTATTATTTTGGTTAGGTCAGGGTGTGACGAGGGTGGTTTGTTTTGTTTTTGTATTGTCTAGGGGTTTTGTATGTCTATGGGTTGTTATTCTATGTTTAGTGGTCTATTCTGCACTTCTCATATTAGCTTCACGGTTCATTTTGTTGTTTTGAATAGTTTGTTCAGTATTCGTTCTTTCATTAAATAAGTATGTACGCTTACCACGCTGCACCTTGGTCTCCTCCTTATGATGACCATGACACCATGTTATACCACATACAGGGTGTTGTACAAAACAAGCAACACAATTCCATGCTAGATCAGAGAATAAACATGAAAGTTCTAGAAATGTCTGTCTTGATATAGTGACAACACATGCACTGTTATTGCTGATGGATACCCAGACTGTTGATCATGTGGACAATTTCTGTGTTGATATGCTGCACCAGCAGCGCCAGCAGCATTTGTAGTTTGTGGGCGTTAGTAATGAAATCCTCCGATGAGGAAGAGTAGCTTTAATATTCATGTAGTTCCCTGACTTTGCTTCAATAGATCCAGAGTTTTCCCAAGGTGGTTGCTCCATGTATTTGTACTTATCAGTTTCTGATATTCAAATGTTGATTTCAGAAGATTTTGGTAGAGAGTTTAATAGAGAATAGGTGACAGATCCAGTAGGAAAAGCTGATTCATTAATAAATATAATGAGCCATTTAAAAAATATATATATTAAATACATATATAAAAATATATATATTGTTGATTGTAATGAAATTGGAATTTGGTGAACAAGGTCAATCATATTACATTGTGCACAGATGTCATTTCAGCATCTAGTTTTGATTTACATTTGGTTAAGTTGTCAACTAACGTGAAACCAACAAAAAATGTCACCATGTCATTGGATTTAGGTAAAAATTTGGTTGAAAAAAAGACTAAATTCCCTTACGTTAACTGTTTTCAAATCCAATTAGTTTTGTTCTTAATGTTTTGTATACTCAATGTATTTTCATTCACTTAGGGGGTAGATTTCATTATGTTCCGAGAGGGATCTAAATAATGGGAAATCTTAGAGAAATTATAATCATTTAGATTGTTACGGTTTTCTAGGTGTGAAGGAGAGTCGGACCAAAATGCAGCGTGTAGATTGCGATCCATGTTTAATAAAACAAACGTAACACGAATACACACAAAACACTACAAAACAATAAACGTAACGAAAACCGAAACAGCCTATACTTGTGTCAACTAACACAGCGACAGGAACAAAGACACTAAGGACAATCACCCACGACAAACTCAAAGAATATGGCTGCCTAAATATGGTTCCCAATCAGAGACAACGATAAACACCTGCCTCTGATTGAGAACCACTCCAGACAGCCATAGACTTTGCTAGATAACCCCACTAGCTACAATCCCGATACGCACACACCAAAACCCCAAGACAAAACACACCACAATACAAAAACCCCATGCCACACCCTGGCCTGACCCAATACATGAAGAAAAACACAAAATACTTAGACCAGGGCGTGACATAGATAATAACAAAGAAAGAGAACCAGCATGCACATGACACCTCTCCCAAATCATTTGAATTACAATACTCATGTGATGTATACTCTCTTGAAGAATGACATCCGGTTCAGTTTGAATATTCTCTCATGTACACTCTTAGAAAAAAGGGTTCCAAAAGGGTTCTTTGCAGAGGGCTAGGGTTATTCTACCAAGAACCGTTTTGATCAGAAGAACCGTTTTTGGAAGACATGGGGTTTTGTAAGGCAAAGAGTTCTACCTAAAACCTTTAACATCATAATAACTATTTTTGGAAGAAAGAGTTATTTGATTCTTTAGAAGAGAAGAAGAATGATTTAGAAGGCATGAAGGGTTATACATAGAACCATATATAATATTTCCCAGCATGCTCTATTGCAGGGAGATTTTCAGAATTGTTTGTTTTACTGTAATATCTGTGTTTTTGCATGAACAGTACATTGATTGGTTGATTGATGAATTGTATCATTTCAACTGTTAGTAATTGGTTTTATTGCACCAGTTACTGAGATGGTTGTTCCAGTTTAGATGATTGAGGTAGTCTCAGTATTCAACCTTTTCAACCTTTCCTATTCTGAATGCAGTTTGCGGGTGATTAACATTTCCACTTGTTGGATATCCTAACTCTGGCTGGATTCCAATAGGAATTACACATCACTTTATAAGCCAGTATAATGTGACTTGTAGGCCTGATATGGCCTGTAAACCAGGAGATTCCTAACACCACCGTGTTAGGGTATAACTAGGCCCTCAAAGAAAGGCCTTATGATGTACAGTTTGTAATATATTGTTATAACTAATAACAATTTTAAGGCTAATAAGGCTGGTGGAACCGTTCACAGAGGGTTCTAGGAAGAACACTCCTAAGATAAAAGGGTTCTTGGTAGAACCCTTCATAGAGGATACTGGGTATTCTTTGAAGAACCCTACATAGAGGGTTCTAGATAGAACCCTCTGCAAAGGGTTCTACCCAGCACCAAAAAGGGTTCCCCAATGGGGACAAACCAAAGAACTCTGTATGGTTCTACTTAGAAAAAAATATGCTAAGAGTGTGTTCATTTTATGGCATAAAGTCAGAATTATCTCAACTAAGCCTTTCCTGAATCAGGTTTGACATCGAAAAATCGACAACCATAGCAACTGCAAGCTGCAGACAGTCAACTCTCCCACTGGATCTGAGTTGGCTCAATATGTTTACCAAAGCTATCTGGCTCATCTACTAATCCCACCACATCAAATAGGAGAGCGAGAAAGACATTTTAGCATTACATAATCATGTTGAAATACTATGAATTCACTACTTTGAATTAAGGGCAGCAGAGTTACAATCTGTCCCCCCTAAAGTGGCATTACACTCTGGAGTAAAGTCATGTCAGGCTACAAACAATTTTAATCAAAAATCCATTATTAGTTTTGGTTTTGGCAACAGGTTGATGGCCTTGGCAGATAGAACACATACTCATACGGTACACTGCTGATATTTGGAGATTGGCTGGGAAGTCAGACAATGTTAGGCCCATGACATCTTGTTAACATGCTGACTCACCAAAGCCAATCAGCTCTAACACGCAGCTCCCAACTGAGGCCAAACACTCAGCCCTGTAAGACCCTGGCTGAGTGTGAAATGGAACCCTATTCCCTGTACAAAGCCCTAGGGCCCTGGTCAAAAGTCATATACTACGTAGGGAATAGATGGGCTTTGGTCAAAGGTGCACTGTATTATGGGGAATAGGGTGCCATTTCAGACACACCCCTGTCTGTCACACTGAGATGAGATACAACATGGCAATAATACTGGGAAAAATTACAATATAACATTTCAAAGAATTCCCTTATGAAATATACAGTACCCCAAGGCAATGGTCTTTCAGCATGTATGCTGTCTAGAAGAGTTTGGCCCAAAGTCATTTCCAACATATGATGTTATTTGTTGGTCAATCCACCAATAACTAAACAACACATCTACATAAATAACAATGGCTTCAAGATGTACAGTAATCTATGTTTTGATAATGTCATAGTTGTAAATTGTTCCCATCCTGTTTATTGACTGTTATATTACATTTCACCCAAAGGAGGCTGGTGAGGGGAGGATGACTCATAGGAGGATGACTCATAATAATTAATGGAATGGAGTGAATGAATTGATTGGTATCAAGCCCATGGAAACCAGATGTTTGATGTGTTTGCGACCATTCCATTCATTCTGTTCCGTTCATTCTTTTTTTAAATTTCACCTTTATTTTTAACCAAGTAGGCCAGTTGAGAACAAGTTCTCATTTGCAACTGCAACCTGGCCAAGATAAAGCAAAGCAGTGTGACAAAAACAACAACACAGAGTTACACATGGAATAAACAAACGTACAGTCAATAACACAATAGAAAAAAGTCTATATACAGTGTGTGTCAAGACTTCCGCCGAAGTCGGTTCCTCTCCTCTTCTAGCCATCGCCGATCCACCATTCATTTTCCATTTGTTTGGTCTTGTTTTCCCACACACCTGGTTCACATTACTTGTCATGTATTTAACCCTCTGTTCCCTCCATGTCTGTGTGTGAAATTGTTTGTTGTAAGTACTTGTGCACTTTGTGACTGGTGCGCGAGGGGTAGCCTAGTGGTTAGAGCGTTGGACTAGTAACTGGAAGGTTGCAAGTTCAAAACCCCTGAGCTGACAAGGTACAAATCTGTTGTTCTGCCCCCTGAACAGGCAGTTAACCCACTGTTCCTAGGCCGTCATTGTAAATAAGAATTTGTTCTTAACTGACTTGCCTAGTTAAATAAAGGTTTAAAAAATATATATATATTGTGTTATTCTGGATGCCGTTGGTTTTGACAATTAAACTGCGCTGGTTATTACCCAGTCCTCCTCTCCTGCATCTGACTTCCTTGCCGCCAGTTACAATTGAGCAAATTAACACCGGAGTGATAAATGCGCAGATGATGATGTGCAAGTAGAAATACCGGTGTGCAAAAGAGCAAAAAAAAGTAAATAAAAACAATATTGGGATGGTAAGCTGCTCAGATAGCTGATGCTTAAAGTTAATGAGGGAGATATAAGTCTCCAACTTCAGCGATGTTCGCAATTCGTTACAGTCATTGGCAGCAGAGAACTGGAAGGAAATGCGGCCAAAGGAGGTGTTGGCTTTGGGGATGACCGGTGTGATATACCTGCTGGAGCGCGTGATACAGGTAGGTGATGTTATGGTGACCAGTGAGCTGAGATAAGGCGGATCTTTACCTAGCAAAGACTTATAGATGACATGGAGCCAGTGGGTCTGGCGGCTAATATGTACTGATGGCCAGACAACGAGAGCATACAGGTCGCAGTGGTGGGTAGTATATGGGGCTTTGATGACAAAACGGATGGCACTGTGATAGACTGCATCCAGCTTGTTGAGTAGAGGGTTGGAGGCTATTTTGTAAATGACATCGCCGAAGTCGAGGATCGGTAGGATAGTCCGTTTTACGAGAGTATGTTTGGCAGCGTGAGTGAAGGAAGCTTTGTTTCAAAATAGGAAGCGGATTCTAGATTAAATTTTAGACTGGAGATGTTTAATATGAGTCTGGAAGGAGTGTTTACAGTCTAGCCAGACACCTAGGTATTTGTAGTTGTCCACATATTCTAAGTCAGAACCGTCCAGAGTAGTGATGCTGGTCGGGCAGGCAGGTGTGGGCAGTGATCGGTTGAAAAGCATGCATTTAGTTTTACTAGCATTTAAGAGCAGTTGGAGGCCACGGAATGAGTGTTGTATGGCATTGAATCTGGTTTGGAGTTTTGTTAACACAGTGTCCAAAGAAGGGCCAGATGTACACAGAATGGTGTCGTTTGCGTCAAGGTGGATCAGGGAATCTCCCGCAGCAAGAGCAACATCATTGATATATACAGAGAAAAGAGTCGGCCTGAGAATTGAACCCTGTGGTACCTCCATAGAGACTGCCAGAGGTCCGGACAACAGGCCCTCCAATTTGACACACTGAACTCTATCTGAGAAGTGGTTGGTGAACCAGGCGAGACAGTCATTTGAGAAACCAAAGCTGTTGAGTCTGGTGATTGACAGAGTCGAAAGCCTTGGCCAGGTAGATAAAGACGGCTGCACCGTACTGTCTTTTATCGATGGCGGTTATGATATCGTTTAATACCTTGAGCGTGGCTGAGGTGCACCCGTGACCAGCTTGGAAACCAGATTGCGCAGCGGAGACGGTACGGTGGGATTAGAAATGATCAGTGAACTGTTTGTTAACTTGCCTTTCAAAGACTTTAGAAAGGCAGGGCAGGATGGATATTAGTCTATAACAGTTTGGGTCTACAGTGTCACCCCCTTTGAAGAGGGGGATGACCGTGGCAGCTTTCCTCTCTTTAGGGATCTCGGACGATACAAAAGAGAGGTTGAACAGACTGATAATAGGGGTTGCAACAATGGCGGCAGATAATTTTAGAAAGAGAGGGTCCAGATTGTCTAGACCAGCTGATTTGTACGGGTCCAGGTTTTGCAGCTCTTTCAGAACATCTGCTATCTGGATTTGGGTGAAGGAGAAGCTGGGAGGCTTGGGCAAGTAGCTGTGGGGTGTGCGGAGCTGTTGGCCGGGATTGGGGTAGCCAGGAAGAAAGCATGGCCAGCCGTAGAGAAACACTTCTTGAAATTCTCGATTATTGTAGATTTATCGGTGGTGACAGTGCTTCCTAGCCTCTGTGCAGTGGGCAGCTGGGAGGAGGTGCTATTATGAATGTTTCTAATATTGCACTCTGAATTTAAAAAAAAACAATGTCATTTTTCACATGAAAGTCCCATTTGCTTGACAGTCATCTGAAGTAAGTGTTTTGGCTTTTTCCCAGATGTATTGTTTCATAAACCGTCTTCCCATTACAGTGTGAGATTAGATTATTTGCAACGGCAGAAAACATAATAAGTGTTCATGTCCTGACCCATCATGTATTGATCAGTAGACATGAACTATGGGGCTAGATTAAACCAATGATTTGTATACACACTAGTTGACTGATAGGGGGATTTGTGTTGAAACCACCGTGCCTCGATCTTCGCACTCCCCCACCATTGTAAAAAAATATTTAGGAAATAATAGAAATGCATTTGTTAATGTCTGCATTTTTGCCACATTTATTCCATTACAGACACCTTAATGCATACTTTTAAATTGCATTATGTGAGACAAACATTTAAAAAATGCACAAATATTTTTTTTCCTTGAAGTACGTATATTCTTTTTGATTACTAACGTTACTGTCCCCACTACAACAAAAAACTTAAAAACATGTAAATACTGTAGAATTCCATTCATTCCTATGGAGGACTGCTTCTACTGGGGAGTGCCAATATGGCCGACTGGTGGCTTCAAAGCCTCTCAATAGCGAATACATAGCATCAGCAATCCAGGGTTTATATATAGTGCATTCGGAAAGTCTTCAGACCCCTTCCCCTTTTCCACATTTTGCTACATTACACTGTTATTTTAAAATTGATTAAATTAAAAATTTTCCTCATCAATCTAGAAACAAAACCCAATAATGACAAAGCGAAATCATTTTTGCAAATGTATAAAAAAAGTATCTTATTCACAAATGTATTCAGACCCTTTGTTATGAGACTTGAAACTGAGCTCGGGTGCATCCTGTTTCCATTGATCATCCTTGAGATGTTTCTACAACTTGATTGGAGTCACCTGTGGTAAATTCAATTGATTGAACATGATTTGGAAAGGCACACACCTGTCTATATAAGGTCCCACAGTTGACAGTACATGTCAGAGCAAAAACCAAGCTATTAGGTCGAAGGAATTGTCTGTAGAGCTCCGAGACAGGATTGTGTCGAGGCACAGATCTGGAGAAGGGTACCAAAACATTTCTGCAGCATTGAAGGTCCCCAAGAACACAGTGGCATCCATTATTCTTAAATGGAGAAGTTTGGAACCACAAGACTCTTCCTAGAGCTGGCCACCAGGCAAAAACTGAGCAATTGGGGGAGAAGGGCCTTGGTCAGGAAGGTGACCAAGAACCCGATGGTCACTCTGATAAAGCTTCAGAGTTCCTCTGTGGAGATGGGAGAACCTTCCATAAGGACAACCATCTCTGCAGCACTCCAGCAATCAGGCCTTTATGGTAGAGTGCCCTTACGGAAGCCATGAGAAATAAGATTCTCTAGTCTGATTTCACCAAGATTGAACTCTTTGGCCTGAATGCCATGTGTCACGTCTGGAGGAAACCTGGCACAATCCCTACAATTAAGTATGCTGGTGGCAGCATCATGATGTGGGGATGTTTTTCAGCAGAAGGTACTGGGAGATGAGTCAGGATCAAGGGAAAGATGAGCAGGCCAAAGTACAGAGAGATCCTTGATGAAAACCTGCTCCAGAGCTCTCAGGACCTCAAACTGGGGCGAAGGTTCACCTTCCAACAGGACAACAACCCTAAGCACACAGCCAAGACAACGCAGGAGTGTCTTCGGTACAAGTCTCTGAATATTCTTGAGTGGTCCAGCCAGAGCCCGGACTTGAATCCGATCGAGCATCTCTGGAGAGACCTGAAAATATCCGTGCAGCGAAGCTCCCCATCCAACCTGACAGAGCTTGAGAGGATCTGCAGAGAAGAATGGGAGAAACTCCCCAAATACAGGTGTGCCAAGCTGTAGCATCATACCCAAGAAGACTCGAAGCTGTAATCGCTGCCAAAGGTGCTTCAACAAAGTACTGAATATTTATGTATTATTATTTTTCTTTTTGCACAAATTTCTAAAAACCTGTTTTTGCTTTGTTATTATGGGGTATTGTGTGTAGATTGATGAGTAAAACAACTCTTTAATCAATTTCAGAATAAGGTTGTAATGTAACAAAATGTTGAAAAAGTCTTAATACTTTCCAAAAGCACTGTACATAATGGGATGTAACCCATCACTTGTTGTTCAATTAAACCAAGCATGTCAATACTGGAGCACCAGGAAGAAAACCTCACTGACTGTGGTGTGGAAGAGGAATGAGACCCATAGTGTGAGTGTGTGCGTGCTTGTATATGTTGTAGGGTAAGTGTGATGCCTGCATTGCCTGCAGAACACCATGCAGCACGGTATACTAGCACAGAACTAGAAGCACAAGCATTTCGCTACACACACATTAACATCTGCTAACCATGTGTATGTGACAAATACATTTGATTTTATTTTATTTATACATTTTCCAACACCTTCCTGATTAAACTGCAATCACAGCATACTGTTCTTTTCATAGCCTCTATTCACATAAAGGGATAGTTCACACAAATTCACACAAGTTCACACAATACACATTTGTTTGCTTGTAAGCAGTCTATGAACATGTTGTGACAGCAATTCATGCTTTGGTTTTATTTCTCTGGCACTGTTTGTTTGTTAGACTGGTTACAGGGTATAAACTAAACCAACATGTAATTTTGTAGTTTGGGTTAACTATCCTTTTAACAAACATTTCACACACTATAGATAATTTAAGGCTCCTCACCAGGGCTTTGAATTAATCATAATGATGACTGTATTAATAAAACAGCATAACCTCTGTAGTCTAATTGTGATGTCAAAGAAATGGACTAGTAACTTTGAGTCAGATCTAAGAGGAGTTGGCTTATCTTTCTTGATTCATGTCTGTCTGCTAGCGCTGAATTTCCCCATTTTCTCAAGACCTATCTGAAATAAAAACAAGTGTTGAAATGTGAATACTCAGACTAACACTTTAACCTTCAACACTTTAGAGACTCTTTTTAGTCAGCAAAAAACATGCTTCCAATCATATCAGATCAATATCTCAAAAACAATATCTTAAGATTGTTGTCACACTAAAGAAGGAGCATGTTCAGTTTAAAAGTGCCCTTTTCCTCTCCACCAAACAAACAGTGTTTGGATCCCTCTAATTAGGGGGAGAGTGTTTAATGTTTTCTTCCATTCACTCCTTGTGCCAAGATGTGTGATTCATTCTCCTCCATCAGTGCCATTCACTCAGTGAGGCAATTATTTTGTTTTCATTGTGTTCTTACAGTATTTCTCAGCATTCGGTAGCTTGAGTTTTCTGCAAAGTTGCGTTTAGTCAGCATAATATAACAAATTGGTGGGAAAAAATTACTTAATACAGTGTTCGAAGTGATTGGGCATGACACGACAAACATAATGTTGCTCTTTAACTATTGCTGCTTGTTGTTCAATGCTCTTGTTTTTTTTCTTAAATTTTTCTTATTCAGATAGTCATCTTTCTATTTCTGTGAAAGGTGGTTGGGATTCAACCCATTGTTCTCTATTTTCAAGGCAATTTGTGAGGCAGATTAGATTTATTTTAGGCCTGTGCTGGTAGCTCTCACAAGTGGCCTAAGGTTGATTGAGATATTCAGAATATGAATGGGTCATGAGGGGTCACACCAGACTGGCATGTTCCACATTCTGCATGATCTACTAAATCCTCTCTTTGAGGGTTTTATTCCAAGCCTATCTTCCCTGTTGTTTTCTCCCTAAACACATAGTGACATAAACTTCCCACTGGGCACAGACGTCAATTCAATGTCTATTCCATGTTGGTTCAACATCATTTCATAGAAAATTCAACCAGTGTGTGCCCAGTGTGTGCCCAGTGTGTGCCCAGTGTGTTGTCTTTTCCAATTCTGTATTTCCTCCAGTTGTCTTTCCACCATGTCTCTTCAGAAACTGAAAGGAAGCTAAAACTATTTTTCTCTCATTCAGATTGATATTTGCTTCCATTGCGGTATATTTCCAATTTGCATTAGACAAATTTATATGAAGATTCTCAAACTGCATAGTGATTTGAAGAGTACCTGTCTAGATTACACAATAAGTAACTAATGCACATTTTGACTCTTTTTCCTCAGCTTTTACCGACAGATCCCCCAAAGAAGCCAGACCCAGTCACTTCAGAAACAGTCGTGTTCTGGGGACTGCGGTTATGGCAGGTTATTGGCATCTTCTCTATGTTTACTCTAGCAGTCAGTAAGTATTTCTCCAAACCTGTCATAATCGTGTGCCAGACACATTCACGATGATTTATGAGATGAGAATATTCACACACATTCACTTACGTATCTATCAATCTCACATCAATTCTCTCTTCCAATTCTATTTTACATAAATCACATTAATTAACATTAATGTATAAATCAGTCAGTTAGTCAGTCAGTTAGTCAGTTAGTCAGTCAGTCAGTCAGTTAGTTAGTCAGTCAATCTGTTAGTTAGTTAGTCAGCCAGTTCGTTAGTCTATTAGTTAGTCAATCAGTTAGTTAGTAAGTAAGTTAGTTAGTCAGTCAGTAAGTCAGTCAGTCAGCCAGTCAATAATTTAGTCATTCAGTCAGTTAGTTAGTCAGCCAATTAGTTAGTCCATCAGTTAGTTAGTCAGTTAGTTAGTCAGCCAGTTAGTCCATCAGTTAGTCAATGCCAGTCAGTTAGTCCATCAGTTAGTCAATGCCAGTCAGTTAGTCCATCAGTTAGTCAATGTCAGTCAGTTAGTCAGTCAGTCAGTTAGTCAGTTAATCAGTCAGTCAGATAATCAGTTAGTCAGTCAATTAGTCAGTCAGTTAGTCCATCAATTAGTCAGTCAGTTGGTCAGTCAGTCAGTCAGTCTGCAGTTAGTTAGTCAGTCAGTTAGTTAGTCAGTCAGTTAGATAGTTAGTCAGCCAGTTAGTTAGTTAGTCAGTTAGATAGTTAGTCAGTTAGATAGTTAGTCAGTCAGCAAGTTAGTTAGTCAGCCAGTTATTCAGTTAGTCAGTCAGTAAGTCAGTCAGTCAGTCAGTCAGTCAGTCAGTCAGTCAGTCAGTCAGTTAGTTAGTTAGTCAGCCAGTTAGTTAGTTAGTCAGCCAGTTAGTTAGTTAGTCCATCAGTTATTCAATGTCAGTCAGTCAGTCAGTTAGTCAGTAAGTAAGTCAGTCAGTCAGTCGGTTAGTCAGACAGTTAGTCAGCCAGTCAGTCAATTAGTCAGTAAGTCAGTTAGTCAGTTAATAAGTCAGTCAATCAGTCAGTCAGTCAGTGAATTAGTCAGTCAGTCAGTCAATCATTCAGTCAGTTAGTCAATCAGTCAGCCAGTCAGTAAGTCAGTCAGTCAGTCAGCCAGTCAGTCAATTAGTCAGTAAGTCAGTCAGTCAGTCAGTTAGTTAGTCAGTTAGTCAATCAGTCAGTCAGTCAGTTAGTCAGTCATTTAGTCAGTCAGCCAGTCAGTTAGTCAGTCAGTTAGCCAGTCAGTCAATTAGTCAGTCCGTCCGTCAATCAGTCAGTCAGTCAGTCAGTCAGTCAATTAAGCCACAATGCCACAGCTCAGCTACAGTGGGTATCATAAGTATCCATACCCCTTTTCACATTTTGTTGCATTACAAAGGGGGATGGAAAAATTAAATGATAGGGGTTGAATGATTTTCTAAGGACATGCCAGACAGTGTCTGAGAAAGGCTCAAAGAATTGCCAAACACTCCAGCCACCCAAAACATGGACTATTCTCCATACTCCATAGCATCAATGCTCAGAGCAACAGACTCCTAAACATCTTCTATCCCCTGGCAATGAGACTGTTAAATGGCTAACAGCTACTGCTCTCCCTCTCCCACAGACTATCCACACCGGCTCTATGCACATCCACAGGTCTCTACCCACTCTGACACAAACACCTTCACTGTCACACTTGTTTTTTTGTTATTTTTTTATTTCATTTATATATATTTTTGACCCCAATTTCATTATATCCAACTGCGATCCAATTACAATCTTGTCTCATCGCTGCAACTTCCCAACGGGCTAGGAATAGGCGAAGGTCGAGTCATGTGTGCTCCGAAACATGACCCGCCAAACCACGCTTCTTAACACCCACCCGCTTAACCCGGAAGCCAACTGCACCAACGTGTTGAAGGGAAACACCGCTCAACTGATTACAGAAGTCCGCCTGCAGGCGCTCAGCCTGCCACAAGGAGTCGCTAGAGCGCGAAGAGCCAAGTAAAGCCTTCTCGGCCAAACCCTCCCCTAACCTGGACGAAGCTGGGCCAATTGTGCGCCGCTCTGTGGGACTACTGGTCACGGCCTGTTGTGACACAGCCTGGGATCAATCCCAGGTCTGTAGTGACACCTCAAGCACTGTGATGCAGTGCCTTAGACCGCTGCGGCACTTGGGAAGCCCCACTCTTGTGTATTATATATACACTACCGTTCAAAAGTTTGGGGTCACTTAGAAATGTCCTTGTTATTGAAAGAAAAGCACATTTTTTGGCCATTAATATAACATCAAATTGATCAGAAATACAGTGTCGACATTGTTAATGTTGTATATGACTATTGTAGCTGGAAATGTCAGATATTTTATGAAATTTCTACATGGGCGTACAGAGGCCAATTATCAGCAACCATCACTCCTGTGTTCCAATGGCACGTTGTGTTAGCTAATCCAAGTTTATCATTTCAAAAGGCTAATTGATCATTAGAAAACCCTTTTGCAATTATGTTAGCACAGCTGACAACTGTTGTCCTGTTTCTTAGGGCTGTAATCCCGTTAACGGGATCGATATGACAGCAGCCAGTGAAAGTGCAGGGCGCCAAATTCAAAACAACAGATATCTCATAATTAAAATTCCTCAAACATACATGTATTTTATACAGTTTTAAAGGTAATCTTGTTGTTAATCCCACCACAGTGTCCGATTTTAAATAGGCTTTACATAGAAAGCACCACAAACGATTATGTTAGGTCACCACCAACTCACAGAAAAATTCAGCCATTTTTCCAGCCAAAGAGAGTCACAAAAAGCACAAATAGAGATAAAATGAATCACTAACCTTTGATGATCTTCATCAGATGACACTCATAGGACTTCATGTTACACAATACATGCATGTTTTGTTTGATAAAGTTCATATTTAAATAAAGAAATCTCAGTATACATTGGCGCGTTACGTTCACTAGTTCCAAAAACCCGGTGATATTGCAGAGAGCCACATCATTTTACAGAAATACTCATTATAATGTTGATAAATACAATTGTTAGATATGGAAATATAGATATACCTCTCCTTAATGCAACAGCTGTGTCGGATTTCAAAAAAACTTTACGTTAAAACCAAACTATGCAATAATCTGAGAACGGCGCTAAGAAAAAAAAATGTATCCGCCACGTTTCGAGTCAACAGAAATCAGAAATAACATTATAAATAATCCCTTGCCTTTGATGATCTTCATCAGAATGCACTCCCAGGAATCATAGTTCCACAATAAATGCTTGATTTGTTCGATAATGTCCATTATTTTTGTCCAAGTAGCTACTTTTGTTAGCGTGTTTAGTACACAAATCCAAAAGCTTGTGCAGGTCCAGCCGAATGTCGGACGAAAACTTCAAAAAGTTATATTACAGGTCGAAGAAACTTGTCAAACTAAGTATAGAATCAATCTTTAGGATGTTATCATAAATCTTCAATAACGTTCCAACCGGAGAATTCCTATGTCTGTAGAGAAGCAATGGAACGCAGGTCGCTATCATGTGAAATGCGCGTGACCAGGACCTGGCTCTCTGCCAGACTACTGACTCAAACAGCTCCCATCCGGCTCCACAACACAGTAGAAGCCTCATTCAAGTTTTTAAAGACGGTTGATATCTAGTGGAAGCCTTAGGAGTGGAAGCCACAATATCCCACTGTGTATTCAATAGGGGCTGGGTTGAAAATCGACCGACCTCAGATTTCCCACTTCCTGTTTGGATTTCTACTCAGGTTTTTGCCTGCCATATGAGATATGTTATACTCACAGACATCATTCAAACAGTTTTAGAAACTTCAGAGTGTTTTCTATTCAATACTAATAATAATATGCATATTTTAGCAACTGGGACTGAGGAGCAGGCCGTTTACTCTGGCCACCTCTGAGCACCTTTCATCCAAGCTACTCAATACTGCCCCTGCAGCCATAAGAAGTTAAAGAAGCAGTAATACTGGCCTTCTTTAGACTAGTTGAGTATCTGGAGCATCAGCATTTGTGGGTTAGATTACAGGCTCAAAATAGCCAGAAACAAAGACCTTTCTGCTGAAACTCGTCAGTCTATTCTTGATCTGAGAAATGAAAGCTTTTCCATGCGAGAAATTGCCAAGAAACTGAAGATCTCGAACAACGCTGTGTACTACTCCCCTCACAGAACAGCGCAAACTGGCCCTAACCAGAATAGTCCTCAACTGGCAGCTTCATTAACTTCTTGGATATAGGGGGCGCTCTTTTAATTTATGGATAAAAAAACGTGCCCGTTTTAAGCGCAATAATTTTGTCACGAAAAGATGCTCGACTATGCATATAATTGGCAGCTTTGGAAAGAAAACACTCTAAGGTTTCCAAAACTGCAAAGATATCTGTGAGTGCCACAGAACTCATGCTACAGGCGAAACCAAGATGAAACTTCAACCAGGAAATGGGCAGAATTTTTGAAGCTCTGTTTTCCATTGTCTCCTTATATGGCTGTGAATGCGCCGGGAATGAGCCTGCCCTTTCTATCGTTTCTCCAAGGTGTCTGCAGCATTGTGACGTATTTGTAGGCATATCATTGGAAGATTGGCCATAAGAGACTACATTTACCAGGGGTCTGCCCGGTGTCCTTTGTCTAAATTGGTGCTTAATCTACAAGCTGCACGCAGTCATCCAGTGATTGAGAGGAGAGAGGAGGCTTTCAACGAACGATATATCATGAATAGATATGTGAAAAACACCTTGAGGATTGATTCTAAACAACGTTTACCATTTCAGTCGATATTATGGAGTTAATTTGGAAAAAAGTTCGGCGTTTTGAAGACTGAATTTTCGTTTTGTTTTTGGTAGCCAAACGTGACGCACCAAACAGAGCAATTTCTCCTAAACAAATAATCTTTCAGGAAAAACTGAGCATTTGCTATCTAACTGAGAGTCTCCTCATTGAAAACATCTGAAGTTCTTCAAAGGTAATGATTTTAATTGAATGATTTTCTGGTTTTTGTGAAAATGTTGCCTGCTGATGCTAACGCTAAATGCTACGCTAGCTGCGCTAGCTGTTACACAAATGCTTGTTTTGTGTTTTATTCACGATCCCGGATCCGGGATGGCTCGACGCAAGAAGTTAAATAGTACCCGAAAAACACCAGTCTCAACATCAACAGTGAAGAGGCGACTCCGGGATGCTGTCCTTCTAGGCAGATTGCCGCTGTCCAGTGTCTGTGTTTTTTTGCTCATCTTAATCTTTTCTTTTTATTGGCCAGTCTGAGATATGGCTTTTTCTTTGCAACTCTGCCTAGAAGGCCAGCATCCCGGAGTCGCCTCTTCACTGTTGACTTTGAGACTGGTGTTTTGTGGGTACTATTTAATGAGGACTTGTGAGGCCAGTTGAGGATTTGTGAGGCGTCTGAGTCAGGTTAAAGAATAATTTTTAAGCCTTGAGACAACTGAGACATTGCGCACGTGTATGGGCAAGACAGAAGCTTCAAGTGCCTTTGAATTAAATATTGTAGTAATATATTGTAGTAGGTGCCAGGCACACCGGTTTGTGTGAAGAATTGCAACATGGGCCAGCTTCCCTGTGGATCGCTTTCAACACCTTGTAGAGTCCATGCCCCGACGAATTGAAGCTGTTCTGAGGGCAAAAGGGGGTGTGCAACTCAATATTAGGAAGGTGTTCTTAATGTTTTGTACACTCAGTTGTCGTGTCTTTGGCTATCCCGGATTAAGTGATATGACATGCTATTCTATAAAATCCTTTCTCTATAATTAATATTACCTGATTGAGCTAATCATGTAAATGTAATTAACTAGAAAGTCGGGCACCACAAAATAATATTTATAGAGCTGTTATCTTCCGAATAAACTCTTAAAGACCTTCATCAATAGCAGTCAATATTAATCGTCACCTTATTTCAGTCTCATCTGAAAGTTGTAAATTCTTGGTTATCTTCACGAACCCTGGCTAACAAGTTGAATCAGCAATACAAAATTGGGTTGAATTATTTATTTACTAAATACTTAACTAATCACACAGAATTACATATCCACAGAATGAATCATACCGTGATACAAATTATGTCATAAAGGAAAACGTCCCTAGCGGACGGAGCAGATATGACAGCTGGTTACACAAAGGGAAGTGGGTTGGGTTTGAGTGAAAGAGCGGGAAGACTGAGGAACAAATATAATATCCTATGCATTCTAAATATTTATTTATATTTATATTTACTCTGAGCTCCGCTTCAATTGGTTGGTGGTAGATGGATGGCAGTGTTGCCCAACAGAGTCCTTTGTCCTTTGAAGAGTGTCTCTGGTGGTGAACGGGATACGTTGTCGTGGCGTCGTTGTGTGGTAGATGGGATATTCTGTCTGTCTTTTCCTAGCCCACGTTTACAGCGGCCGCTGCTAACTCAACGGCTAGGAGGTATCACTTCTGTAGCGAATAAGAGTTCAAAGTTCATACCATTCGCAACCAAACCTCACGCTGAGGTTGGCTTCGTCCTGTAGTTATTATCTGAATCCTTCTGACATCGGACCGTCATCCTAATGTATCCGGAACAGGAGGCTACATTTTCGTCAAGGGCTTATATAGTGGAAGGAGAGAAGGGTGTGTTTCCTAGTTTACAACCCATGTCTCTTCACAGGGGCAGGCCACTGATTGAGCAGAGCCCTAACCTTATGAAAACCCAAATCTCTCATTTGGAAGCTAAAATTACATTTTTTTATTTTACCTTTATTTAACTAGGCAAATCAGTTAAGAACAAATTCTTATTTTCAATGACAGCCTAGGAACAGTGGGTTAACTGCCTGTTCAGGGGCAGAACGACAGATTTGTACCTTGTCAGCTCAGGGGTTTGAACTTGCAACCTTCCGGTTGCTAGTCCACCACTCTAACCACTAGGCTACCCTGCCGCCCCATTTAAACTTTTCACAAATAATTTTATATTTAAACATTTGAATTGCACAACAATTCCATGTGAATCTGATAACTATAATGTGTAGACTTTCCCAGATACAGTTTATGTCATCCTGTCATCAGTCATAATGTCTCAGATGAGAACCGAACTGACATCATATTCATTAAGTACCAACGCATATTTTCAACTGGTTTTATTACCGAAAAATGGGTCCTTTCCCCAACTTGTTTGATGTTCCCAGACTCTCTATGTTTAACAAAGGCTAGTCAAGAGAGAGGGAAGGGAGAAAGGTATTTATGGGGGGGGGTCATAAACCTTACCCACAGGCCAACATCATGACACCGTATATATTATTATTACTATCAATACATTGTTCGGAAAGAGCTCTTAAGGTAAGAATTTCACTGTACTGTTTTACAGCTGTTGTATCCTGTGCACGTGACAAATAAACTTAGAACTTGAAACTTTGAAACCTGAAGTTAATAATTATGCTGTGGATGATGAATTAAACTACTCAGACACATCAAAGATACAGTCCTCCTTCTGAACTGAGCTGTAGGACAGGATGGAAACTGCTCAGGGATGTCATTGGTGATTTTAAAACAGATACAGAGTTCAATGGCTGTGATGGGAGAAAACTGAGGATGGATAAAAAAACATTGTCGTGACTCCACCATAATGACCTAAATGACGGAGTGAAAAAAATTATACAGAATACAAATATTCTATAACATGAAACAAGGGACCAAAGTAATGATGCAAAAACACCAGAAAGGAATGTACTAACCTCACACTCAACGTCAACAAAACTAAGGAGATGATTGTGGACTTCAGGAAACAGCAGAGGGAACACCCCCCTATCCACATCGATGGAACAGTAGTGGAGAGGGTAGCAAGTTTTAAGTTCCTCGGCATACACATCACAGACAAACTGAATTGGTCCACTCACACAGACAGCATCGTGAAGAAGGCGCAGCAGCCCCTCTTCAACCTCAGGAGGCTGAAGAAATTTGGCTTGTCACCAAAAGCACTCACAAACTTCTACAGATGCACAATCGAGAGCATCCTGGCGAGCTGTATCACCGCCTGGTACGGCAACTGCTCCGCCCTCAACCGTAAGGCTCTCCAGAGGGTAGTGAGGTCTGCACAACGCATCACCGGGGGCCAACTACCTGCCCTCCAGGACACCTACACCACCCGATGTTACAGGAAGGCCATAAAGATCATCAAGGACATCAACCACCCCAGCCACTGCCTGTTCACCGCTATCATCCAGAAGGCGAGGTCAGTACAGGTGCATCAAAGCTGGGACCGAGAGACTGAAAAACAGCTTCTATCTCAAGGCCATCAGACTGTTAAACAGCCACCACTAACATTGAGTGGCTGCTGACAACACACTGACAATGACACTGACTCAACTCCAGCCACTTTAATAATGGGAATTGATGGGAAATGATGTAAATATATAAACAATGCTACCTTATATAATGTTACTAACCCTACATTATTCATCTCATATGCATACGTATATACTGTACTCTATATCATCGACTGCATCCTTATGTAATACATGTATCACTAGCCACTTTAACTATGCCACTTTGTTTACATACTCATCTCATATGTATATACTGTACTCGATATCAGCTACTGTATCTTGCCTATGCTGCTCTGTACCATCACTCATTCATATATCCTTATGTACATATTCTTTATCCCCTTACACTGTGTATAAGACAGTAGTTTTGGAATTGTTAGTTAGATTACTTGTTGGTTATTACTGCATTGACGGAACTAGAAGCACAAGCATTTCGCTACACTCGCATTAACATCTGCTAACCATGTGTATGTGACAAATAAAATTTGATTTGATTTACTTTTTGGCCTAAATGCAAAGCCTTATGTTTGGTGCAAATCCAACAGAACACGTCACTGAGTAACTGCCACCTTATTTTCAAGCATGGTGGTAGCTGCATCATTGTATGTGTTCGCTTGACATCAGCAATGACTGGGGAGTATTTCAGGATAAAAATAAATGGGAGAGAGCTAAGCGCAGGCAAAACCCTAAAAGAAAATCTGCTTCAGTCTGCTTTACACCAGACACTGTGAGAGGAATTTCACCTTTAAGCAGGAAAATAACCTACTGTACAACACAAGGCCACATCTAGACTGGAGTTGCTTACCAAGAAGACAGTGAATGTTCCTGCTTGGCTAAGTCAGCAAAACAAAGGAGCTGATCGTGCACCAAGGCTGGAACCTACAGGGCCCTCCATAGCTTCTACTCCCAATTCATAACACTGCTAAATAAGATTGCTAAATAGCTAATGAAATGGCTAGCCGGATTAACTACATTTACCCTTTTTGCATTAACTCTCCTACACTGACTCTATGCACACACACTGGACTCTAGCAAAACAAACTCAAATCAAATCAAATTTAATACGTCACATACACATGGTTAGCAGATGTTAATGCGAGTGTAGCAAAATGCTTGTGCTTCTAGTTCCGACCATGCAGTAATATCTAACAAGTAATCTAACCTAACAATTTCACAACAACTAACTTATATACACAGGTGTAAAGGAATGAATAAGAATATGTACATAAAAATATATGAATGAGCGATGGCCGAAAAGCATAGGTAAGATGCAGTAGACGGTATAGAGTACAGTATATACATATGAGATGAGAAATGTAGGGTATGTAAACATGATATAAAGTGGCATTGTTTAAAGTAGCTAGTGATACATTTATTACATCAATTTTTCCATTATTAAAGTGGCTAGAGTTGAGTCCGTATGTTGGCAGCAGCCACTCAATGTGGCGCTGCTGCGCCTTCTTCACCACGCTGTCTGTGTGGGTCGACCATTTCAGTTTGTCCGTGATATGTACGCCGAGGAACCTTCCACTCTCTCCACTACTGTCCCATCGATGTGGATAGGGGGCTGTTCCCTCTGCTGTTTCCTGAAGTCCACGATCATCTCCTTTGTTTTGTTGACATTGAGTGTGAGGGCCCTCACCTCCTCCCTGTAGGCCGTCTCGTCGTTGTTGGTAATCAAGCCTACCACTGTAGTGTCATCTGCAAACTTGATGATGGAGTTGGAGGCGTGCATGGCCACGCAGTCGTGGGTGAACAGGGAGTACAGGAGAGGGCTGAGAATGCACCCTTTTGGGGCCCAGTGTTGAGGATCAGCGGGGTGAAGATGTTGTTACTCACCCTCACCACCTGGGGGCGGGTAGGTACACTCACAAATACTTACACTGACACCCCAACACACACATACACACCCAACACATACATTTTTCTCTCTCTCTCTCCTGCACTGACTATGCACACACACTAAACTCTACCCACACGCTCACACATACGTACATAGACAACCTAACACACACATACGCCCAAACACACACATAACACGCGCAGACAAGGATACTGACACCACACACACTCACACACACAGACATACTTTCACACTCACCACATACGTTGCTACTACTGTCTATTATCTATCATGTTGCCTAGTCACTTTACCACTACCTGTACATAGCTACCTCAATTACCTCGTACCACTACACATCGACTAGGTACTGATACTCCCTGCCATTTTTACTCATTATTTTTATTCATTATTCAGTGTATTTATTTCTCGTGTCACTCTGTGTATATATATATATATACAGTTGAAGTCAGAAGTTTACATACACTTTAGCCAAATACATTTAAACTCAGTTTCTCACAATTCCTGACATTTAATCCTAGTAAAAATGCCCTGTCTTAGGTCAGTTAGGATCACCACTTTATTTTAAATTGTAAAATGTCAGAATAACAGTAGAGAGAATGATTTATTTCAGCTTTTATTTCTTTCATCACATTCCCAGTGGGTCAGAAGTTTACATACACTCAATTAGTATTTGGTAGCATTGCCTTTAAATTGTTTAACTTGGGTCAATCATTTTGGGTAGCCTTCCACAAGCTTCCCATGGTTGGGATGGTGTTCTTTAGCTTGCAAGCATCCCCCTTTTTCCTCCAAACATAACGATGGTCATTATGGCCAAACAGTTCTATTTTTGTTTCATCAGACCAGAGGATATTTCTCCCAAAAGTATGATCTTTGTCCCCATGTGCAGTTGCAAACCGTAGTCTGGCATTTTTATGGCAGTTTTGGAGCAGTGGCTTCTTCCTTGCTGAGCGGCCTTTCAGGTTATGTACATATAGAACTTGTTTTACTGTAGATATAGATAATTTTCTACCTGTTTCCTCCAGCATCTTCACAAGGTCCTTTGCTTTTGTTCTGGGATTGATTTGCACTTTTCGCACCAAAGTACGTTCATCTCTAGGAGTCTCCTTCCTGAGCGGTATGAATGATGCGTGGTCCCATGGTGTTTATACTTGTGTACTATTGTTTGTACAGATGAAACAAAAAATGAACAAAAATGAAACAAAAAAAAACTTTTGACTGGTAGTTTATATATTTTATCTTTAACTTTGCATTGTTGGAAAAGGACCCGTAAGTCAGCATTTCACTTATCGTCTACACCTGTTGTTACAAAGCATTTCATTTGATTTGAAGTTACAGTTTTAAATCTTCTTGAACATCTATAGAAAGACTTGAAAATGGCTGTCTAGCCTTGATCCCCAACACCTTGACCAAGCTTGAAGAATTCTTTCAAGAATAATGGGCAAATATTGCACAACTCACAGAAGTAATTAGCTGCCAAAGGTGTTTTGAACATATATTGACTCAGGGGGGTGAATACTTATCAAATTAAGGTATATTAGTGTTTTATTTTTCATTAATCTAAGAGAAATGTTCGAACTTTTCCTACACTTTGACATTACAGAATATTTTGTGTTGATCATTGTCCAAAAATTACAATTAAATCCACTTTAATCCCACTTTGTAACACAAAATGTGATGAAATCCAAGGGGTTTGAATACTTATGATAGGCACTGTATTTGGCTTCATGGTGCAACTAGTTTGCATACTGAACAGATATTGCATGATGCATGGAGAGGCGAATGTGTAATTTGTAATTTGTTGTTTTAATTGTGAGATGCAGGCTTTAGACCTTAGCCAAGTAAAACTGAACTCTATTATGTACTTCACATCAACAGAGTTCAGCAGCAACTAGTGTGGGCGGACTGGAGCTCCTACATCACATAAAAGTTTGTATAAAAACCAATGGATTTCGGGCCTCCCGAGTAACGCAGTGGTGTGTGCCACTAGAGATTCTGGGTTCGAGTCCCGGCTCTGTCGCAGCTGGCCGCAATCGGGAGACCCATGGAGCGACGCAAAATTGGCCCAGTGTCGTCCAGGTTAGGGGAGAGTTTAGCCGGCAGGGATGTCCTTGTCCCGTCGTGTACTAGCTACTCCTGTGGCATGCTGGGCGCAGTGCACACTGACACGGTCGCAAGGTGTACGCTGTTCCCTCCGACACATTGGTGCGACTGGCTTCCGGGTTAAGTAGGCATTGCATCAAGAAGCAGTGCGGCTTGGTTGGGTTGTGTTTCGAAGGATGCACAGCTCTCGACCTTTTTTTTTAAATTCTTTTTTTTATACCTTTATTTTACTAGGCAAGTCAGTTAAGAACAAATTCTTATTTTCAATGACGGCCTAGGAACAGTGGGTTAACTGCCTGTTCAGGGGCAGAACGACAGATTTATACCTTGTCAGCTCGGGCATTTGAACTTGCAACCTTTCGATTACTAGTCCAATGCTCTATCCACTAGGCTGCCCTGCCGCCCCGACCTGCGCCTCTCCTGAGTCCATATGGGAGTTGCAGCGATGAGACAAGACTGTAACTACCAATTGGATACTGTGAAATTGGGGAGAAAAGGGGTACAAAAATATATTTATATATTTTTTTAAATACTATGGGTTTCAGCACCCAAAGAACAGTACTCAATTACACGGGACAATGTGTGGAGTTGAGTTTGTACTTGGCTAAAGAGACGTTGGTCTCAAGGGGACTCAAGGGGAATAAATATCATGGTCCTGTAATATTATGTGCGCTGAATTGTCATGATGGTTATTATGACGGAGGGTTCCAAATGGTAATGGCATTGTCTGTTTGTGATTGGTTTATCAAACCACATGATGCATGGTTCAATAAGGGGTGGAGGACAGCAATTGCACTTCACAAGACAATGATGGCATTCTAGTTTAGTGATATTCCATCAGACATCTATACAGTAATAATTTACCATGTCATGACAGAGCCCAAATCAACAAAAAGGAAAATAGTCTGATAACAGCGGATAATGAAGTGTCACGTATCCAGTTATATAATGGCTGTAATGTGACACAGTTGAGTAGTGTCTAATTCAAAACGTCTTCAGATGTACTTCAGAAACACATAACATTCCACATAGGAAATACTATTATATTTTCTTTCTCTCTTTGTCTCCCTCTTTCTCCATTTGTAAGTCATAACCCTATGCTGCATCTTCAAATGCCGTATCCCCAGGACGAAGAAGGAGATTGAGGCGCGACATGCTCAGAGAGTAGCAGCTAAGGACTACGCCAACACACTGGAGACAGTGCCTCCTCTCAACGAGCTCACAGAGATCCCAGGAGGTAAGTAGGCTAAAGCTCCTCTCAGAATCCCCTCAAGAATACTATGGTGCACATTATAGAAAATACCTTCTGCCCATGACAAAAGTCCCAAGGAGTTAGTTGTGGTGTACATTTTAGCACATCCCTTCTCCTTGTGACAAATGTCCCTACTCTCTTGAACTACATTATAACTTTACGAATGGTAAAAAAGTTACACACTCATCTCTCCTTGGTGAAATAAATCCACAGCAAGGAGAAAATGAAGTACGAGTTCTGGATGCTATTAATGAAATACCACCTGCTAGGCCTGTTTATACAGTAGGAGAATCATAGCTGTTTGACTTGGCACACTAACGAGACTGGGCCCCTGACAGCTTTTGTATTAATTAATTTGATGTTTCTCTTAGATTTCATCATATTATGCTAATGGTCATCACTTCCAATCATTCGAAGCTAAGATATGTTTTCTCTCATTTCCGACGGATAACAAGCAGCACGAAATCTCACACCTCTGTCTGAATCTCTCTGGATTCAAATGGTGTTTTGAATTAGTTTAATGTGCCATATTGTCCCTGTCCTATCTGACTGAAGATGTAGATGGAGTCAACATAGACATATAGTCTTGGAGATACAAACACACTCTGGATGAATGAATACAGGATATTCAAAGTTTCATTGACTTTACATTAAAGCTTTTTCCTCTTCTATGTCAGAGTCTGTCTCCTTTGCAACTGTTCTAACTTTCATGCCTTCCCTTTGGCTTCTTCCTCCCGCAATCCTTCATCTTCCAACCCTATCCCTTCCATTTGACCTGTACCCTTCCTCTCCAAACCCTGTCTTTCCTCCTCTCTTCCTTGTGTTCCTCTCTCTCTTCACTATCCTCTTTCTCTTCATCCTCCCTCTTTTCCTCCTCATCCTCCCTGTCCTCCACTTCCTACTCTCTATCCTCACACTTGTCTTCCACTCTATCCTCCCTCTCTTCCTCCCCCTCATCCTTCTCCATCTCTTCCTCTTCATCCTGTCCCTCCAGCGCTCCTGGACACTGCATCCCTCCCGACGGTCTCTGAGCAGGTCCAGACTCGCAGCGCCAGCAGCAGCCAGCTCCCAGTGGTGAGAGAGGAGCTGGTGCTCACTGGTCCCCTCACTCAGCCTGAGACTGGATGACTTTCCTCCCTCCTTCTCCTCCTTCTGGTCCCCATCACTCAGCCTGAGACTGGATTACGTCCATCCCTCCATTTCCTACTTCTTATTGTTTCTTCTCAACTTCCCTCTCTCCACATTCCTATTTATGTTCTAACAAAATGGGAAATCCACTAGAGGGAATATTGGAGCATGAAGCTCAGCATTCAGTAATTCACAAAAATGGAATGAATAGCTGAATAGAATAGTTCATTGAGTAACTCAGCGTTAGTCATTACTTCCTAGAAAGAATGACTTGGAGATTGTTGAGAATATTGCCTGCTGAAGAGTTACAATTGTAGGTGTTAAGTACTTGAAATGGGTTTTCACTATTTCCTCATCTGCTCTTTGTTGATATACTCATCCTTGTCGATCACACATTTTTTTTATTTTACCATTATTTAACTAGGCACGTCAGTTAAAAACAAATTCTTATTTTCAATGACGGCCTAGGAACAGTGGGTTAACTGCCTGTTCAGGGGCAGAACCTTGTCAGCTCGGGGGTTTGAACGCTCTAACCACTAGGCTACCCTGTACATTGAACACAGAACTGCAAGTTCAGTATCTGGTAGCCAACTCTGGATTATGAAAAAATGTAGATTAATCTTTAAGGCTTCTGTCAGTGATGTTGCATGTCTATTCCTTGTCATTTGTTGTTTTTCCTTCTCTTCCTCTGACTCAATCTGTAAGCTTGGCTTTGAATAAATATAGCTTCCAATTTATGCAAGCTTATACAGTAACACTCATGATAACCAACCCTGGTCCTGGAGAGCTACAAGGTACTTAGGCTTTTTCTCAACCTAGAACCAACAATGTCTTAATTGTTAGTCGAATCGCACGTTTAAGTGTCGAAAAACATGCACACTGTGTGTAGATCATCCAGGTCTAAGGTTGGTAGCCAACGACAAACTGTACTTGTTGTGTTATCTTTGTCTTGTTTCTGCATATGCCTTCTGTCCTCTCGAAGTATCACACAGGTTTACATGGGTCTAAAATATATATATATATATATATATATATATATATATATATATATATAAATGCACAATATCAGTACTGTACCACAATATTGGTATTATTATTTTTATAATAACATGAACAAAAGTATGCTTTTTGGGGACTGACTCTGTATTGCTACCATAATGAAGTGTCAGTCAGAGACAAGCTTAATCCATGAGAGAAATCATAATCTACAGCTGTATATTATAATGCAGCATAAGGGGATACTGGATCTAATATGCACTCATTTACGCAGCAAAACCTCTGCAGTTAACCATAAGCAGGCAGGCAGGCAGAGGCTGTGTGGCAATTATAAATGGAAAGGATTAACAGATATGGTTTATAATCATGGAGACTCATGAACCCCACACAACTCTGTTTACCCCGGGATTCATCCAAGCCTAACCTTTAAGAATCCATTCTGAAGAATGAAGAATCCATTCAAGAATCCATTTAAGAATCCATTCAATTTCCTAAATTGGAATCGGCCCCTACAGCAAAGAGGCTGTGGTAATACTGACATCCCTTCCTTTTCAAAAGTTTTACTGCACACTTTACCTGCATGACCTAAATCAGTTGGGAACATTGGCAATTGGACCTACACTCTTAGAAATTAAGGTGCTATCTAGAACCTAAAAGTGTTGTTTGGCTGTTCCAATAGGAGAACCCTTTGAAATACATTTGTTGGTTCCTGGTAGAACCCTTTTGGTTCCAAGAATAACCGTTTTGGGTCCCACTTAGAACCCTTTCCACAGAGGGTTCCACATGGAACCCCAAATGGTTCTACCTAGAATAAAAAAAGTGTGGAAAGAAAATCTTCCAACACATTGTACCAAACTCAAAATCAAGTAAAATAACAGGTACATAACATCACTTAATGCGCCCAACTGAATAAAAAAGGCCTGAGGCTGAGCCATGCTACTGGCTTCCACTCACAGACACAGCACCCGCACAGATAATGCTACCAGCAACAACAACCACACAGCTTACACAGCCTATAGTAGCCTAATGCCATCACTATCACCATGTAGGAGAGCAGACTTTTTGTAAAACACATAGGGTCGATAGAAAGACAGCAGTCACACACAGCATGAAGTTGAAAGATAAGCAGCCCATTCACTCAGACATAAGAAGCCAGTAGGTCCCAATCACAAAAGAAAACAAAAACACAACCATTAGACTAAGCATTTCCCAATTGAAATGTGAAATTATTACTTCCATTTGCAAACATATTTTTCACATTCAGCACATAAAGTAGCCTAACCGGTGATCTAAAGTTTAAGTGGAACAATGTTCAACACACAATCTATTTTCAAAGAGATAGCTACCAACAGCAATCAAGCTGCAATAAAAAAAACATGGTTCCGCTCACCAGATGATAATCAGTTGAAACTTAATTTGTTTAAAGTTCATTTGAAAAGGGCGAATCTAACAAACTAGCAACATCTTTATCGATAACAGCTGCTGCAGCCGCTACACACTTTTTACTAGCTTCCAATAAAAGCTGACTAGCTAGACTGTCGGAAAACTACTGCTCGCTATTTTGGCCTTCGAGAAGGCCCTTGTAAATTGAATGGCACATGCCTTTTATAAAGCTCAGGGGTGTCAAACAAATTCTCACGGGGGCTGCATTCGGTCTTCAACAATGTCCTGAGGGCCACATTGACAATTTGTTATTTCCTCACTGTCAAAATGTGATTAAAAAAATTCCATCTAGACTGTCTAGCTTTCATTTCGGGGATAATTAGCAAACTGGACACAGTAAAGAAACTGTATAAATGTATGTAAAAACATATTTATTTTCAGTGTTAACCCTTTCCAACACTATTCAAAAGACATTTAATCAGAATATCATTTAAAAATAAAATTAGAATACAATTGAAATCGTATTGAAAAGATGAAATATAAATTCAAACGACGTTTATAATTAAAAACAATTATTTTATAAGTCCGTAGGCCTTCTCTGAAGATGTAGAAGGCCCTCACGGTTCCCCCCTGGCCTAAATTTTAAAAAATGGTTTCAGACAGCTTGGTTAAAGTGATAGTGAAAAGATCATTCTAAATGTTAAATTCCGTAAGTGTTTGACATTCACAGGAGACGGTAAAGCAAACACCAGACAGGAGGAAACGATGAGGGGAGGATTAGGGACAAAGTGCAACTTCACTCCCCTAATTCTTTGCCTTACAGACAAGTGGAAAAGCTATTCAAATGGAAAGTAGACATTATTCCAGCACACTTTGATCAGTCATGCACTGCATTGTCAGTTTACTGGCTCTGATGCACACATACGCATGGTCACAAATGCACACGCAACCACATTTCATTCCCACAGAAGTGTCGGGTCATCTGAGGATTATTCAGATGACCCGACACATCCGCATGCAAAGACGAGTCAGGAGGGAGAGGGTGCATGTTGCACCTTGGCCTCCACCGGACAGACAGAAAACCAGAGAGAGTGACAAATAAAATAGTATTTGTTCACATGCTTCGTAAACAACAGGTGTAGACTAACAGTGTGCATGCGAGTGTGTGTGTGCGGGTGTGCAAGACTGTGTGAGTGCGCCTGTGTGTCTCAGACTGAGAAAATAACACCATCAGTGAGAAGAGTCATAGCCTAGGGACGTCACAGTGGGATGGAGGAAGATAGAGTCAATCCAAGTGTGACCACTATTTTCATAGTAATTACATCGGCTGGTACAGTGGAACTGAACATGTGAGTACACTGACATTGTATTTATGACTGTTTTGATCAATTTTGTAGTTCATTAAATCAGTAATCCAAAGCATTAATTCTGAGATGAGGAGAGGGGGTTTGAGTGTGTTCATGGATCTAATGCAAATGTGTGTATTTACACATACCTGTAATGAATATAAAATCAAATTAATTTATAAAGCCCTTCTTACATCAGCTGATGTCACAAAGTGCTGTGCAGAAACCCAGCCTAAAACCCCCAAACAGCAAGCAATGCAGGTGTAGAATCACAGTGGCTAGGAAAAACTCCCTAGGAAGGCCAAAATCTAGGAAGAAACCTAGAGAGGAGCCAGGCTATGAGGGGAGGCCAGTCCTCTTCTGGCTGTGCCAGGTGGAAATTACAACAGAACATGGCCAAGATGTTCAAATGTTCATAGATGACCAGCAGGGTCAAATAATAATAATCACAGTGGTTGTAGAAGGTGCAACAGGTCAGCTCCTCAGGAGTAAATGTCAGTTGGTTTTTCATAGCCGATCATTCACAGTATCTCTACCGCTCCTGCTGTCTCTAGAGAGTTGAAAACAGCAGGTCTGGGACAGGTAGCACGTCCGGTGAACAGGTCATGGTTTCATAGCCGCAAGAAGAACAGTTGAAACTTGAGCAGCAGCACGGCCAGGTGGACTGGGGACAGCAACTAGTCATCAGGCCAGGTAGTCCTGAGGCATGGTCCTAGGGCTCAGGTCCTCCGAGAGAGAGAAAGAAAGAAAAATAAAGCATACTTATGTTCACACAGAACACCGGATAAGACAGGATAAATACTCCAGATATAACAGACTGACCCTAGCCCCCCGACACAAACTACTGCAGCATAAATACTGGAGGCTGAGACAGGAGGGGTCAGGAGACACTGTGTCCCCGTCCGACGATACCCCCGGACAGGGCTAAACAGGCAGGTTATAACCCCAACCACTTTTCCAAAGCACAGCCCCCACATCACTAGAGGGATATCTTCAACCACCAACTTACCATCCTGAGACAAGGCCGAGTATAGCCCAAGAAGATCTCCCCCACAGCACAACCCAAGTGGGGAGGGGGGGGGCGTCAACCCGGACAGGAAGAACACATCAGTAACTCAACCCACTCAAGTGACGCACCCCTACTAGGGATGGCATGGAAGGCAACCAGTAAGCCAGTGACTCAGCCCCTGTAATATGGTTAGAGGCAGAGAATCCCAGGGGAGAGAGGGGAACCGGCCAGGCAGAGACAGCAAGGGTTGTTCGTTGCTCCAGTGCCTTTCCGTTCACCTTCGCACTCCTGAGCCAGACTACACTCAATCATAGGAACTACTGAAGAGATGAGTCTTCAGTAAAGACTTAATGGTTGAGACAGAGTCTGCGTCTCACATGGATAGGCAGACCATTCCATAAAAATGTAGCTCTATAGGAGAAAGCCCTGCCTCCAGCTGTTTGCTTAGAAATTCCAGGGACAGTAAGGAGGCCTGCGTCTTGTGACCATAGCTTATGCATGTACAGCAGGACCAAAACGGAAAGATGGGTAGGCGCAAGCCCATGCAATGCTTTGTAGGTTAGCAGTAAAATTTTGAAATCAGCCCTTGCCTTAACAGGAAGTCAGTGTAGAGAGGCTAGCAGTGGAGTAATATGATAAAAAAAATGTGGTTCTAGACAAGATTCTAGCAGCCGTGTTTAGCACCAACTGAAGTTTATTTAGTGCTTTATCCGGGTAGCCGGAAAGTAGAGCATTGCAGTAGTCTAACCTAGAAGTGACAAAAGCATGGATTAATTTTTCTGCATCTCCCTAAATACTCAGGTAGAAAAAAGGTGTAGATTCACGCACAGAGCGCAGATGTTAATTAAGCCTTCACAGAAGGCAATGGCCAAACACAGGTAGGCAGTCAAAAACAAACAATACCTCAACCATACAAACAGAAAGAACTGAACTAAATAGGGAGCAGGTGAGAAACGAACACAGGTGAAAATGAACAAAAATGAAAGACAGGGCTACGTTCCAGAACAAAGAAAACACAAGGCTGACTAAGAAAAGCAGAACCTTACAGTTCCCCCCCAGGGAGGTTCCTGACGACCCAACGGCACCGGAGGGTGGAGCGGGCAAAGGAGCAGAGGCGGACGCCTACCTCGGGGGCGAGGTCCGGCAGGCTGGTTCGACGAGGTCGTAGACTGACCCAACTGTCTGAGTCGAGGCTGATGTCCAGTGGGTCTAGTCGGTCGACCCAGAGGTCGGGGAGCAGGACGATTATGGTGAAATGTCTGAGTCATCTCTGGGTCGGGGATGTCTTGGTCAGGGACCCAGGACTGGTCTTCAGGCCCACTAGGTAGTGGATGCGACCCATCAGGTGTTTGGAATCAAGGATGGCCGGTATGTCATAGGCAGGTTCCCCTCCGACATCTAACGGTGGGGGCGCACTGCGGGTAAAGATTGGAGGATGAAGAGGACTGATGGTGATCAATTTTAAACAGGGACAAGTGGAAGGACGAGGATATTTTATTCTGACGGTGTAACTGGAGGCGGTACGTGACAGGGTTGATGCGATATCTTAAAGGGACCAATGAAGCGAGGACAGAACTTTTTGCAGGGGAGGCAGAGCCACACACGTTGTCCGGGGTGAAAGAGTGGCGTAGGTCGGCGGCGTCTGTCGGATAAGCGTTTCTAGGTATTAGAGGCTTCCTGCAGATTCCGGTGAGTGGTCTCGCATACCAGCTTACTATGCCGAAACCAGTCGTTGACAGCTGGGACAGTACCAGGCTCCTCCTCCCAGGGAAACATGGGGGGTTGGTAACCAAGGAAACACTGAAACAGAGTAAGGTGGAGGGATGAGTGCATGAGTGAGTTCTGAGCGTATTCAGCCCAGGCCAAATACCGACTCTAGCCGTGTGGAGAGGCAGAACATTGTTGGCAGAGGTACTTCCCCATTTTTTGTTCACGTGTTCCATCTGCCCGTTGGTCTGGGGTGGTACCCTGAGGAGAGGCTGAGGGTGACCCCCAGTCGGTCACAGAAGGCTCGCCACATCTGGGAGACAAACTGGGGCCCACGGTCAGAGACGATGTCCTCCGGAATCCCATACAAAACAACTGCTGGAACATACGCTCAGACAATTCCATGGCGTTAGAGGAACCAGACACATTTTTGAAAAACAGTCTACTATGACAAGGACGGTGGTGTTGCCAGAGGATTCAGGAAGGTCTGTGATGAGGTCAACAGCAATGTGGGACCAGGGTCTGTGAGGGGTTGGCAAAAGTTGCTTCCCGGAAGGGAGATGACGAGGACTTTTGGTTTGGGCACAGACTTGGCAGGAGAGTACATAATCCCGTACGTCAGATGCCAGTGAGGACCACCAGAACCTCCAGGCGAGAAATTCGGTGGTTCGTGTAATGCCCAGATGTCCTGACCCCAAGGACGTGTGACACCATTACATCAGTTGAGGTCTAACAGCTGCTGGTACATAACTCTTCCCAGCTGGTGTCTCAGGAGGAGCTGGGTCTGAGGTTAGGGCTTGTATGGCAGAGTGAACCTCCCACTGTACCAGTTCCATAACGCAAGAGGGAGGAAGAATGGGTGTAGGGTTGGAGTTACTGGTCGGAAGGTCAAAGTGGCAGGAGAGAGCATCAGCTTTTACGTTTTTCTTTTCAAGGATGTTAGTAACATGAAAATGGAAGTGTGAGAAGAGACCAGCGGGCTTCTCTGGATTTAATCTGTTGGCCCATCTGATATATTCCAGATTACAATGATCTGTTAGGATGAGAAAGAGATGTTGTGCGTCCTCCAACCAGTGGTGCCACTCCTCGAAGGCCAGCTTGATGGTGAGAAGTGCAGTTCCCGACATCGTAATTCCTCTCAGCTGGGAATAACTTCCTGGAGAAGAAGGCACAGGGATGTGATTTGGGAGGTGTTCCCACCCGCTGAGAGAGTATGGCTCCTACTCCAGAGGCTTCCACCTCAAGGGTGAAAGGAAGGGTCGGATCAGGTTGGCAAAGGACAGGAGCTGAGGTGAAGAGGTGTTTCAAGTTGTTGAACGCAGTCAGGGCGGTTTCAGTCCATTGAAGGGTCAGGGTCTTTTGGCTGGTAAGGGCAGTGGCAGCAGAAGTGAAGTTCTGAATGAACCGGCGATAGTAGTTGGAGAACCCAATGAAAAGTTGGAGTTCCTTAACGATGGTGGGTTTGGGCCCGTTATTGATGGGGGTGAATTTGTTCTTATCCATTCGGACCCCTCCAGGTGTCCATAAGACGCTTACTGAGGTTACACAGTCTTCACATAAAGGTTATGGTCAAGGTGCCCTTGAAGAACCTTTTGCACATGCTGTATGTGTTCCTCCTAAATCAAGATGTCAACAATGTAGACGATGAGAAAACCTCATTCATAAAGGATTGTAAGACGGCGGGGACGTTCGTAAGGCATGAACAGGTATTCATAGTGCCCCCGAGCGGTGATAAAGGCCATCTTCCATTCATCACCTTCAAGTATACAGACAAGATTATATGCACTTTGCAGGTCGAGTTTAGTTTAGATGTTGGTGCGGCCCACTTGTTCAAGGGTCGCTGAGATCAGAGGAAGAGGCAGATGGTTCTTGACTATGATGTCATTCAGGGAACGACAATTAATACATGGACAAAGACCACCGTACTTTTTTCCCCAAGAAGAAGCTGGACGCAACCGGTGAAGAAGGACGAATGAAACCGTTTGAGTGATTCAATGTAGTTCTCCATTGCCTCATTTTCCGGGATAGATAGGGGTAAACATGGCCCTTCGGTGGGGACACTCCAGGGAGTAAGTCAATAGCACAGTCCCCTCAGCGATGTGGTGGCATAGTGGAGGCCTCGATTTTGCTGAAGACATTGCTGTACTGGGCGTATTCAGATGGTATGGTGGGTCGCACTGCCGAGACAGAGTCCTCAATGGTGATGGCTCTGCAGGGTAGGCTGGGACAACTGGAGAAGCAAGTAGAAGACCAGGACAGTAGTTCACCTTGTTGTCACGAGATGGCAGGGTTGTGACGACAAAGCCAGGAGTGTCCGAGAACGAGTGTCTGTTTGGGGGATGAGAGTTCCATGAGTTGAATGGTTTCGGCGTGGAAAACTCCAATCTGGAAGGTGACGCTCTGTATCAGGTGCGTGATGAAGCCCGTGCCCAATGGCTGCCCATCTAGGGTGTTAATCCTTAGGGAGGGGTGACAGATCAATATCAAGCTCTTGTACTAGCTGGTGATCGATAAAATTACCTGCTGGTCCCGAATCTATCAAGCTTTCTACGTACTTGGTAACCCCCTTCATGGTTATCAATACTGGGATGGAGAATTGATTCTGGGAGACATTTAGAAATAAGGACACGCATACCTGCATGGCAGCGGGGGGACCCTTCTCATCTCTGTGGGGGCGTGAACAGGGCAATGGCTGAGTAGATTATTTTTCCCTCCACAGTATAGGCAGAGCCCTTTATGGATCCGCCTTTGACGTTCGATACATGGGGGAGGAGCATGGCCCAATTGCATAGGCTCAGGAAGACTCGGACGGGATCATGAAAAGAAAAGGTTTCGGGTTCCTGGGTGGCAGAGTTCTTCGACGGTCGGCAATAAGGTGGTCGATGGAAATGGACATACGAATGTATTGATTTAAATCCTGAAGTTCACCTTTACAGGCCAGCTCTGCCTGCAATTCCCTGATGAGCCCTCTTTGGTAGACGGTAAATAAAGCAACCTCATCCCATCTACTCCCTAAAGCCATAATAGGCAGCTGAATTGCATCCTTGTTGAAATTCTATGAGGAGGTCTCCTATAGGACGACCGGAGGGAGAGTGATCGAATACCTCCTTGAAGAGGGTGCGTAAATGGGTCTTGGAGCAGAGTTCTGTGCTGTTGGCAGTCCATATGGCGGTGGGAATCCAGGGCTTTGCCTGTGAGTAGAGCCACAAAATCCACCCTGCTTTTGTCGGTGACGAAGTTAGTGGGGTTGTGCTCAATGTATTTGCTGCATTGCAATGTCAGAAATCCCTCCCAATTTGGTATTGTGATGCAATCATTTCCATTGTAATTTTTAAAAATGTTGTAAAAAAAATGTATTCCACCTTTATTTAACCAGGTAGGCTAGTTGAGAACAAGTTCTCATGTACAACTGCGACCTGGCCTAGATAAAGCAAATCCGTGCCACAAACACAGAGTTACACATGGAATAAACAAACATACAGTCAATAATACAATAGAAAAAGTCTATATAAAGTGTGGTGCAAATGAGGTAGGATAAGGGAGGTAAGGCAATAAATAGGCCAGAAATAATTACTATATAGCAATTAAACACTAGAGTGATAGATGTGCAGAAGATGAGTGTGCAAGTAGAGATACTTAAGTGCAAAGAAGCAAAATAAATAACAGTATGGGGATGAGGTAGTTGGATGGGCTATTTACAGATGGGCTATGTATAGGTGCAGTGATCTGTGAGAGGCTCTGACAGCTGGTGCTTAAAGCTAGTGAGGGAGATATGAGTCTCCAGCTTCAGTGATTTTTGCAGTTCGTTCCAGTCATTGGCAGCAGAGAACTGGAAGGAAAGGCAGCCAAAGAGGAATTGGCTTTGGGGGTGACCAGTGCTATGGGTGGGTGCTGCTATGTTGACCAGTGAGCTGAGATGAGGCGGGGCTTTACCTAGCAAAGACTTATAGATGACCTGGAGCCAGTGGGTTTGGCGACAAATATGAAGCGATGGCCAGCCAACGAGAGCATACAGGTCGCAGTGGTGGGTAGTATATGGGGCTTTGGTTGCAAAATGGATGGCACTGTGATAGACTGCATCCAATTTGCTGAGTAGAGTGTCGGAGGCTATTTTGTAAATGACATCGCCGAAGTCAAGGTTCAGTAGGATAGTCAGTTTTACAGGGGTGTTAGGCAGCATGAGTGAAGGATGCTTTGTTGCGAAATAGGAAGCCGATTCTAGATTTAATTTTGGGTTGGAGATACTTAATGGGAGTCTGGAAGGAGAGTTTACAGTCTAACCAGACACCTAGGTATTTGTAGTTGTCACATATTCTAAGTCAGGTGTGGGCAGCGATTGGTTGAAGAGCATGCATTTAGTTTTACTTGCATTTTACTTTACTTACATTCAAACAAATTTCTGTTTGAAAAAGCTAGCCTTTGCTTTCCTTCCTGTGTATATTGGTTCCTAACTTTCCTGAAAGTTGCATATCGCGGGGACTATTCGATGCTAATGCAGTACATCACAGGATGTTTTTGTGCTGGTCATGTGCAGTCAGGTCTGGAGTGAACCAAGGGCTACACACCTGCATTGCTTGCTGTTTGGGGTTTTAGGCTGGGTTTCTGTATAGCACTTTGAGATATCAGCTGTTGTAAGAAGGGCTTTATCAATAAATTTGTTTGATTTGATTTATATCTGTTCCTGGTTCTACATTTTTTGAATGGGGCATGCTTATTTAAGATGGTGAGGAAAGCACTTTCAAAGAATAACCAGGCATCCTCTACTAACAGAATGAAGTCAATATTCTTCCAGGATATCGGGCCAGGTTGAAATAGAAAGGCCTGCTCGCTGAAGTGTTTTAGGGAGCATTTGACAGTGATGAGAGGCGGTCATTTGACCGCAGACCCATTACGGACGCAGGCAATGAGGCAGTGAACACTGAGATCCTGGTTGAAGACAGCAGAGGTGTATTTGGAGGGCTAGGATGGTGTATTTGGTTAGGATGGTATCAGCAGGGCAAAATAGGTATAGTGGCCAAAGAATTTGTCTGATGGGCCTCTAACAATCCGATATGCTCTAGACAGCTAGCCGGCCGCAGCTAGCAGGCTAGCAGATGGGCATTCAGGGGACGTCGCGACGGAGGAGCCAGTTGAAAAACTCCCTCGGGTGATTTACGTCGGTAGTCCAGTCATGATGGGTCGGCGGGGGTCCAGGCCAATTGGCAAAATAGGTATTGTAGCCAAAGGAGTGGCTGTTGGACCTCTTCGGCTAGCCTTGAGTTGGGCCTAGCAACGGCTAGCTCCAGGATAATTGGTTCTTGCTTCGGGACATTGATGTTAGCCAGGAGTGGCCACTCGAATAGCAGCTAGCTAGTTGCAATGATCCAGGTGAAAAGGTTCAGAGCTTGAGGTAGGAATCCAGAGATATAGAGAAAAATAAGTCCGATTTGCTCTGGTTTGAGTCACGCTGTGCAGACTGGCGAGAGTTGAGCTAAAGGATCGGCAGGGTAGCCTAGTGGTTAGAGTGTTGGACTAGTAACCGAAAGGTTGCAAGTTTGAATCCCTGAGCTGACAAGGTACAAATCTGTCGTTCTGCCCCTGAACAGGCAGTTAACCCACTGTTCCTAGGCCGCCATTGAAAATAAGAATTTGTTCTTAACTGACTTGCCTAGTAAAATAAAGGTAAAATAAAAAATTAAATAAATAAAGGTAGCTGATGACCGCTAGCAGTAGCTAGCTGACTATTAGCTAGTAGCTGGCTAGCTTATGTTGCGGGTTACGGTTCAAAGTGTAAAGAAAATAGCAGATCCATACCACATTGGGTGAGGCGAATTGCAGGAGAGTATGTGGAGGTTAAGAATAATATTTTTAAAATATATATATTTCGAAAGATATATACATGGAACACGACAAGGCAAGGACAAAAGACGTCTGACTGCTACACCATCTTGGATGTAATGTGGAATGTTCATTCAAATTATGTTAACTGATGTGGCTCATATAATGGCATGTCAGTTGAGTTTAATCAACAAATCACAGCACAGATTGATGGGTACACTTCCTACTTTTACTTCCTGTTTTTACTTCCTGCTTTGCTCCAATGAGTTCACTCAAAATGGCTGCCGGTCCACCCATTATGCCATCATTGACTTGAATGGGGACTTCCATTCTATTTCTCTGTGTTTGCTCCTCTGTTACTGTATTCAAGCTGCGATAATACAAGTTTTGTATAATTTTAGCCAGTAGCTTTGAAAGTACTGCTTTGAAAGTACTGCTCACAAACCAAAACGGGTCCCCGAAAATGTTGCACAATCTACTACATCATCCATTTCCTGTATGTTACGTCCTTTTTTCGTGTGATATGTTATGAATCCAATTCATACAGAATTTTACACATTTTTTGCACTTAAGGTCCCGCTCAATTGCTTTAAGAAGGTATAGGAAGAAGCAGCAGTATCCTCTCCCTCTCAGCAGTGGTTTCCCCTAGAGTAGGAACTAGCACACCCAGGGTGTTACCATGAATGTTATAGAGGGAGGGGGCATTCGGGAGGTAATCCTCGCAATCTTCAAAGCTCTAGATTGTGGGAGCTGTTGAATTTTTCATTTCAGAAATCCTCTCATGCATGGAGGGGACGTTGTAAGACATGCACACCGTGTCTGTCTTCATGCTGATTCACATGTTTAGTTGTAACAGATGGCATATAAACAGCTTTGTCTTTGTTAAAAATCCCTTTGGCCCGGCAGTCTAGGGGGGGGATGGTATCGAGACCCGTAACATAACTCATGCAAAGTGTAATAGTGACAAAGTAATGGTGAGAACGAAATAACCATGGGGGGGCAGGCAAAAGGGGCTGAGCTGGACCCAAGGAAAGAAACAAATATCCAAAAATACCCCTAAGCTAGACTAGCCTACTTCCATACAGCTAACTAACTAACCAAAAGTACAGTGGGTGGTCCGCCCAGTTCTAACTAGTGTTCTTAGACAAAGTAGTCCTATGGGTAGTGTATGCCCATGAGCAACTTGTCTTGGTTCCCCCTTTTCCCACCATCAAACACCATAACAAAACCAATACTCACAGGTGGGGACAACGTGATATGGAGGTGCTAAAACAAAACAAAAGAGCTCATGCCAGAGAAAGAGAGATTGCGACACAGAGAGATTGAAACACAAAGAAATCGAGCTCCTGAGAAAACAACTGATTGGGTTTTTAAACCAAGGGAAAGGAAATGTGATAGGGTAAGGGAAAATGAGGTGTGTCTTCTGATTGATGACTGCATGTTGACTGATTGGGGAATGATGATTGCCACCTGTGAGGAGGGAAGGAGAGAAAAGAAATACACACACACACACAGGATACACACACAGAATACCTGTATCCGCAACAGTCTTCATCTAAATAGTTTCAATACTTTCATCTATCTCAAAATGCCATTTGACTTTGGAAACAATGAATAAATACATGTAAAACAATGAATAAATACACGTCAATGGATATGCTGGATCAAGGAAGGGATATAACCATCCACATTGCCTTCAAAAAGTATTCATACCCCTTTACTTAGCACACATTTTGTTCCGTTACAGTTGTATTAAAAATTGATTCAATAGATTGTTTTTCTTACCCATCTACACACAAAAAAACATGACAAAGTGAAAACATGTTTCAATACATTTTTGCAAATTTATTGAGAATGAAATATAGAAATGTACATACGTATTTACACCCCTGAGTCAATACATGTTAGAATCACCTTTGGCAGTGTTTACAGTCATTCTGGATTAGTCTCTAAGAGCCTTGCACACCTGGATTGTACAATATTTTCCCATTATTATAAAATAAATTATCAAGCTCTGCCAAATTGGTTGTTGATCATTGCTAGACAACCATATACAGTTTAAGTTTACATACACCTTAGCCAAATACATTTAAACTCAGTTTTTAAAAATTCCTGACATTTAATCAGAGCAAAAATTCCCTGTTATAGGTCAGTTAGGATCACCACTATATTGTAAGAATGTGAAATGTCAGAATGACATTAGATAGACAGTAGATATAATTATTTATTTCAGCTTTTATTTCTTTCATCACATTCCCAGTGGGTCAGAAGTTTACATACACTCAATTAGTATTTGGTAGCATTGCCTTTAAATTGTTTAACTTGGGTCAAACGTTTTGGGTAGCCTTCCACAAGCATCCCACAATAAATTGGGTGAATTTTGGCCCATTCCTCCGGACAGAGCTGGTGTAACTGAGTCAGGTTTGTAGGCCTCCTTGCTCGCACACGCTTTTTCAGTTCTGTCCACACATGTTCTATAGGAATGAGGTTGGGGTTTTGTGATGGCCAATCCAATACCTTGACTTTGTTGTCCTTAAGCCATTTTGTCACAACTTTGGAAGTATACTTGGGGTCATTGTCCATTTGGAAGACCCATTTGCAACCAAGATTTAATTTCCTGACTGATGTCTTGAGGTGTTGATTCAATATATCCACATAATTTTCCTACCTCATGATGCCATCTATTTTGTGATGTGCACCAGTCCCTCCTGCAGCAAAGCACCCCCACAACATGATGCTGCCACTCCCGTGCTTCACGGTTGGGATGGTGTTCTTTGGCTTGCAAGTCTCCCCCTCTTTCCTCCAAACATAACGATGGTCATTATGGCCAAAAAGTTGTATTTTTGTTTCATCAGACCAGAGGACATTTCTCCAAAAAGTACAATCTTTGTCCCCATGTGCAGTTGCAAACCGTAGTCTAGCTTTTTTATGGCGGTTTTGGAGCAGTTGCTTCTTCCTTGCTGAACGGCCTTTCAGGTTATGTTGATATAAGACTCGTTTTACTGTGGATATAGATACTTTTGTACCCGTTTCCTCCAGCATCTTCACAAGGTCCTTTGCTGTTGTTCTGGGATTGATTTGCACTTTTCGCACCAAAGTATGTTAATCTGTAGGACACAGAACGCATCTCCTTTCTGAGCGGTATGACAGCTGCGTGGTCCCATGGTGTTCATACTTGCGTACTATTGTTTGTACAGATGAACATGGTACCTTCATGCATTTGGAAATTGCTCCCAATGATGAACCAGACTTGTGGAGGTCTACAGTTCTTTTTCTGAGGACTTGGGTGATTTCTTTTGATTTTCCCATGATGTCAAGCAAAGAGGCACTGTGTTTGAAGGTAGGCCTTGAAATACATCCACAGGTACACCTCCAATTGACTCAAATTGTGTCAATTAGCCTATCAGAAGCTTCTAAAGCCATGACATAATTTTCTGGAATTTTCCAAGCTGTTTAAAGAAACAATCAACTTGGTGTTTGTAAACTTCTGACCCACTGGCATTGTGATACAGTGAATTATAAGTGAAATAATCTCTCGGTAAACAATTGTTTTATTTCAAAGTTTTGATGTCTTCACTATTATTCTACAATGTAGTCAAAATAAAGAAAAACCCTTGAATGAGTAGATGTGTCCAAACTTTTGACTGGTACTGTATTTCAACTATATATATATAGATTTTGTAAATGCATTTTCCTTTATTATTTTCCTCTAACCCTATGATCCTTCCCCTCTAAGTCTACCATCCCTCCCCATTTTTTTAATGAATTATGTGTTATTGTAGGTAGGCGTGACACAACAAAACATGGAAAAATTCAAGGGGTGTGAATACTTTCTCAAGGCACTGTACGTCTTGAATTATTTCCATATATTTTAGATCTATTTGCTTTGCAGTAAAGTCTCATTCGATTGACATTTTAGTCATTTAGCAGACTCTCTTATCAAGAGCGACTCACAGTTAGTGCATTCAACTTAAGATAGCTAGGTGAGACAACCACAATTCAGTCATTGTAAGCACATATTTCCTCAATAAAGTAGCTATCAGCAAAGTCAGTGTGAGTAGTAAAAGATGAAGTGCGAGTGTTAGTTCATGAAAGGCAAGGGTGTTAAGTTTTTATTTGTATTGTTTTTTTTGGGGGGGGTATTTTGGGGGAGGGGGGGGGGATTTAAGATACTTTTTAAAGAGTTAGGGTTTCAAACATTTTCAGAAGATGGACAGGAACTCTGCTGTCCTAGCATCAGCGGGAAGCTCGTTCCTACCTTGACCTGGGTTCACCTTACATTTTGATTGGTTCTGGGAGGTGGAGCAAACGAAACTCATAGCATAGAACAAACATAGTTATTTTGATGTTGTGTAGTACAGAGGCCATTTAGATTGTTATGTTTGTCGTGATCAGTTACCAGGATTATGAAATGCTCTGGAGTGCAGATTGCCTACAGTACTTCATGGCCTTCTGGTAGATTCAAACGTAGTTAATCAAATATTTTTCTATTTCAAATACCCATAATTTGTTTCCCAGCCAGCCCAGTAAATGTATGAAACCTCATTAGTAGAATATATAGGCCGTGTTCATTAGAATGGAGAAAGACAGATGCACATTCATTAGAATACTGTGACCCACTGAAGGTAGGGTTCTCTTTGCGGGATTATATATTTTCCTTTCCACTTACCAGATATTATTGCTGTCAGAGGTCTTGATGATAACAAATGCTGTTGTTGCGGCCTCCAAGTGATTGTTCCCTCTTGTGCTTTTTATCCTTCCAGCTGTAGTTGTGGAGAAAAAAGAAGTGGTAACAACAGTCTCAGGAAAAGTGGACGGTGACAAGGGGGAAAAGAAGACCAAGGGAAAGAAAGAGGGCAAGGGTGCCAAGGAGGAAAAGGATGATGAAAAGGAGGGATCAACTAAGGAAAAAGGTGAAAAGGAAGGAGGGAAGAAAGGAGAAGCAAGTGAAGTAAAAGGGAAGAAGATAGAGAAAGGAGGAGGTGATAAAGGAGGAGGTGCAAAAGGAGGTGCAAAGGGGGGAGCCAAAAAACCTGCTGTGAAAAAGTGAACACTGGGCCGGAAACACACATTTATTTTTTTACTCAGCGATTTTTTAACACTTTTTGTAAATATGGAATGCGTATAATATTGTATATAATGAGAATAAAAGTACATTAATTTCTTCAACCTGTATGTAAGTTCTTGTTCAAACAAGATGTTTCAAATTCAATGAACACTTCAGTTACAGTTCAATTATATATTTTAATGTCTTATTCACAATACAATGATGAACATTAGATTGGAATTGTATTTTATTTTAAACCCACGTTTACATTTACAACATTGACTTCAATCAACCGACTTTGAGTGAAATCAACCAGGTATGATGTGTCCTATTTCAAACACAAACAGTCACACCCTCTCTACACATGGCATAAAGACTATTAATGAAAAATAACAACTCCTATCTCTTTGAGGACAGACACATTTTCAATATAAGATAAATAATAAAACAATGAAAATATCATGTAATTTTTACTTCCATGAGAGGTAACTTTCAAAAAACGAGTACAATATTAGCTATTAGCTATTAGCTATTAAGTATTGGCCTGTTTACATACTGAATTTAAAAAACAATACATTTACATGATACAATCAATAAATCAAATCAAAAGAAATGTTATTGGTCACATACACATATTTAGCAGACGTTATTGCGGATGTAATGAAATGCTTGTGTTCCTAGCTCCAACAATAGGAAATATAATAGGGTATTAAAGTGCTCAAATATATATATATAAATGTTTTTTCCTAATCAACACTGGCTCTAGCATTGTCACCTCCGAACCAAACATGGACAGTTAAAGTTCAGACGGACATACCTACAAAACATAAAACTAATAATAGTCCCAAACGTATCTACTTGCCAGTGGAATGTTTGTTGGATGTAGGTTGGTTTAAGATAACCACTGTATAAGAAAATGGGGATATTCTACTGTATTTTTCATTTTCTTGTTGGCTTAGATGGCATCTTTGGGTAACACTTTCTCCAATGGTATCCTTACATCAGGCTTATATCACGCGACAGCTCTTTGTGAGGCAGAAAATGATCTCCACCTTTATATTTAGCTCTACTCTTCAGTATAAAAGATCATGTGCCCTAACCATATAAGATCATGACAATAAATAGGAATAGCAAGCCACACCGAGATCAGAAATGAAATGTACATTGGGATGGACAGGGTTGAAAACGTATATGAACTATTGGGACGGATTGGAATGAAACGGACATTGGGATGGACAGGGTTGAAAATATATATACAACCTATTGGGACGGAATGGAATGAAACAGACATTGGGATGGACAGGGTTGAAAACGTATATGAACTATTGGGACGGATTGGAATGAAACAGACATTGGGATGGACAGGGTTGAAAACGTATATGAACTATTGGGACGGATTGGAATGAAACGGACATTGGGATGGACAGGGTTGAAAATATATATATGTATAACCTATTGGGACGGATTGGAATGAAACAGACTAAGGGATGGACAGGGTTGAAAATATATATATAACCTATTGGGACGGATTGGAATGAAACAGACATTGGGATGGACAGGGTTGAAAACGTATATGATCTATTGGGACGGATTGGAATGAAACGGACTTTGGGATGGACAGGGTTGAAAATATATATATAACCTATTGGGATGGATTGGAATGAAACAGACATTGGGATGGACAGGGTTGAAAACGTATATGAACTATTGGGAGGGATTGGAATGAAACAGACATTGGGATGGACAGGGTTGAAAACGTATATGAACTATTGGGACAGATTGGAATGAAACGGACATTGGGATGGACAGGGTTGAAAATATATATATAACCTATTGGGACGGATTGGAATGAAACAGACATTGGGATGGACAGGGTTGAAAATATATATATAACCTATTGGGACGGATTGGAATGAAACGGACATTGGGATGGACAGGGTTGAAAACGTATATGAACTATTGGGACGGATTGGAATGAAACAGACATTGGGATGGACAGGGTTGAAAACGTATATGAACTATTGGGAGGGATTGGAATGAAACAGACATTGGGATGGACAGGGTTGAAAACGTATATGAACTATTGGGACGGATTGGAATGAAATGGACATTGGGATGGACAGGGCTGAAAATATATATATAAACTATTGGGACGGATTGGAATGAAACAGACATTGGGATGGACAGGGTTGAAAACGTATATGAACTATTGGGAGGGATTGGAATGAAACAGACATTGGGATGGACAGGGTTGAAAACGTATATGAACTATTGGGACGGATTGGAATGAAACAGACATTGGGATGGACAGGGTTGAAAATATATATATATATAACCTATTGGGACGGATTGGAATGAAACGGACATTGGGATGGACAGGGTTGAAAACGTATATGAACTATTGGGACGGATTGGAATGAAACAGACATTGGGATGGACAGGGTTGAAAACGTATATGAACTATTGGGAGGGATTGGAATGAAACGGACATTGCGTGTTGGGACCTTGACATCTATACACATAGCCTGGTGAATGAGTCTGTTTGTGCTTTAGCCAACTCCTCTCTGTGTTCTATGTGTTCATTCATTTTCATGCCAAACATACAGTACATACAGTAAGGCATGCCAATGCTAGAAGAGTTGGCTACAGCACATACTGTACTGTATAGGACCAGGCTACTTGACACTCTAAAAGACACACATTCTGCTTCTGTGACAAACTAACAAACAAATCACTTTTTCACTTCACTCCATGAACATTGTCTGGGAAGCTAACTGCAGTGTGATGGAACTGAAATGTAAAGTGTAACTAGAAATATTTTCGCAAATATATACTTCAGGAATAAGGCCTGGGGATGTGTGGTATATGGCCAATGTAATATACCACGACTAAGGGCTGTTCTTATGCACGACGCAACGTGGAGTGCCTGGACACAGCCCTTAGCCGTGGTATTTTAGCCATATATCACAAACCCCAGAGGAGACGTAATGCCATTATAAACTGGTTACCAACGTAATTAGATCAGTAAAACTAAATGTTTTCTCATACCTCTTGGTATATTGCCTGATATACCATGGCCTTCAGCCAATCAGAATTCAGGGCTCAAACCTCCCACATTATAAATGTGGATATAGAGTAGTGGGGGAGGGAACTGTAGGGTCAAAGTGTATACATGTGGATATACAGTAGCGGAGTGCAATTGAGTTCTTGACTCCCATCAACCTAAACTGCCATATTCACAGAATTACATGTGAGTATAGTGTAAATAGCTGTCTCATGTTATTTCCTCTGATAGGCATTCTACTGAAATCTTAACTCTATGGTCCTGAATCCTCATACAGTATGTTGTCCCTCACCTATAGTATATATCCAGTTTCTATGTTTTTACCACTAAATACAATATAAATCATTCTACATTTTCAACATCCCTTAACATTTTCAACAGTCTGTACAAATATCAAATTATAGTTCTAATATATTTACATGACCTTTGATGCTATTTTAGCTCACAGCTAGAATGGATTTTATTATCATTGTAAACATTGTGACTTCTTTGCAAATGCATACATACTGTATATACAAAAAGAGCAGCAAAACACTGGACTATATAAAACATAACAGTTGTGTACTATTCAGTTCTGGTGTTCCTTCATACTGTCCGTCTCTTCATAAGTCTCCCTGGGAATTCTCCTGTGGAATTTGAGAATCCCTAGGAGTTCCTCATCTAATTAACATTCCGTATAATTTTTTTTACTGTTTTCTGCACCCTGAGTTTTGGAGAGGGTGCCTCCCTTTAAAACGTTAATAAAGTATTTTTCTACAATTCCATTATAATAATAGCCATTTTTTGTCCTCTTTGAGCTGTCTCTACCACTCCATTTCTCCCAAAACTTAAGGTCCAATGCAGCCGTTTGTATCTCAATAACAAATCATTTCCGGGTAACAATTAAGTACCTTACTGTGATTGTTTTCAATTAAAATGGTAAAAAAGAAACCAAAATTCCTTCTTAGCAAAGAGTAATTTCTCAAGCAAGAATTTTGCTAGGACTATCTGGGAGTAGTCTGAGTTGGGAGAGGAAAACTGAAAACGAGCTATTATTTGCAGAGTTTGGAACTCTCTTTCTTATTGGTCTATTAACTAATTTACCCCCTGGTGATATTGCCAGGCAGGCCAAAATTCCATCCAACCAAAACAGGCAGAAATTTCAGGCGGTCTTTTCAAACGGCTCTTACATTAAAAGGGCATAATCATAATTTTCACAATTTTACAGTATTATTCAAACCTCAGAGTGTGGAAATATATATAAAACACAGGAAAATCATGTTTTGACTCCAATGGGCTCCAAGTTTTGGTTACTTTTGTGGCATTATATATTGTGAAATATAATATTATTATTGAAGAATGTAATCATCAACACATCATGGAAAAAGCATAACCTTCATTAGCCATTGAATATTAGGATAGTCTCTTTTAAATAGCAAAAATACAAACTGTACAAAAAGTTGATACTCATGGGGAAAAGTAATCCATTGGGCCTTTCTCCATATAAATCAACTCTAGAAGCCAGCACACCTCTGAAACTACAGACTAGCTCCAACTGATGCACTAGAATGGAGGGTTTAGAGGACCTGAGTTGTATTCCCTTTTAGCTACATCAAAGTGGGTTGGGTCATCTCAATGTACATCCACATTTTCAAACAAATTGAAATGTAGTGAGATCTCCCCAACTACGCAGGCAGAATCAACTGCAGCCAGGCATATTCTCATATCACTAGGAGTGCCTAATGTAGCAGATGTGAGCTAGTGAGCTGTATGCTAACTTAGCCATCTGCTACACTAACATAAGCTAACATGCTCCTGCCAGAATGAGGACCTATAGTATACGGTTGATACCTTCAGCCACAGGACCTGTGGACAATCAATGCTGTCTGTTTCAGTCTGACACATTAGCCTACTGTTCATCCACAGACCATGGTTGGTATTCATCCATTATAAAGTACTTGCTGCAACACATTGAAGGCAGTGAAATAAAATCAACTGAGAAGCTTGACTGGTCTATGTGGTGCTATGTTTCATGGGACGCTCTCAATTGCACCCTCTCTCCTCTTCTCCTTTTCAAAACTCATTGGATGAGAAAGCCAGAGGTCCCTCTGGAGACGAGGAGAGAGGACACAAGAAGTATGTAATTGAGATCTTTCCCATGACTCATTCCGACAGAGATCGTCCTCACAGTGGAGGCGCTATTGGCTGCCTGAAGGTCTCTCGCAAGAGGTCACATGATTGTCACATGACGGTCTCCCGCTCCTCCTCCACTACAGGCGAGGGTTTCTCCTCGTCAACAGAATGCGGTGACACGTTACTGGATGGCTGCTCCTCCTCGGGAACATGTAACTCCTGTCCTGAGGAAGGGATGGAGTGCTCGGAGATGGAACCATTCTTCACGTACCCCGGGAGATTCCGGTGCCCGTTCACGGTGACGGGGCCCCCAAGGCGCGTGGTGAGGTGCAGTGCCAGGGGCCCCCGGGCAGTGACGTTGGTTACACTGGTGTGAGACACCATAGGTCCATAACTATATGTGTTACTGCCACTACGGGCTTTACGTTTAAAGTCCAGCGCTAGTGTCCTCCTGCTCCACGATTTCTTAATTTCCGCTTGGACCTAAAGATGGAAAGAAATGAGATTGTCACTAAATAGATCTACAATAATTGAGTCTCAGGTCTGTGCATGCTGTGACTGCAATTCATCTTGAACATTATATTATCTTTCAGGATTACATATTTTGTCTTAAATAAAATACTATAATGAGTCATTGCAGACATTAACAAAGAAATATATTAACAAAGTTGTTCAAAGTAATCCTTACCTCCCCATTGCAGAAACAATATATAATTGCAACAAAGAATCCCTGAAAAGGATAAAAAAAACATTATTCCATTTTTGCTTAAGCCTCAAAGTTCACAGGTTGACCTGTGCATCTATCCAGAGCACTCTGGAAGAATGCCATGCAATCTAAAGTGACTTCTTCACGTCATTGATACCAGCTGCTTACTCTGAAAACACTGAGCTGTGCTCTCTCAAAATCTTAACTCATCACAGTTTAATCATAACTCAAAAGCTAATTATGTGTAGCACACCACTAGAACAGATGCAGTGCCCCTTAGTGGATCTTTTTAAAGTACTGTAGTAGCCCATCGTTTCGGATCCATTGCTGGCTGCCTGTGACTAAACCCATACGCAGTAGTATATTAATTCATTATTTTGTTTGTTTGTTCATTCATTCATTAGTTAGTTTGTTCATTCATTCATCCATCCATCCATCCATGCTGTACAACATAAGTCAGTACCTGGAATGAATTGAATAGCATCTCATAGTGCATCTGTATCTGCCATGGGACTTCAGTCACTTCAGTATAAGGCATCGCCATGAACACTATGTAGTGGACACCAAACAGTGGCATCAGGACCAATGTAGACTTCAACAGTTTCCTGAATAAATACAAGCAAATGTTCATAAGATTCTTTTTTCTTACAATCTACACTGAGCGTACAAAACAGAACACCTTCCTAATATTGAGTTGTACCTCCTTTTGCCCTCATAACAGCCTCAATGTGTCAGGGCATGGACTCTACAAGGTGTCAAAAGCGTTCCACAGGGATGCTGGCCCATTTTGACTCCAATGCTTCCCAGAGTTGTGTCAAGTTGGCTGGATGTCCTTTGGGTGGTGGACCATTCTTGACACACACAGGAAACTGTTAAGCTTTGAAAACCCAGCAGCGTTGTAGTTTTTGACACACTCAAACTGGTGCGCCTTGCACCTACTACCATACCACTTTCAAAGGCACTTAAATATATTTTCTTGCCCATTCACCCTCTTAATGGTACACATACACAATTCATGTCTTGTCTAAAGGCTTAAACACCTTTCTGTAACCTGTCTCCCCCATTCATCTACACTGATTGAAGTGGATTTAATAGGTGACATCAATAAGGGATCATATATTTCACCTGGTCAGTCTATGTCATGGAAATACATAGATTGTCATGTTTTGTACACTCTGTGTATTTATTGGCATTTTGCCCCATTGTTCATTATTATTTTTTTGCCAGCTACAAAGATCATCTACTGTACCTTTACAGTTCTGTACAGATTTCTACAGTTCTGTACAGATTTCAATGTGATTATTATCATTATACTTTTAACATTTATTTTCAGATTTACTGTGTGTGACATTTATTGTAATGAGGAGATTAAGTTTGATATTATCGTGGTCATTCACTGCATTATGCATTTTCATACATACTATGTATCACCATACTATGTATCACTGACATTATTGGTGGTATGTTTTGGTGTGATAAAGAGTCTATATTTCTATCACCATGCTGGAGATAAAACAGAATACAAATGTCATGATAAAGCAGTCAGGGAAGGAGGAGCAGTCAGTCGGAGTAATGCGTCTTACCTGTACTGCTGTCTTGTGTCACATCTGCCAGCATTTGTCTCCCGAAGTTTAGTGGCCAGAACTCGTATTATATTCAGGAACAGCATAAAATTCACCTTTGAAAACAGACAATGACACAATGTAGAACACCAAGGCCAAATCTCTCAAAAAGCAAGCAAATGGTGGTCATAGTGGTAAGTAATTGTGGTAAGTAAACGTGTCAATCGAAAACGTTAAATGCCATTACGCCAATTAAGATTTTCAATTGACATGTTTACTTACCACTATTGCTGTTAGAATGGGCACTTGTACGATCCACTTCAGATTGCCGGCACTTAGATCCCAGCACCTGCAAGTGATAAACAGGGCATTTATGAAAAACTAATACAGGTAGGTATAATTGTTTAACTAATCGCTTTCAGGATCTGATCTGTTTCGGTTTATCCTAGTGTAGCAACAACACATGGGGAAGTTGGCAGTGCTTATAGTCTGTTCCTAGGCTCCGAGTCCAAGGCTGGAATTCAATCCAACCAGCCATGGCTATGTTTACACATGGTCCTTGTACACAAACTACTGCCTCCGTACACACATTTCCTATCCTGAAAACTGTCAGAATCTATCTGTGAGAGGTACTACTGTGTAAATACTGCATTGCGTGTTTCTATGAAATTGAGGATGTACACTCACACCCTTAAATGTTCTAAGAATCTAAGAGGATTCTGCAACATGTTCTAAGGTCCTGTTTCACATTCACATGAAAGATTCTGGCAAATGTACAGTACTATGTGTTTAGAGCTGACATCATCAATGACGAATTGGGATTTTAGTGCAGTACTTACTCTGTGTCTGCCAAGGTGGCTCTCACACTCGCCCACACTGTCACAAACATAGCTGGGACCCCTGTAAATCAACAACAACAAACATAAAAAAGATCTCAAAACAACTAAACAGCCTAGACCCCTGCAGAACAGAGCATAATTATTTGCAATCACACAAACAATGATTCAGAAACAAAATACAGTCATTTTCTTTCAATTATCGTTGTGGATTCAAGTCAAAATTACCCTTGTAATATACTGCTAATATAATGTAGTTTTTCGGATTCTTGCAGTGAGGCAATTGGGTGACACGGCATCCACATTGTATGCGCTGTGCTTACATAACAGATACGCACAGTGTGTACAATGCAGGAGCCGTGCAGCCGAGTTTTCTGAACTCTTCTTGAGTTTTGATTATAGTAGAACTCACACAGTATGTGTGAAACCAATGAATTGTAGACAATTGTGGAATCAACAATATTATCAGCTTTCTTCTAAACCTTCCTCGAAACATGACACCATTGGAATGGCTTTTGAAATTGATTGATTAATACATCTGTCTGGGATAGTTTGTTTCAGCTTATTTTTTGACTTCGTAGCAGTGAATCTGCAGTAAAACCTCCAAAGAATTCTGGGAACACTCACCCCATCCAATTAGAGTGAATCCCCAGAGGTACTTCCTGTCTGAGAAGAAGGTCATGAAGATGAGGCTGTGGAGGTACAGACCCTCTACTAGGATCCAATAGTAGTTGGTAGCCAGGAAATATAGGAACAGGGTCACTGCCACCTTACAGCCAATCTAAAGGAAACACAACAGACAAATATATCAAATATACTGAGCTTACTAAGCATCCTTAAATACAGCAGCCTATTTCATGGTCACAAGCACTTGTAGATGAATGACTAATGACTTCCAACACCTTGAGACCTAGGCAATATAAGGTTCTATCTGATCTTTAGATGGTTTTTCATATCTCTGTGAAGTAAACATTTTGAAAAAGTACATTTTAAAGTAAAAACAAAACAAAAAAACAATTCTATCTGCATGAACCAATTTGAACTTTGTGATATAAGGTTCTATCTGCAATCCAATCACAAGCCTGAACAAATACAAAACGAATCAGAACGCATGTCTCTGCCATCTCCCTCTAAGTATGATCTAGGCTAGTCTAGCCAGCAATAAAGGCACGCAAGCAAAAAAAAACAACACTGTCAGAAATCTTACAGTAAATGATATCACATCGTTGTTCAGTGATGACAGTAACTCATCTGAGGATCATAATACATGTCTTAATGTATTTGATGATGTGTTCTGACCCTATCCTGATACAATAGTGTTATTCTATAATTTATGCTATTCAAATAGATAGTCTTCTTAAAAACCGAACATGTCTAATTCAGAAGTGTCAGACAGAACCTTATGGCTGAACCCAGATTGACATTTCAGAGCCATAAGGTTATATCTGCGATTGCACCCCCCTAAAGAAACAGATTTACAAATGTCTCAGGATTTTGATACTCTGCACTTTAGGTACCTTTAAGCTGAGGACCTTAATGGTTAACAAAATAAGAATTCACTACAAAACAGTTCTGAGATCTGGCATGTGAAAACTTTTATGCTCTATATCTCAGAACGATGCTTTGGGCAGATAGAACCTTGCACCTTGATCACACCTACAGCATCATTGCGCAAAATGGTACGCAGCAGCATCTGGATATTTGTGAAACAGAAGTTTAATATTCACCTTCTGTTACCATTTCTGTCGAGCCGTCTAAGCATACATTTTGACGCATACGTTCGAATGAATCCAACGTATGCACCACACAGAACGCACTGCAACGGCCTCTGCAACGACATGCTGCAAGGCAAACACAGTGTTCCATTGGAAGTGAACGTAGTTCTGGTGAACCAAAATGCAATGACGCTGTCGTTGTGATCGAGGCACTATAGTCTCAAGGTCACGACCTGTCAATCGCAGAATCAATTCAGAATGCCTTGGATCTTCTTATAGTGACCTGAAGCCATTTTGAATCCTTATAATCCACTCTTGCTTCGCACTGTTATATAGTTCTACTGCTGGGTTGGTGCGACATACAGAAACTCTAAGGGTAGTGTGCACATTGATAAACGTGAAATCCCTTTGTAGTGAGTAAACCAACATTCAAGCCTGTCCAGGATGAAACCTTAACCTCTAGGTTCCAATCACGGTTTGTACAATTAAAGATGTATTCTAATCCTAATGAATACTGTTCCAATCTGTAGATGCTGATCAACTGTAAACAACAGGGAATCCCTGGAGGTTCAGCCTGTGTATGCCCCGAGAGAAGCCATCCTCTATGCCGGTCTATTCTACCAGAGTACTTTGAAGTCCATAGCTGATTCCTTCAGCCTTGCATGCTCACTCCAGCTAGGGATGATACACATGAGCCAAGAGAGACTTAGCCTCTCTCTCTCGCTCTCTCTCTTTCTCTCTCTCTCTCTCTCTCGCTCTCCCTGTTTTATAATCATTAGGCAAGTCTTCCCCAGTAGCATTGACTTTTTTTCTAATTTAGAAATGCTGCGACAGACAGTAATGAAAAAATAATCATTATAATGAAAAGACTGATGACTCATAATACTGAATGCTGGAACGACTTTAGTAAGTCATATCCAATAGTCCCTGGATTACACTGATCACTATATCCTTAGAGGAAGGCCTTTTATAACGATCCAACCACTTTACAATGGACCTTTCAAAATAACAAAGTTATAGAATTTGTAAACAGCAAGTATTCCAGAATTTGTTTTCTATGGAAATAATTCACAGTTGCGTTTGGTCAGTGACTTAACTACATTAGCCTGCTACCTACTATTCTCGCGCACCAAACTTCCTATAGTCTGGGGAGAAAAGATTAGGCACTTACAAACTGGGTTTTGTCAGCTGGAGGAGCCTCAGTGATGGACTTGAGATCTTCCACACTGACTCTCTCCATATCTTCTAGGGCAGAGCCAGAGTACAGCACCACGTCCTTTACGAAGATGCTGATGCCTCGGAGCATGAAGGACACAAACAGGTGCATGTGGATGTAGTTCCTGGTACAATGCAACCGCCTGGAAGAGAAGAGAGGAGAGGAGAAAAATATAATATAAATGATGATATAATCTGCACCGTGATATGCAATCATCATGTTGGGGTAATTGTAAGTTATACTGTTGGCTTCTTCAAACCAAAGACAATCATTGAAAAAAATACAGAAATCCTTGTGCAAAACATCAGAGAATGTGTTGCCACTAAGCCATTACTACACTAGGAACCCATGTTGAAATGTTATCAAGGTGGTAAGTGTGTGGAGGGGTGAAGGTTTTTCACAGTGAGTGTGTGTGTGAACAGTATGTGTGTGTGAATGTGGGTGTGTGTTTTCACACTCTTCAGAAGAGTACTCATCATAATTAGAGCCAGCTGAATTCCTCGCAGACTATAACACATTCTAGAGATTTAGGGGATTGAAAAGCACAAATATTGAATGAACCTCACCCACCTTAGCCATTTGGTCCCTGGTTCATTGAGTGAGGGAATTATTTTTATAAAGACATAAAAAGTATTTGGTGGTAATTGTAATGTTGCAGGGTGGCCAACATCCTCCTGGAGATTCCAGAAGAGTTACTGTGCGTGCAGGCGTTTGCTCCAGCCCTGCTCGAAAACCCCACATTATAAAAAATCAGCTGCTCAACAGAACCTTGATAAGATGACTAAGATGACTGGTGTGTTTGAGCAGGGTTGGGTGAAGATTCTTCACAGCCAGTTGCTCTCCAGTTGGACGGTTGACGGACCACATGTATTTTACACAGTAGCCTATCAGTGCAGTATTATACTTTGTGGGGGGTTATGTGCCTTGCTCAAGGCCACAATGGCAGGAGATACAATACATGGGTTCAGAGACCAGCAGCGTTCCATTGTCAACACCAGTGATCATAATGACTTCTTGCATCAAAAACACAATGTTCAGTCACCTTTTTGGCCCATGGTGTGACAGACCATCCAAGTGACTTAAGCTTTCAGACAAGTAAAAGATCACTTCTACTTGTCTGAAGGACAGGTGGCTAAAAACGTTCATGTCAAACCCTGATCTGTATTGAGCAGATCAAAGAGCATGTGCATTTCCTCCCAGACAAGCAAGTGCATCTGTCACATTACACTCAAAATATCCCTTGTCAACATCTTTAAATCAGAGGGAGCTATATAATAAGTGACAGCAGAAAACTTATGAATCATTATTCACTCACTATTTGCTTGTGAATAACCTCTGTAGTCAAACCAATAGGTAACCTGGTTATTAGACAAGCTCTGCTTTGGGGAATATTGATTTATGAAGTTGTGAGGGAAAATCATATTGTATGTGAACCTGTGGAGGCTGCTGAGGACGGCTCATAATAATGGCTGGAACGGAGTGAACGGAATGGAATCAAACACATGGAACCCATGTGTTTGATACCATTCCACTGATACCGCTCCAGCCATTACCACGAGCCCGTGCCCCCCGATTCAGGTGCCACCAGTCTCCTGTGAGGTGAACAGTCCCCCAGTGCATTGGGTGAAGAGGAGGAACACTACTGCTAATGTGCAGTATGTATCACTTAGTCTCTCCCCAGAAAACGTTTATGAACCTGCCTCTCTCGTGTCCAAGGGTTTTAAAAGCCTGACGTTAAATGGAAGAGGGAGCCGTGGCTGGAGTGCTCCTGGACATGCTGCTGGATCCTCAGCCCAGACATCCACGGACCCCTGAGACGCCTTGTTAAACTAAGTCAAGTTGAGCGGAATGTTTGTAAACACGACTTTACACCAATTCCTGGACCTGATTCACTGTAAGATATCAAATGAATTCAAGGATTAGCGTTTATGCTGTTGAATATGAGTCATACGTTGTTCTAAGGCAATGATAAGAACAAAGTAACTCTCTCTATAAAATCCAACCAGTCAAATCACTACATATAAAATTGACTGTCAGAATAAATTTGTCCTTTCAGCCCACCTTAAAGGTTTCAGCCTGTAGATGACAGTATTTTGATGAGGCTGAAACTGCACACCAATATATTAACGATATCTTCATATAAACATCCCACTAAGTAGACAGAATAACAGCAAAAACTAACCACAGCTCTCCTATAGATCTCTATGGCCTGAGATCAATAAGTATGAAAATAACTAAGAATATAAATGTCAGCAAGATGAGGCACGTACCACAATCACACACTGGCCCCAAGGCAACAACCTCAAAGGCAGCTATCTCTAATCCTTTTGAAAGTCAAACGCTCACGGAAAAGGCAAAGGTAAAACATTATAAACTCAGCAAAAAAAGAAACGTCCTCTCACTGTCAACTGAGTTTATTTTCAGCAAACTTAACATGTGTAAATATTTGTATGAACAAAACAAGATTCAACAACTGAGACATAACTGAACAAGTTCCATTGACATGTGACGAACGGAAATTGAAAAATGTATCCCTGAACAAAGGGGTGTCAAAATCAAAAGTAACAGTCAGTATCTGGTGTGGCCACCAGCTGCATTAAGTACTGCAGTGCATCTCCTCCTCATGGACTGCACCAGATTTGCCAGTTCTTGCTATGAGATTTTACCCCACTCTTCCACCAAGGCACTTCTTGCAGTTCCCGGACATTTCTGGGGGGAATGGCCCTAGCCCTCACCCTCCAATCCAACAGGTCCCAGATGTGCTCAATGGGATTGAGATCCGGGCTCTTCGCTGGCCATGGCAGAACACTGACATTCATGTCTTGCAGGAAATCACGCACAGAACGAGCAGTATGGCTGGTGGCATTGTTATGCTGGAGGGTCATGTCAGGATGAGCCTACAGGAAGGGTACCACATGAGGGAGGAGGATGTCTTCCCTGTAATGCACGGCATTGAGATTGCCTGCAATGACAACAAGCTCAGTCCGATGACACTGTGACACACCGCCCCAGACCATGACGGACAATCCACCTCCAAATCAATCCCGCTCCAGAGTACAGGCCTGGGTGTAATGCTCATTCCTTCGACGATAAATGCGAATCCGACCATCACCCCTGGTGAGATAAAACTGCAACTCGTCAGTGAAGAACACTTTTTGCCTGTACTGTCTGGTCCAGCAACGGTGGGTTTGTGCCCATAGGCAACGTTGTTGCCGGTGATGTCTGGTGAGGACCTGCCTTACAACAGACCCACAAGCCCTCAGTCCAGCCTCTCTCAGCCTATTGCAGACAGTCTGAGCACTGATGGAGGGATTGTGCATTCCTGGTGTAACTTGGGTGTTGTTACACGTGGTCTGCCACTGCGAGGACGATCAGCTGTCCATCCTGTCTCCCTGTAGCGCTGTCTTAGGCGTCTCACAGTACGGACATTGCAAATTATTGCCCTGGCCACATCTGCAGTCCTCATGCCTCCTTGCAGCATGCCTAAGGCACGTTCATACAGATGAGCAGGGACCCTGGGCATCTTTCTTTTGGTGTTTTTCAGAGCAGTGTCCTAAGTTTTCACAACTGTGACCTTAATTGCCTACCGTCTGTAAGCTGTTAGTGTCTTAACGACCGTTCCACAGGTGCATGTTCATTATTGTTTATGGTTCATTGGGAAACAGTGTTTAAACCTTTTACAATGAAGATATGTGAAGTTACTTGGATTTTTATGAATTATCTTTGAAAGACAGGGTCCTGAAAAAGGGCCGTTTCTTTTTTTGCTGAGTTTACATACACATTTTGCACATTTTGTTTCTTTGTTTCACCACACAAAACACTAGGCTACCTGGGGTGGCAAGCCTAGTGGTTAGAGCATTGGGTCAGTAACTGAAAAGTTGCAAGATCAAATCCCTGTGCCAACAAGGTAAAAATCTGTTGTTCTACCCTGAACAAGGCAGTTAACGCACTGTTCCTAGGCTGTCATTGTAAATAAGAATTTGTTTTTAACTGACTTGCCTAGCTAAATAAAGGTTTTTAAAAAACAGTCTAGGGCAGTAGCAAGACACCACCAGGGCTATTGACTGTTTTTCCCATTAAGAAAGTCACTCACTGCCATCAAAATCATCTTTGACAATATATTTCTTCATTGTTCCTTACTCTTTGTTGTGTCATATTCACAGTACTTTTACTATTTCCCAACGGCATTGTTTAAATATGGACGCTCAGCAGCACCCCATCAAATATTAAACCACAGTTGTCCTGATTTTAATGGAAGGTACCAATATCATTACTGTGACACTAACCCTAATCTCTGTCCCACTCGGACCGTTAATTCACCCAGCCCTCAAACCCAGGTGGGATTTGGTGGAAGATAAAATATTAACTGAGAAAGGAATTTTCCCAATGGCAACAAGTAGATCACTCACCGGAAATAACCTAGGATGACCACAGCCACCATAAGTGATCCCAGAGAGATGGAGTATCCTACTGTATAGATGAGGTACAGACGGTCAAACACTTCCTGTTGAAAGAGACAATGACATATGAAGGAGAAACATTAGAGAGATGGAGGACCCAACTGTCTAGATGAGGTACAATCAGTCAAACACCTCCTGTTGGGACAAGAGAGACAAGGACATATGAAGGATAAATGTTGTTTGTCATATCATGTACTGTGTACTCAGAGGTGTCAGCCTGCTTACAGTAGTTTGGTTGAGGAAGTGATAGAAGTGATAGATGTTTCATAAATCCATGACTAGTATGTGCCTGGTGTGTTAGATTGATCATTTTACAATACATAAAACATGGCTATACAGTCACTGACCGATGACATTCCAATTACACAATATTGTCCCCATACATTTGTTGATAATGTCAAGCTATCATGGGCCTCTGTGCCTTGTGTGCTACATTTATAATTTACAATATATACAACCTACCATTCCAATGACACAATATTGTCCCGATAAATCTGTGATAAATAAGTTACACATTTCATGCTTTCCAGAAGCACTGAGGATAATGTTACTCTTGACAAATGACTCACAGTCATTTTATATATCTTGTATTCTAATTTGCAATATACTATGTATTAGACTTATATATTGTGTGTATGTACTGACATGTAGGCTGTGTGTGACATTTGAACTATATGTAGTTCAGTCCTTGACTAATAATGTTCTGTACTATGTATTATGTCATGTTTCATGTGGATCCCAGGAATAGAAGCTACTTCTTTTGCAGCGGCTAATGGGGATCCTAATAAATACCAAATACCAATACAGTTGTAGGCTACACATTGCAACATAGAAAACTGCTGTGGACCAAAAACTAAACAGCCTGCACACCAAAGGTCACAGAAGCTTATGTCAATGTGTGCAACCATTCCAAGGTCAAAGGTCATGCCATGGTGTGCGACCGTTCCAGGCCTCTAATTAGTTTCTGAATGAAATGGGGTGCATTGATTCTGACAGCGAGCTGCCCACCAGACGACTAAAGCCCACCAAGCAATAAGGCTGCCCACCAAGAGACTGACTGAGATGACTCCAGGTTTCTAATAAACTGAACATTTGGCTTGAGAGATGTGCCGCGCTCACAAAAGCCTGGGTGAGGTGCGGAGAGTGCTGGGGCTTCCAGCAGGAGATTACAGCACAGAGCAGGCAGCCAGAGGACATACTGCTGGAGAGGTGAGAAGCTAGCACACCTGGGTTCAAATAGGACTTGTTTTCTTTCAAATACTTTAGCTGCACTTGATTGAGCTTGCCTGGCGTAATAGAACCAACAGCATAGTTCCAAAATAATACACTTTGCCCATCTGGCTCTCCAGGTAGGCTCAATCAACCCTGAAAGTATTTGCAAGAAAACGAATACTGTTTGAATCTAGGTCTGGCCTCCAGCTAGCTACCCGTGGTCCCTGTATCAACACAGCCTAGTGGAGGGGCTACTCTGGGGCCTGCTGTAACCAGAGCCTCCTCCACTGCTGTTATCATTTAGGGATGGAGAACCAGCGCCAAACCAAAGGGTTCCTAAGTTGTGGTGCGCGGCTGAAGGGTTTCATTGCTGCTGCTATGAATCCTGGAACCGGGAGACCATTGGCATAAACATTCAAAGTCGAAAAAGGAGGAAAATTAGGGCGCCTCGTCAAAATGTGGATGGATACCCACAATCTCCTCCACCCAAAACCTTAATGTTGAGAGCCACATTTAAAAGAAGGAGAGAAGAATGCAGGTGGGGAGAGACCAGAGAAATGTTGGGGTTAACAGGAGAAAAAGCTGCATTGAGCAGCACTGAAGAGAAAACAGATCCTATTGGGAAGAAAAAACATTGGACAGTAAAAATCACAAAGGCTGAATGTCTGCTCTTTGTTTTATCTGATGGCCTACTTCTCATGTGCTCTCTGGCCCTGTCCTTGTCAGCTGAGCAGATCTCATCACTATCCAACCTAGGATCTTCATTTTATCACCCTGTTGCAGTAGAACTTTCCTGCAAATGTGTAGTGTATTTGAGGTTTAAAAAGGCTTCTGCAGTTAGTATTCAACTCATGGATTCAAATCAGCAACTTTTCAGTTACTGGCCCACTAGGCTACCTGTCACCCTAGCTTTACCTTCATTACCTTCATTACCTTCATTGTAAGCCTCTTCCCCTGACTTAAATGGATTGGAGCTGGATTGGATTGTCAGAAGAAAATGGTACATGACAGGCACCTCTCTCCCAAAATAATACAAAGTGCTGTAGCCAGGATTTTGAGGGAAAATTCAACATGTGGAAATAGATTTTTTTCAATACTGATTTTTTTCAAAGCAACTTTAATCATAGAAATGACTGATACTGATATCTATCTCCTTTACTTTATTCTGCTGTTATCACAGAGGTCATTCCAATTTAATTCCATTCCATTCAGTAGTCCTTTCCATTCATTCACTCGGTATGAAAATGGCAGATTTGGTCACTGAAATTGGAACACAGTGGCTGTACAGTAACATGCTATACATCAGGTGTTCTCAACACTTTTTGGATCCGGGGATCCCTTTTGTGGTCGCAAATTCATTAGGGACCCCCTCCATAATCAGAACACAACACGAGTGAGATAAAAAAATAGCATACAAAGACGTCGGCAGTGCATGGCAGTATGAAGCAACTCTCGGGCCCTTGAAAATAACATTTTAAAATCCCGGCTCTTGGCAATGTCGAGAACATTTTGCAGTTTTCAAGCTAATTTCCTAAAAATTCTACACATTTTGTCATGTGACAGAGAAATGTTGTGTTGTTGTAGCTTTAAAGCTAATATCCTGCAATTCTACAAATGTTGCCATGAGGCAGAGAGAAGACTTTGCAGTTTTAAATTACAGTGCATTCATGTTCCCAAAAACATTTTGGGGGAATGCAATAAGTATTACATTGAAATTTGTATAATTGGTGGAGTATTGTGGTAGGCTCACAATATCCCTGTGAGCCTACCAGGCTCATGTTGCCCACCAGGCCCATTTTGCCCAGGGTTAAGAACAAAAATTGTAGATTAATAATATTACATTGTATTGTATAGTATTACACCCTCTAAACTTATTCCACGGATGTTAAATCTGTTCTTAATAGTAAAAATAATATTTTTTAAAAATACACTGAGTGTACAAAACATTAGGAACACCTTCCTAATATTGAGTTGCCCTTTTGCCCTTAGAACTGCCTCAATTCGTTGGAGCATTGACTCGACAAGGTGTCAAACTCATTCCACAGGGATGCTGCCCCATGTTGACTCCAATGCTTCCCACAGCTGTGTCAAGTTGGCTGGGGGACCATTCTTGGTACACACAGGAAACTGTTGAGCATTGCAGCAGCATTGCAGTTTTTGACACACTCAAACTGGTGCACCTGACACCTACTACCTTACCCTGTTCAAAGGCACTTACATATTTTGTCTTACCCATTTTTTTTACCTTTATTTAACTAGGCAAGTCAGTTAAGAACACATTCTTATTTACAATGACAGCCAACAGTGGAACTGTGGGTTAACTGTCTTGTTTAGGGGCAGGACGACAGATTTCTACCTTGTCGGCTCGTGGATTCGATCCAGCAACCTTTCGGTTACTGGCCCAATGCTCTAACCACTAGGCTACCTGATACCCTCATTCACCCTCTTAAATGGCACACACACACATTCCGTGCCTCAATTGTCTCAAGGCTTAAAAATCATTATTTAACCTGTCTCCTTCATCAACACTGATTGAAGTGGATTTAACAGGTGACACCAATAAGGGATCATAGCTTTGATCTGGACATTCTATGTCATGGAAAGAGCAGGTGTTCCTAATGTTTTGTAAACTAAGTGTATGATAAAGCTTAGGGTCTCTGCTATACAGAGTTGTATAAGATTCGAACCATGTTCTAATTGTTAGCATAATGCCGAAATAGAAGATGTTCCCATCCCTCCTGCTAATTGGTATTTTTTATTTTGTTGTCTGAGCGAGAGGAATGCTGTAAATTAAGAGCATTTGATGTGTTCTGAAATATCAGACGTTGAACATTATAAAAAATACCGCTTTGATGTCATACAAGCAAACCATACACCCGTGTGTCCAAATGTGCAATTCATATTTCAATATGATAAAACTCATGTAATTTCCAGTATCAATGTTTCTGATCACTTTGTTTGATGTGCAGTTCCCAGGATAACATGGCATTATACCCTGGGTTGTTCTGAACAGAATGAGCCTAAACGCTTTCAAATGATGCCCACCTGACCCAGATTGTGATTTATAATGGACCGTTTTTAGATTGCGTTAACAACAACAGTAATTGGTAGCAGTGCAGGCCTATGTTACAAACAAAAGTGTGCTTGCTTCAGTTCCTCAAGGACATATATAGCTAGGAGAACAAAAAAAATAAAGTAAATTAAGACTGTTCTTTGAGTCATAAAATTGCATTGAAATTACCTGTGCACACCCATTAGGCCTCACTCATTCCCTTGTAATTTCTTTGTCATGTTGCACCTACCCCACATTTGCCATGAATATTCTTATAATGTTATTGAATATGTCCAGAGTATTTTCAGATTTCATAATTGTCAAATGCTGCGAAAAGTGCAGCGTAATGTTTGTATTCAGTCTCGTGTCAGGTGAACTGTTGCGTCCTCAATTTTGGTCCAGTAATTTCCCAATAATCTCCAAAATGTCCCATTTAAATTGTAATCATGGTTATGCATATGCTTCTCATATTTCGTATGTTAGAAACATTTCTATTTGGCCTTATCCATATAGGCCAATTCCCACGATTGTAACGGGTTAAACCCCTTGGCCCTCAACAACCGTTATTAGAGGTGTTAATTTCAATGATCGAATGGATTTCCTTAACACTCAGTTCTACGCCAGTGGACAGTGGGCTGCCATGGGTTAGTTTGTCTGCTCCGTCACTGGGCCTTCATAAGGAGGCGGTAGGTAATCAGCCCCTGAATGCAAGTATGGGTCGCTGCAGCCCATGGAGACTGGAGTATGGGTCGCTGCAGCCCATGGAGACTGGAGTATGGGTCGCTGCAGCCCATGGAGACTGGAGTATGGGTCGCTGCAGCCCATGGAGACTGGAGTATGGGTCGCTGCAGCCCATGGAGACTGGAGTATGGGTCGCTGCAGCCCATGGAGACTGGAGTATGGGTGACTGGGTGTGTTGAAAGGAGTAGGTGTGTGGAAAGCGAATCAGCTAATTGGGATGATTTGTTGCCACTCAACACCATTTTGTGTGGCTGATTGGGATGCACGACGAGTCGATAAGCCAGCGACCAGTGAACCAGTGTTGTATTGACGTGCCTGCCGACCTGAGATGCTTCCTATTGTATCACGGTCGTGTCACCGGCGGTAGCTAACATGGCAATTGATTCACCTCCCATCAATTTATTTCAAGTAGGACAGCAGCCTACACAATAAATAACTAACATGGATAACCATATAGATATCACCTCGATACATACATACAGTCTACTACTCAATGGGGAGGGCATGAACGGCAACATCACCGGGACACAGTGCCTTTCACTCCGCTTGACAAGCACTTCTGTCCGGCAAAGGCTGGGGAAGTAGCTACCTAGTAGCCAATATCAGGGTGACAGTAAGCACACGCATACAATGCATGAAGCAACTGTACTCCCATCTTCAGTACTTTTAATCAAAAATAAATCATTGTCAGTTTTATTACTGAAAATGTACAATTATTTGTGTAAAACTAAATAAGACTCAGGCTCATCCTTTGCCTTCGAAACACAAGTCCAAACTCTCGCTGTACGGTAGCTCATGCCGCGTTCACGTGCTAGTTGAAACTAGGAAACTCTGAAATGTTATACATGCTAACTGATTGTAGTTATACACGTGCCTCATTCAACCAGTTAGTTGGATATTTCTAGTCCCGACTACCACGTGAGTGTATGGTAGTTGAGTAGTAAGACACAAAAAAACAACTTAATCAATTATTATGTGGATTATAATTAATGGACATTTTTGTAGGGGTTGATACATTTTTCATAAGGGAAAATCCAGTCTGGTATTTCAAAGTGGATATTACAAACTTCATAAGCCGTTTTAAAGCTCAAATACACTACAAGTTTAACTAGGTGAAACATTGCTCCTGTAAGTCACTTCCAAACACAAGTATTAGCAGATGCTCTTCTCCAGAGCAACTTACAGGAGTAATTAGGGCTAAGTGCCTTGCTCAAGGGCACATCCACAGATTTTTCCCCTAGTCAGCTCAGGGATTCAACGAGCAATCAGGCTACCTGCCTACTGTTGTGTTGTTCACATAATCTCCATGGGGGAAATAAGTCAATTGTCATGTCTGGTTTTCATTTCAAATAGTCCAACAATTCTGAGGGGACATGTCTTTTGTTCCATTACGTGACACTTCATCTAAATTATAAACAGGGTTTTTATGTTCATCTTCTAAATATATATTGTTATTGTTAGGTTTCTTACAAATGAGTGGAAACATCAGAAAAAGCAGAAGGTAAATTAGTCTAACAAAGGGGATGACAGACAGACAATGAACACTGTAGATGCTCATTGAGTTACAGACAAGGTTATAGAATGATTGAACACTCAGAGAATGTGAGCCAGGTAGCTGCTCCAGTATGCTTAGACACAAAGCCCCCTCCAGGACCATCTGATGTGTGACAGAAATGAAAAGGATCCCACTGCATACTGATGTAGTGAAAAGGACCTTTGTTCTGACCAATCAAATCACACGTCCAATATCATTAACATTCTAATACCTCCACATTGATTATGTATGCTAATGCCACAACAGCCCCCAAAGAATAGAATAGATTGAAATGTCACATTTTTTTTCTCATAAATGACACACAATGGCCACTGTCCCTGTCTACTACTATTGTGTCATGTCTCTGACAAAGTTGGCATTGTCTAATGGTGCGGAGAAATGCATGCTGGGATGGACATGACTCTCACCTTCTCATTGTTTTGGTTATAGTGCGAGAGGAATTTTGCACATTCGCTGTAGTTCGCCCATGTCTTGTTGTTGGTGGTGGTCAGCTCCCACGTCCCATTGCTGTCACAGCGACGATAGGCTAGTCCTGTAGAATACAACACAATTACAGAAAACAACAGAATGACACAATGCACATGTAATTACTTTTCACCTGCAAGTGCATATTGCAGTTGTCTAATCACATCAGAAATCATGGGCATTTCAACAACTTCACAACAGCCTTGTAAGATGAAGTACTTACATAAAAAATTACAATATCTTGTTGCATTGCCATAGCTATATAAATATATTGAAAAGAAATGCTCCATGCTGTGTTACAGATTAAAGTAGATAAAAGATGATCCACTATCTCAGCGGCCTATTGGCTATCTTACTAATGTGGGCATTGAGCACCATGACCTAAAATGGAAAATGAGCTCTGTGCAAGAGAACTGTTGAACTGCAGGCTATCAAGGGGCCAGTGTTACCTTTATGGTTGAAGTCATAGATGTAGTCTGGACAGGCAGTGGACACCAGCTTCCCAGGAGACCCCTCAGGCCAACATACAATGCCATCCCACTCTGGCGAGCAGTAACCATCTGCAGGAGTAGAGACAAAGCAATGGTGACATTTCAGTGTAGTGAGTTTGAGTGTTCACTGCCTTGGCTCCAACATTACACTGCTGGAGGCTTCTTTGTTAAATTCCAGAGCACCAGCGAGTAGCTGTTTTTTTTTTATTGTGTTGTCCTCTAAAGACGATACACAAATTAACTTTAGCCTAATGTTATGGTCATAAATAGCATGTAGAGAAAGATGGCCCTGGGGGCCTGTTAATTGGTGGGTATGCAGGAAACAGATGCAATGTCCTTTGTGATGCTGAATGTTCACAGCACCAGCCATCCAGAGCAGTGTTGTGTTCTGTCTGCTGGATATGTTTGGTCTTTACAATTAAGGCTCAACAAACCAGCATTGAATTCCCCAAACACCTCTGAAATGTCTACATTTGCAAGCAAATGTGTGTTAATTTCAATGTTTTTATTTTAATTTGCTGTGGCATGAATCCGCTTCAATCCCATCCAATATATCAAATCAGTCATGGTAGGCTGTTTATGTCCACCCCACAAGAAAGACATGTTTGCTAGTCTACGTTGCTTCCTCTGCCTGAAATGGACACTTGCAATGTTGTAATCATTAAATAACTGAGTAGGTCTAAGCAGACATGTTTCTAATGATCCATAGGAGCGGCATAGGCCTAAATGGGCTATTTATTGAAAGCTTATGATCTCACAGCAGCACTCACATGCTATAGTGCATCTGTTTTGTCAAAGTGGTTTTAATATGGATCTTATTTGTGGAGATTCCATGCAAAATTAAGAAAACAACAGTGACAAGACTGTAGCGTTCTGGCTCCCTGGGAAGAAACAAAGATACTATGACGCAACACTGAACACGAGTCTAGTCTACCACAGTGGAAGAGCAGAGTCAAGCAGAATTGTTGTTCTGCTAACCGCTCTCAAATCCACCCTCTTTTAAAATGTTTCTTCTCCGTCCCCTGAGTGTGTGTAATGTGCAGTGAAGTTGCTATTTGTACAGGATTGCGAAAATGCCTTTATCTCACAATGAATTGTTGTGAGTGGAAGGCAGAAGCCTTACTTTTCTGGGATCAGCAGCCTCACGTTCGTTAATAAGGGAAGCAGTAGCATTTTAGAACGTCATTATTAACCCTAGCCCTGCAATAGTGGGAGTGTAGTCCCCTCTCCCCACAGATCCCTGGCAGACGCCGGTTTCTGGCTACGCTTTTATTTTCTATTATTGAAAACATCTGCCCCACACTCACCACTAATAACTAGTTGAGGATAAAACTAAAACTGTTTTCTCCTTGCTTTACATCTATTATTGTCTCATTCCTGTAATCAAAGTTACAAAGAAACATCAGAGGCAATGACAAAATGCTTTTCATGTGCCTTCAAAATGGTCTGTCACCCAGCTCTCAATGAAAGCGTAGACTTTGTATGATTTAGACTGATTTTGGATTGTGAGAGATGACAGGGTTGAAAAAATAGCCTAAGAAGCTTCACGTTTTTCAAAATCACAATGACCACATGGTCCTGGGAGTGAAGTGAGAATGAAATCGGTCTTAGGTTTTAGTTTTTTTGGCTGTACTTTTAATACTCATTGGACCACCTACCAACAGACTCAAATTAAACACAGAACACACACATATATCATTTCCTATAAATTCCATGACCATGATTTAAATATAAACGTGACTGTGGGGGACGTTGGTATTGGTGATCTATTAGAGGTTTTAAATAACATTTTCTTTTCCCTGCAATCATTTGATTCAGGCCTTGCAGATGTCAAAACATATATCGCAGTAGAGTTTTGATATGTACAAACTGTTATGGTGAGTGCTGATGTTATTTTACACTGGGACTACAGGTTTGAATGCTGAGCTATTTTCAACACTGCAAGGTCTAGGGCCTTGAACCCACATCCGTCTACTGTCATAACCAGGCAAACCTCAGTGTCTCCCTCAATGAAAACGTTGTGTCAAGGAAGTAATGAGAACTCAAGTATTTAAGGCACAAATGAAAAATAATAACAAATAGATGGGCTTCACAGTGAAACACCGCAATACTAAGCAAGACCCTCTCCTTGGGCTGAGGTTGGCCGACCACCCTACCAGCCACCACTTTCAAAATAGCTAGAATAGCTAGATCAATTCATTACTATTTGCCAAACAGTCTCCCCTCCACAGTAATAATAGTTAGGCTAACCAAGAGTTTACAGTGGCACAGAACCCCAAGGGTGGTGACACACAATATAGGCAAGACAAATCTGGAAGAAAAGTCCTCAAAATTGCATTCAGTTGCTATTCTTTGAGTTTGAGTCAGAATGCAGGTTTCATGGTTTTTCCACAATAGAGGAGACCACAATTAGCAGTAGCCTATTAAAAAAAGGGGAACTCTTTTCTTGGCCAATGCAACATTACAAAAATAAAAACGATTCATAAAATATAATTGCCTGTTAACAGCAACAGTTTCCATCGTCATTTCTACAGGGTCATCATTAGATTCACTACACCATAGGCTATGCTGTAATATTCCAGAACATAATGCTGTGGAAGTCTTTGCCACCTCATATAATATATTGCCATTCTACCTTAATCAATTATATTTGTAATAGGCATCTAAATAAAAAATGTTGATTGAATATCGACATAAAATAAATTGCAATAAACAGATCAACAGATGTGCACATTAGGTGGAAATGAAGTTCAAATGAAAACGCAAAGAGCGAAATAATTAAGAAAAAACCTCAAGCGCACAAAATGAGGTATTGAATTCTTTTTCAGGCAGAAAGTATACCAGGGCCTTTTCCCTCTCTTTGAGAGGTAGGTCATATGTTTACGCTAATTTCAGCATCAACTGAGCTATGATTCAAAAGACGTGTGCAACCTTCCAAAAGGGGCCGGGATACAGCCACCAGATAAAGGCTATGTCGAGTCTACTACTCTCTGACAACGTCATCAGGTATACAGGTCAAGTAGTGGTCATCTCTGACGCATCTACCGTTTGCCCGAAAACTGTCCCTCCAGCAACAGCTTTGTATAGAAACCATATCCAAAGTAGATCTCTAAAGAAGTGTATCTAAAGAAGTAACATAAATGTACCTGAGAACATATTAGAAAAGGTAAACCATCAAGAGAAATCATTGAAACATGAGTTTTAATTGGTCTTTGAATAAATTATTAAATGACCCACATTTGTCAGTTTCTGAATTTCTATTCATTACACAAAATTACTAATTTAAATATACACGGACCCAAACTGAAGGTAACAGTTCTATTCTCCCAGGTGATAAAAAGTCAAATACGGCATATGTGAACATATCAGCAAAAGTAACCATCAAGAGCACAGGAGGTTGGTGGCACATTAATTGGGGAGGACAGGCTTGTGGTAATGGAGGAATGAATGGAATGTTATCAAATACAGTACATGAAACACATGGTTTGATGCCATTCCATTTGCTCTGTTCCAGACATATAATTAAAACATTTCAATTTGTCTCTGGTATATTTGAAAGTTTACCACCACTTTAAAGACAATTATTTCAATTTGTGATATGCATTTCTGTTCATTTCACAAATTGACTCGTTTAAAAAGAAACCGACAAAAACTGGAGGTAAGATGTGTATTCTCCATGTTTATAAAGTATTATGCTTACTCAAGACAATTTCATTTAAAATACTCTCCCAAATGAAGAAGGATAACTTTCTAGTCCAAGGAAACTGTTGAAGGCTGAAATGAACCCTGGAAATGTACCCCAGATACCTGGAAAAAGAGTAACACCTCATACAATAGTGACATGCAACAAATGTCAGGCTGCATTACAGGTGACGGTGGTCAGGGGAGACAAGGTGCCTGTCATCGTAGAACACTCTAATGTGGCTATAACAGCCCTGCTTAGTGTCAAGTGTCTAGGATCATTCTGATCAATACACTTCGAGGAAAGACACGCAGGCTTTACACTTTCCCTCTTAAACACTGAAACCATCACCTTCAAACAAGTATTTTGATGACTGTTGATAATGAATTACCATATAATGTGTTATTTTAAGTTCTATTTCCAGTTATACCTAAAACTGTGAACATTTGCAGAATATGTGCACATTTGGGGAATGTGGTGAGAGATAATATAACTACTGGGAATCCATCAACCATACCTTTTGCTTTCTTAATTTTAAAATAAAGGTTTGCAATGCTGTGTTTCATTTACAGAGAAGTTTTGTTTAGAAAGCCTGAGAACCCAACACAGAAAGAACCCAAGAAGACCACAATGAACCAGGGTTAAAGAGAAAATAATATGACTGGCTGGATATGGAATCCAAAACCTCTTTAGAATAATCAACCAGAAAAAATGACAGTGACCACAGAGACAGGGGTATTCTGGGGTCTGGCTGAATGTGACAGTCTTCACATAACCACAAGTAAACAAATATGGACTGGATTCTCTCAAAAAGCCCCCCTGACCATCGTAACCTCCTAACCATACAGGAAGAAATATAATACATTTCCCCCTCTTAATTTCAGACTACAGTACAGCCACGGTATCTGTATCTGTCCAGTATGAATGCCTCATATTAAAGCTACAATCTGATATTGGATCAATGCCAGCAGCAGTCACACTAATTGGAATAATGTGAGTCAATGGTGACAAAGAAAGGAAACCATTTTCTCCACCTGAGATAATTCATCTTGTGACAGGCTCTAAAAACACATCGACATTTTCTGGTTTTCTGTCAGAGCCGGGTTATTATTCCTACAGAAACCCTGTCCTGTTTCCATGTCTGATGCATATTAGTTCTGACCCACTCAATAATCTGTACATCTCAGCCTCTAAATCCACTGCTTCCTCTGCTCTGTGTCAACACTGTTATAGTGATGTTGTCAGTTCAAACAGAGTTATTTTTCTGCTTGGACAACCTAGTAGACAAAATAATGCTTATGTTCCTGGTGTGTCCTCAGGTGCCAATGTGACAGAACTAGACGTGTGCATGGTTAACAGAGCAGGCAGTGAACCAACAGATTAACTCTGCAGGAAGCCACAGATGTCATTTATCCATTACCAATGTGACAGGACTGTTTTCATGTCAATGAAAAAAAGAAAACACAACGTCAGGTAGGTTGACACGTCAGGTTTACATAACTTTTATCTGAGATTAGTTTTTTACTCACCACCAGGCTTGTGTTTGTTACTGATGGCCACCTCACACTTGCGTTTGGCTTTAAACAGCAGACCGATCTGTTCCTCTTTGGTGAGCACATCATCTGCCTCCACCTGCATAGAAAGGACAATGACACTGAGTTAGTGGAGCGAGGAGCAATCATTCTTCCATCAACACAATGGAAAAGTGAAGCATCTGAAACAACATGAAACTTGAATTGTAACAAACATCAGATAGCGGAGGAGCAATGCATCGTTGTGAAACCACATTTCATTTCCCATATCAATAAGCATTTTAAGTGAGGTTGACAGCTTCGTGAAATACATCAAATGGACAATATTAAACACAGCTGCCCCCCCAAACACACACACATCCACACACACACACACACACACACACACACACACACACACACACACACACACACACACACACACACACACACACACACACACACACACACACACACACACACACACACACACTGTATATAAACAACTAGCCTAGAGAACAGCAGCAGGTGGTAGTGTGTGTAATGTGTGCATGCATGCAATGCAACCCAATTATCAAAACCCTGTCACTCATTGTCTCAGTCTAACAATTTCCTCAAACATAAGACAGTGTTTTCTTCTATGATACATTTGAGATGAACCAAAATAAAGGCATTTGGCCAACTGTAAGTCACAATAAGTTGTGTAAACGTAAAGCCGATTACATATTTTTATTTCTGTCTTAGCTGCCCATGAAGGCAAAGGGTTATAAAAGACCTTGCGGTTTCTGTTTCTTGTCTAAACAGTATCAGTTTCGCTCTTTGTTTATAGACCCAGCTGGTATTCCTGTGATTTTAGCCACTCTGTGGCTTGTGTACCCTGAAGCACTAATCAGATATGACACAAAAAAGGGAAAAATACATTTTATACCAAACGGTTTCCTCTTACACCTCACAACATTTGCTCAGCTTTCAAACACAGCTCTGGAAAGAGAGCCATAATATCCAGGTGTGGTTTTCTATTCTAGGAAACTTTCCCCCTCCTAATAGGTACCTTTGGCTGGAGCTTTCCCTTGACTTTGTGTCATCTTTGGCATTCGTGACAAAAACATTTACCAGCAGACCCATTTTCAAACTGTTCATGCAAACTCACGTTTGCATATCTTGAAAACTTAAACGAGTGGCACCTAACTCAAAAAACTAAATTTCTAATCATTGTAAAGTATTTCATTCATAAAAGGTGTTACTGTACGTGCTGGAAGAACAGTCTAACTGAGCCAAAGTGACGTGATAATGTCAAAGGTTATAAAAAGGTTGACCCTAGACCAGTGGTCACCAACCGGTCGATCGCGATCGATCTTCAAGGCATTCCTATTCGATCACCAAACATTTCTGTAGAAAAGCCAAGGATAAAGCCTTGTTTTGTTGTTTTATTTGCCTTGCGCTGTTGTTGCTAGGGGCAATCAATTCAGAAGCCCTGCGCACCGGGTAGGCAAGGTGTTCCCATTTTGAACCATTTCATTTGACTGAAGGGAACATTTCTGCCTACCCAGCAGACCAGGAGAGCTGTGGCTAAATCAAGTGTGCCTACTGCGCTGGCCAATCGTTTACCTCAAATCACCGTGCCTACTGCTTCCGCGACCCCACAGCAAAGTTTGATACCAGCCTACATGAGATTTCATAACTTTTAAAACCATGACCAGAGATAGACTGTCAAAGAATACAGCAAAAGAGCAGCTGTTTTCATGAGGATTTTTTCTGAATTCATGTTTAAGTTTTTAAATCAGCACTGTCAACACTTTTACAAAACAAAACGCACTTCTCCCTACTTCCATTAGCATTTCAGCTGCAATCAATGAGTAGCCAAATGTATCGATAGGCCTGCGTTTTTATTATTATTAGCACTTCCTATCTTTTTAATATCAAGGAATATTTCAATTTCTCTGGCCACGGGAACAACATGAATTTGTGCATGAGGCAGATGTGGTGCGACTCGAGTTTCATCATCAGGTGGAAGACAGTGTCCCCTCTCTCTGGTCAATCTCACTGGAGGAAAGGAGAGAACAGGGACCGTGAAAGGCGGAGGTGTGGTCTCTCCCTCTTATGCTCTCTCTTTCCCTTCGTCCTCTGAGACTGACCATCAGATGCAGGTACCATCAGTCCAGTTAAATTTATGCTCAGCTGTGCCTCGCAAGGCTTACACCAACTGATCTATTTTGATATCAAAGCTCAGGCTTTGAAATATAATATGATCTGAGAAGAACATTGGCAGGCCAGGCATATAGCCAATATACTGTGATAATGTATTAGGCCTACTGCACAAACCTTTTTCCTACACAACTGGTTTTATTAGGTTAATATTGCATGTTTTTTTTTTAATCCGAGCGGTAGATATCGGCTTGCCTATTGACTGCTAAAGTGATCTTGACTCAGAAAAGGTTGGTGAACACTGCCTAGTATCTATCCTCCCACAGTGACTAAAGAAGTGATATAACTTTAATCCCTCAACCACTGTGAGAATCTAAGCATGTGGTACAGTACAAGCTCAGTTAAGTCACACCCTGCAGGTGTCAGCATATGTTTTACACAGATATGGATTCGAACACCATTAAAGGAGACGCTAGTATGATCCAATGTGCCACCATGTTGACCCGAAAGAGACGTTTGGTTTAAAAAATATATATATATATATTTGATTGTTTAAAAAAAAAAAGGTTTTGCACATCGGCATTAAACTAGACATCGGGCAGATACCGATGCTGGCATTTTTAGCTAATATCGTCCGATTCCGATAAGTTAACCGATATATTGTGCATCCCTAATTTATGGGTAACAATTCCGTAGCTTACTTGTATTTTTTTTAGTGTCCATTAAAAAAGCCCCATTTTCTTCCAGGCAGCCCTAAAAACACATTGCAATACATTTCAAGTAAATAATTGCGCTCTCTATACCTTGCGGTTATGTCTAAGATCTTCTTTCTCCTTCAACATCCTTGTGCATAGTTTGTTAAAACCTCGGATGGTTACTTAATGTCAACGTACATTTTTTGCAGAATACGCCGTCTTTAGATTTGGATGAAGACACCTGTCTAAGATGATGAAGACACCTGTCTATTCAAGGGCTGTTTTCATGTTTTTCTGCCCTGTCACTGCCATTACCCCTGCATAAAGTAACAGAAGTCAGCAGCGATTTAGATGTGAACATTATCTTTGCTTCTCTGGAATAGACCTGTGGAATATTCTATATTGGCATAGCCAGTACAGTAAACAGGTTGTATCTATCCTTGTTCGCTGTGTTGTGATATGTTGTTCCATCTGTGGTTGTTTACCATCCTAGGCCATACATTTCTCTTTTCCTCTGTAGCCCCATTCAGCTCTCAAAATGGACATTCTTATTTCAACCCTTAAACTTGTGAAAATATTGATGGATCGAGCATTATGGTGTCAAGTGTTGCAGTGCAGCCCTGTGTGTGGCTGTGGGCCTGGTTTTTGCCATTTTAATATTATATCCCCTCCCTGAAAGGTCTGGCTATCTTATTTCCCAATTTATTAAAAGTAGATTTATTTAAGTCATGCACAACATGGTGTTTAACTATACAGACAACAAGAGTAGACATAGACTGTCCTAAAAATAATATATAAATAAGAGTCAAGTTGATTTTACGAAGGTACCTCTGAGAGTAGGCCTGCATAAAATATACAGTATATTAGTCCATGTAATTTACTGTTAACTGAAAATAAATTAAACATGGCTTCACTGCTATGAGCTTCACGACTGACATTTGGACCAGCGATGTCAGCCCCATGAGCATGCTGAGTCTGACAGCACAGTGGGTCGTTGAGTATTTCGTACTGAGAAAAGTCGTATTGCATGCTCATGAATGTGCTGGTTGTCATACCATTGTTGCAATTTCAATGACATTTGACAACATGTTTGAAACATGAACACATTAGCTAGCTCCATTCAAACAACTGACTCGAGAAATAAGCTCATCAACTGCACCTGCAGCAGACGTGATACCCTCTGTCATGGCATTGAAACGCCTGTCAACAAAACTGCAGACACAGGCTGTGAACAAGCGACTCGGTGGCATTCTCTCTACTGTGTCGCCACCATGCTCGATGCTATGTACAAGGACCGCTACTTCGATGCAGACAAGAAACAGGGTTTACGTGAAATGTTACATACACAGCTGGACAAGATGGAAACAGACACAGTGACAGTGCACACAGAGGAAAAGAAGCCATGGACAGACGGAGCTGAAACTTCACTGCTTGACATGTATGATGAAATCCTGGTTGAGAATGAAACGACTGAACAAATGAACAATGAAACAGCACAGCAAGTAAGTGAAAGAATTAGGTTTTGATCATGTTTTACTGGTAATGGGGACATACGTAAATGCCCCCCCCAAAAAATGTTGGGGTCAGTGTGTGTGTTTGTGTGTGTGTAAACTTTACTTAACTAGGCAAGTCAGTTAAAATAACAAACCCGTACGACGGTGGGCCAATTGTGCGCCGCCCTATGGAACTCCCAATCATGGCTTGATGTGACACAGCCTGGATTCGAACCAGGGACTGTAATGACGCCTCTTGCACTGAGATGCAGTGCCTTAGACTGCTGTGTCCATGTGTGTGTGTTAACTATTTAACTGTACTAGAATGCTTAAAAGGCATCCCAGTGCCTTAGACTGCTGTGTCCATGTGTGTGTGTTAACTATTTAACTGTACTAGAATGCTTAAAAGGCTGCAAAAAAATTAAATATCGGTTATCGGTATCGGGGACCAAAAATATCATATCAGTGCATCACTACTAGAAATTATTTGATATTGAGATAAAAACAGCTGCATTGGACCTTTAAGTGTGTTAAGTCAGAAATAGGTAAAAGAGAATAAGAGGCCGTCAATATTTCACTAGCAGACAATGCAGCTTGCACACGTCTTTGTAAGGAAGATACATGCCGAGATATCATGATGTATAATTTCGGATTAGAGCCATCCCCTAGAGGAGGATCATGGTTAATAAGCCCGTGCCTCTTGATTATTTTTGAAAACTATATTCCTTCTCTACTGGCCGGGCTCCAAACCACCAAAGCAAACATAACTCTCACATTGAGAAGCGTTGCACATTCTTATTTACCAGCATTCCATTCAAAAATACAGTATTCTTTTTGTAAAGTACCTTAGACAGCATGCCCATTTTATTTTATTTTTTAAATACACACCACATACAGTAAACATGCGTTTTCATCATTAGTCCTCTAAATAAAAACATTACTTGAATAAACCACTCGTTTCTGTTTGTCTTCAGACTCCAGGTTAAATAATGAAAGAAAATCTCTCCTTTCAAGGAAATGTGTGGACCAATATTGAGTTTGCTGCATATAGGCTGAAGGGACATCACCATTGGAACAGCTAACTATGGCTAGTCTTGCTTTATTAAGTTTCTATAATGAATAAAGCTTTACACTGTGGCCATACTGCACCCTTTTACATCTCACTCAAGGTTGTCAGTCAATGCTGTTTGAGTAACAGGAGAGAATAGATTTGGTTTCTACAAAAATGCTGCAGAAAGTAGCTTTTGTTGCAAATGAAATACATGTGATAGGAAGTGGGTGAAGACGAGAGTGACAAGAGAAGAAGAACGAGTTGAGCTCTGAGTGGAGACAGTGGGTTCAGCTGCATTACCCACAGTCTTGATTATAGACCGCCTTATACAATGGCAGGACATTTCTTTAGAAACTTGTGGTAAACCAAAGCATTTCCTGAAATGGTCTACTCTGTGTATTTGTGACTCAAATGCTGAAAGTGGAATAAATCGACTCCCATCCAAAAACAGAACTGCAATGTCTGTATGTGTTCCAATCAGATTAAATTAACATTATGTTATATAAAATGCAACAGCAGATAAGTAAGTTGTTGCTGAAATCATATTATTGCACAAATAAAAAAGACATGCATACTACAATGGGGATTGGGGACCATACATAACAAAAAGGAACTAAACCTAACCTGGGATGGTTAAGAAGATGAAAGTGAGAGATAGAATAGCCTACTGCAGACCAATATGCCACTAGGTGTGTTGGACAGGCATTGGACAGGCATTTGATTTCCATAGGGGGGGCACATTTTTCCATGGTGCCTCCAATGTGTGCACGTGCTTGCATGTGCAAAACTTTTTTTAATGGGTTTTATAATAAAGACATGCAATTTAACTTTACAAATGTATTACCTTTCAATGTGGCATGAACACAAGCAGTCATGATGTTTTCATCTGATTGTCAAACAAATCACTTCCAAAAGAATGTTACCTTCGCATGTTCGTCCAAAATAATCCCAGTATCTGTGCATGGCGCCAACTTTCTTTCAATTCCATTGGTGTAGTCTATCTTCTTTTGGTGAGGTAGCGCAACATTTCTTTTAGAAACATTGTCATAATTTGTCAGTCAAAGTTTGCACCGACAGACTGTCTGATAGCCTGTTGAATATCATTGTAGAATAGCCCTAAGAATATCAGACTCATACACCAAGTTAGGCATACCTTACTTCATCATCACTGTCAAGTGTGAATGATAATTCTTCACGTTTTTACAGTGAAATGTCCAAACTGCGTCTGCATGCCAATTATTTGATCTCAATCAGTTTCATGAGAATGCACATTAAGATCTTCTTGAAGTTCTGTTTCGTGAGCCAGTTAAAGCAGATTGTGTTTACAAACTATGAGCCTTTCTTGTATGCATATTTTGTTTTAATTAAAGCATATATCCTGTATAGTGGCTCGCTCTGTTGAGTTTTGGCCACATGAGGACTTTTATCGACTTTTCAGCCTCAGATAAGAACTGACTGAGGATGTGTTTTTGGTGTAACATTTTATAGGCCTTCTATGGTAAAGTGTATGCTATTATATTCGGTTGTTATGTGAAATACTAATGAATCATTATTAGAAGTTGACCGATTATGATTTTTCAACGCCGATACCAATTATTGGAGGATCAAAAAAAGGCAGATGCCGATTAATCAGCCGTTTTTTATTTATTTATTTGTAATAATGACAATTACAACAATACTAAATGAACACTTATTTTAACTTAATATAATACATAAATATATATATATATATATATATATATATATATATATATATATATATATATATATATATATATCAATTTAGCCTCAAATAAATAATGAAACATGTTCAATTTGGTTTAAATAATGCAAAAACAAAGTGTTGGAGAAGTTCAAGTGCAATATGTGCCATGTAAAAAATCTAACGTTTGACTTCCTTGCTCAGAACATGAGAACATATGAAAGCTGGTGGTTCTTCAATATTCCAAGGTAAGAGGTTTTAGGTTGTAGTTAATATAGTACGTATAGGACTATTTCTCTCTATACCATTTGTATTTCAAATACTGTACCTTTGACTATTGGATGTTCTTATAGGCACTATAGTATTAGCAGTGTAACAGTATAGCTTCCGTCCCTCTCCTCGCCCCTACCTGGGCTCAAACCAGGAACACATCGACAACAGCCACACTCGAAGCAGCGTTACCCATAGCTCCACAAAAGCCGCGGCCCTTGCAGAGCAAGGGGAAAAACTACTCCAAGTCTCAGAACGAGTGACGTTTGAAATGCTATTAGCGCGCACCCCGCTAACTAGCTAGCTATTTCACATCAGTTACACCAGCCATTAGGCTGATAGGCTTGAAGTCATAAACAGCGCTGTGCTTGCAAAGAGCTGCTGGCAAAATGCGCGAAAGTGCTGTTTGAATGAATGCTGATGAGCCTGCTGCTGCCTACCATCGCTCAGTCAGACTGCTCTATCAAATCATAAACTTAATTATAACATAACACACAGAAATACGAGCCTTTGGTCATTAATATGGTCGAATCCGGAAACTATCATTTCGAAAACAAAACGTTTATTATTTCAGTGAAACACAGAACCGTTCCGTATTTTATCTAACGGGTGACAGTCTAAATATTCTTGTTACATTGCTCAACCTTCAATGTTACGTCATAATTACGTAAAATTATGGCAAATTAGTTCGCAATGAGCCAGGCTGCCCAAACTGTTGCATATTCCCTGACTCTGTGTGCAATGAACGTAAGAGAAGTGACACAATTTCACCTGGTTAATATTGCCTGCTAACCTGGATTTCTTTTAGCTAAATATGCAGGTTTAAAAATATATACTTCTGTGTATTGATTTTAAGAAAGGCATTGGTGTTTATGGTTAGGTACAGTCATCCAACGATTGTGCTTTTTTCGCAAATGCGCTTTTGTTAAATCATCCCCCAGCGTTGCATCAATTATATGCAACGCAGGACACCCTAGATAAACTAGTAATATCATCAACCATGTGTAGTTATAACTAGTGATTATGATTGATTGATTTTTATAAGATAAGTTTAATGCTAGCTAGCAACTTACCTTGGCTTCTACTGCATTCGCGTAACAGGCAGTCTCCTTGTGGAGTGCAACGAGAGGCAGGTGGTTATAGTATTGGACTAGTTAACTGTAAGGTTGCAAGAGTGGCTCCCCCGAGCTGACAAGGTGAAAATCTGTCGTTCTGCCCCTTAACAAGGCTGTTAACTCACCGTTCCTAGGAAGTCATTGAAAATAAGTATGTGTTCTTAACTGACTTGCCCAGTTAAAAAGTTAAATAAAGGTATACATTTTTTTTTTTTTAAATCGGTTTCCGATTGTTATGAAAACTTGAAATCGGCCCTAATTAACCGGCCATTCCAATTAATCGGTCGACCTCTAATCATTATGTGATCTTGCTTTGATCTAACTTTACTAAACACCATTGTGAGAAGTAAAAATCTTCTATTTCTAATAATAATAATAATAATAAGTGATGAGTAGGACTATTAGGCATAGACAACAGAACTTGATGTTATTTAAAGAGATTTGAGCTCCCTTCTATTCGTGGTGCTGAAAGGACAGCACCATAACCAAGTCGTCACATATCGTTCTGGGTTCCACTGCGTAAGAGGTGTTCATGGACTTTTATTAACATCCATGCAGACACACTGTGAATTTGGATCCTAGATCTCGTTGGTGTGATGATAAGGTTCATGCGGGGGATCAGTTTGTCTGCATACACAATAGAGGTGGTACGTTTCTGTAAGCTAAGCACTCTGACAGTTGGGCAAGTTTAAGTACGTCGTACATGAGCTCCAAGTCCATAACAAACTGTTTTGTGGACACCCGTTTTAGCAACCCCTGATACACAGGAGGTTGGTGGCATCTGAATTGGGGAAGACAGGCTCGTGGTAATGGCTGGAGTGGAATAAGTGGAATGGTATCAAACACCTTGGCGGCAGGTAAAGAATTTGGCCAGTAACCGAAAGGTTGCTCGATCAAATCCCCGAGCTGACAAGGTAAAAACCTGACATTCTTCCCCTGAAGAAGGCAGTTAACTCACTGTTCCTAGGCCGTCATTGTAAATAAGAATTTGTTCTTAACTGACTTGCCTAGATTTTCGCGATGCGGATCCTGTGTTCTGCCTTACAACCAGTGTAACCGAGTGGATCACATGCAGCGACCAAAAAAAAAAACGACTCAGAAAAAGAGGGAAACGAAGCGGTCTTCTGGTCAGACTCCGGAGACGGGCACATCGTGCACCACTCCCTAGCATTCTTCTTGCCAATGTCCAGTCTCTTGACAACAAGGTTGATGAAATCCGAGCAAGGGTAGCATTCCAGAGGGACATCAGAGACTGTAACGTTCTCTGCTTCACGGAAACATGGCTAACTGGAGAGACGCAATCCGAAGCGGTGCAGCCAGCGGGTTTCTCCACGCATCGCGCCGACAGGAACAAACATCTTTCTGGTAAGAAGACGGGCGGGGGCGTATGCCTTATGGCCAACGTGACATGGTGTGATGAAAGAAACATACAGGAACTCAAATCCTTCTGTTCACCTGATTTAGAATTCCTCACAATCAAATGTAGACCGCATTATCTACCAAGAGAATTCTCTTCGATTATAATCACAGCCGTATATATCCCCCCAAGCAGACACATCGATGGCTCTGAACGAACTTTATTTAACTCTCTGCAAACTGGAAACGATTTATCCGGAGGCTGCATTCATTGTAGCTGGGGATTTTAACAAGGCTAATCTGAAAACAAGACTCCCTAAATTTTATCAGCATATCGATTGCGCAACCAGGGGTGGAAAGACCCTGGATCATTGTTACTCTAACTTCCGCGACGCCCATGACTCCATTTTGTTGATCCCTGCCTACAGACAGAAACTAAAACAAGAAGCTCCCACGCTGAGGTCTGTCCAACGCTGGTCTGACCAAGCTGACTCCACACTCCAAGACTGCTTCCATCACGTGGACTGGGAGATGTTTCGTATTGCGTCAGACAACAACATTGACGAATACGCTGATACGGTGTGCGAGTTCATTAGAACGTGCGTTGAAGATGTCGTTCCCATAGCAACGATTAAAACATTCCCTAACCAGAAACCTTGGATTGATGGCAGCATTCGTGTGAAACTGAAGGCACGAACCACTGCTTTTAATCAGGGCAAGGTGTCTGGTAACATGACTGAATACAAACAGTGCAGCTATTCCCTCCGCAAGGCTATCAAACAAGCTAAGCGCCAGTACAGAGACAAAGTAGAATCTCAATTCAACGGCTCAGACACAAGAGGTATGTGGCAGGGTCTACAGTCAATCACGGACTACAGGAAGAAACCCAGCCCAGTCACGGACCAGGATGTCTTGCTCCCAGGCAGACTAAATAACTTTTTGCCCGCTTTGAGGACAATACAGTGCCACTGACACGGCCTGCAACGGAAACATGCGGTCTCTCCTTCACTGCAGCCGAAGTGAGTAAGACATTTAAACGTGTTAACCCTCGCAAGGCTGCAGGCCCAGACGGCATCCCCAGCCGCGCCCTCAGAGCATGCGCAGACCAGCTGGCCGGTGTGTTTACGGACATATTCAATCAATCCCTATACCAGTCTGCTGTTCCCACATGCTTCAAGAGGGCCACCATTGTTCCTGTTCCCAAGAAAGCTAAGGTAACTGAGCTAAACGACTACCGCCCCGTAGCACTCACATCCGTCATCATGAAGTGCTTTGAGAGACTAGTCAAGGACCATATCACCTCCACCCTACCTGACACCCTTGACCCACTCCAATTTGCTTACCGCCCAAATAGGTCCACAGACGATGCAATCTCAACCACACTGCACACTGCCCTAACCCATCTGGACAAGAGGAATACCTATGTGAGAATGCTGTTCATCGACTACAGCTCGGCATTCAACACCATAGTACCCTCCAAGCTCGTCATCAAGCTCGAGACCCTGGGTCTCGACCCCGCCCTGTGCAACTGGGTACTGGACTTCCTGACGGGCCGCCCCCAGGTGGTGAGGGTAGGCAACAACATCTCCTCCCCGCTGATCCTCAACACTGGGGCCCCACAAGGGTGCGTTCTGAGCCCTCTCCTGTACTCCCTGTTCACCCACGACTGCGTGGCCATGCACGCCTCCAACTCAATCATCAAGTTTGCGGACGATACAACAGTGGTAGGCTTGATTACCAACAACGACGAGACGGCCTACAGGGAGGAGGTGAGGGCCCTCGGAGTGTGGTGTCAGGAAAACAACCTCACACTCAACGTCAACAAAACTAAGGAGATGATTGTGGACTTCAGGAAACAGCAGAGGGAACACCCCCTATCCACATCGATGGAACAGTAGTGGAGAGGGTAGCAAGTTTTAAGTTCCTCGGCATACACATCACAGACAAACTGAATTGGTCCACTCACACAGACAGCATCGTGAGGAAGGCGCAGCAGCGCCTCTTCAACCTCAGGAGGCTGAAGAAATTCGGCTTGTCACCAAAAGCACTCACAAACTTCTACAGATGCACAATCGAGAGCATCCTGGCGGGCTGTATCACCGCCTGGTATGGCAACTGCACCGCCCTCAACCGTAAGGCTCTCCAGAGGGTAGTGAGGTCTGCACAACGCATCACCGGGGGCAAACTACCTGCCCTCCAGGACACCTACACCACCCGATGCTACAGGAAGGCCATAAAGATCATCAAGGACATCAACCACCCGAGCCACTGCCTGTTCACCCCGCTGTCATCCAGAAGGCGAGGTCAGTACAGGTGCATCAAAGCTGGGACCGAGAGACTGAAAAACAGCTTCTATCTCAAGGCCATCAGACTGTTAAACAGCCACCACTAACATTGAGTGGCTACTGCCAACACACTGTCAATGACACTGACTCTACTCCAGCCACTTTAATCATGGGAATTGATGGGAAATGATGTAAATATATCACTAGCCACTTTAAACAATGCTACCTTATATAATGTTACTTACCCTACATTGTTCATCTCATATGCATACGTTGATACTGTACTCTATATCATCGATTGCATCCTTATGTAATACATGTATCACTAGCCACTTTAACTATGCCACTTGGTTTACATACTTATCTCATATGTATATACTGTACTCGATATCATCTACTGTATCTTGCCTATGCTGCTCTGTACCATCACTCATTCATATATCCTTATGTACATATTCTTTATCCCCTTACACTGTGTATAAGACAGTAGTTTTTTTTTGGAATTGTTAGTTAGATTACTTGCTTTTTATTACTGCATTGTCGGAACTAGAAGCACAAGCATTTCGCTACACTCGCATTAACATCTGCTAACCATGTGTATGTGACAAATAAAATTTGATTTGATTTGATTTGATTTAGATAAATAAATCAAACACATGGTTTAATTCCATTCCAGACATTATTATGAGATAGCCTCCACTGCCCTGGTAGAGTTTTCTGTCTGTGGCTTTTCTTGTTATATCGGTTTTGGCACACTCGTAGTAGAGTAGTCAAGCATCTGACCGACGGGCCTCTGCACACACGGCTGGCCCTTGCTTCATATTCGCAGTCAAACCCACTGGCTCCAGGTCATCTATAAGTCTTTGCTAGGTAAAGCCCCGCCTTATCTCAGCTCACTGGTCACCATAGCAGCACCCACCCATAGCACGCACTCCAACAAGTATATTTCACTGGTCACCCCCAAAGCCAATTCCTTCTTTGGCCGCCTTTTCTTCCAGTTCTCTGCTGCCAATGACTGGAACGAATTTAAAAAATCACTGAAGCTGGAGACTCATATCTCCCTCTCTAACTTTAAGTACCAGCTGTCAGAGCAGCTCACAGATCACTGGACCTGTACATAGCCCATCTGTAAATAGCCCATCTGTAAATAGCCCATCCAACTACCTCATCCCCATACTGTTATTATTTTTTGCTCCTTTGCACCCCAGTATCTCTACTTGCACATTCATCTTCTGCACATCTATCACTCCAGTGTTTAATTGCTAAATTGTAATTATTTCACCACTATGGCATATTTATTGCTTTATCTGAGTTTGCGTGCGTCTCGGCTCAGATCACACTTCGTCACATAGATAAATAATATACAGATCATGGCTATCAATTATCGCTATCAATTTGTTTACACTGTATAACATGTCCTTCCTTATTGTTGGCCTATTTCCACGCCTTTTTTAAAATAAATAAATAATAGGGGGATCTTGTCAATTATAGCTCCACCGAATCTTGTTTTTAATGGCCTGTCCACTATCTGTAAAAAAAACATGAATATTTTACTTTTGACATATTGCACCACATGACTGTTTTAGCGGACGCAAGTTCCTGGATATTATAAACTCTATGAGTCAGTGCTACTCCTCCTTAAATGTGCAATTTGCATTTGATGATAAAAAACCACAGACCACTAGACTAGTTGTCCTTTGGAAATGCTCTGCAAACCACACTCTGACTTAAAGCAGCATTCAGCTTCTAATTATACCCTGGCCTGGCCAGATATGCCTGAAGAACAGCACTTGTGTCCCTGATGGAAACATTATGTGTGCTTTTGGGAAACCAGCAGAGCCCTACATATCATGGGGCCATGGGGCCAGAAGAGGTCTTTCTGTCTGTGTGGTTCCCTTTTATTGGAAATTGAGCACTTAAATATTTTTTTAAAGTTATATAAGCGCTTTGCCTTTAATACAGAGAGCATGCATGAGTTCTCTGTCTCTCTGTCACTAAAGCAATGCCAGCCAGAATGACCACATTTTAATTTTCATCAAAAGCTTAAACACTACTAATGGTTATATAACAATCAAAGACACCAGACATTTCATAATATCCTAATGGATGTTTCAGAAATGTTTCAATAAATCACATAGGGAAGGATGGATGGAGGGTGGGGGTGGCCAGCATGACAATAGGTTATATTTACATACATCTGGGGAATGCAGTATCTGTAAAGTATGTTGTTAAGGGGAGTGATCCTTTTGACATACACTTGACAGATTATCTAGATTATGGATTAAATATATTTACATTTATTTATATTCCTAAAAGCTTTCTATTTTAAGATCCTGGTCTTTTTACTCTTGATACTGTGACACTGTAACACAACATTACCACCTCAGTCCATTACCTTCTAACTGTATTTTCAGATCATACATCTCTGTGTGTCATTTCTGATAGAAACGAGACACAGTATCCCATTAAGTTTCATAAGTCAACCTTCAAATGACATTGTTCATACAGGTCAGTATGTTATCGATTCCATATCAATATTCATAATTTTTTGTATTTAATTATTTCACCTTTATTTAACCCGGTAGGCTAGTTGAGAACAAGTTCTCATTTACAACTGTGACCTTGCCAAGATAAAGCATAATACAAATAGCATTACACCTTGAGAAAGATACATAATTGTAATGACAGAAAAACTCCATTACTACACCATTGGTGAAATTCAATGTTGATACTGAAGTAATAATAGCATTACTGCACAAGTATATCTGCTACTTAGTGTAAAGTGTTACAGACGTATCCGTTGTATATTTTCTTTAACTCCCATGTTTATCTTTTTTGCTGTGATATACCTGTACATGATCAGAGCCCTATTCCCAACATGAATGATGCCATGGTTCAAATGTGCGTTTCAGTACACTATATGCATGGGAGACTGGTTGAAACAGAGATAACAGAGGAAAGAGACACTATTGTGGAGCAAACTCATTGAATCGCTTGCACATAGCCATGGCCTCATTGTGAAAAAGAACTACAATACGTGAGTCAGAAAGCCAGATGCTACAATATTTACCATGGATGAACAGCAGGTGAGTTCTAGTAGCTCCATCAATTTTTTAAAGATAGTTACGTAAAAATAAAAAAGAACCCATTAAGAAGAAAAAATAGGACGCCTGAACTATCTGAAAGCTTTCCACAGGTAGTTTTCTTTTTTTACCTTACAGAAAATACCATCAATGAATGATGACAGTGAATGAACGCCCAGTGCCAGGACAGTGGAACTCAAAGGTTAACGATAATTCAATTTAGAATATCCCCAAATGGTTCAAGTTTCATCATAACTCATTTTCACCATTCACATCGACAGCATTGTCATCGTTTGAGATCAATGTCTTTCACTTCCTTTTTCATTTCATCAGATTTTCCCACTACTGACAATCCAAGACCACAATATAACCAATCAACATTCTGCTGCTGGCTCAGTCTAATTCAATAAGTCTTGTGGTATCTTGTGTGTGTACTTAGGACAAAAACACATTACCAGTCCATTAGCGTTCCAGGTTAGTCTCTAAGGCTGCGTTCACACAACCCAATTCTGATATTTAGTTTCACAAATTGGTCTTTTATCCAATCAGATCTGCTCTGAAAAAGATCAGATGTGAAAATATGTGATGTAATTGGTCAAAAGACCAATTAGTGGAAAAAATATAAGAATTAGGCTGCCAGTGTAAGCGCAGCTTTAGTTGGTCTGTCTACAATCCAATGGATTGACAGGTTGCTGCTTGGACTGAAATTGTATTTTTATTTCTTTTTTTATTTCACCTTTATTTAACCAGGTAGACCAGTTGAGAACAAGTTCTCATTTACAACTGCGACCTAGCCAAAATTGCAACAGTTCACACTTTGTAACTCTGAAGGGTTGTCCACATTGTTAAAAAACAGGTAATTCCACAGGCCATTAACTGTATGAAAAGGCCTCCAACAGCCATTTCAATTTTTTTAACAATGGTTTAACTGCCTTGTTCAGGGGCAGAGCAACAAACCTTTACCTTGTCAGCTCAGGGATTCAATCTTGCAACCTTTCGGTTACTAGTCCAATGCTCTAACCACTAGGCTACCTGCCGCTCTATTGCAGCTGAGCGGTATCATACTGCTTTCTCAGACTTGTCATATTTAACAGGGATTTTACACATTTCTAGGATGCCTGATTCGAAAAACTTAGTAACACTTTCAAGTGTAAAAGCCAACAATTATAATGAATTTGCTACATAGAGACATAACATACAGTATAATTAGTCCCATAAGGAGAGTAATAAAGAGTCATAAATGCGTATAACTAGTAATAATGCATTATACCCTTAAAAGGCATCATATAACCCTTAAAATGCATTATATAACCCTTAAAAGGCATTAGAAAAAAGGCATTAGAAGACAAAAAGAATCCATCAAATGCATTTTGGTGTGTCCTCATAGTGGTCTCTGACTTAAGGTCAGACTCGCTCAGGTGGAACAGACTTCAACCTTTTTTCAATGCTGAATTGAATGTCATTGAAAAAATAGAAAGGTGTCATAATGTACTTTTACAAAAACATAATTACAAAAAAAACGACTCATCTAGTTTTTCAAAAGTATCTGTAATCTTATTACAATATTTTTGCTTGTAACGTAACTGTAATAAGTTTACATGTGTGACGACCATCCCACTCTGTCTGCCGAATCCTTTCTCTCTGCTCTTGTTTTCCTTAATAGGATGTCGGGGGACGGAGCTGGGAGGGTCGTCAGCAAAATGGGATACATGTGGGCTCGAGTGTGTCCCGGGGATAAATACACCTTTCCCCCATACATCGAGGAGACTCTCTCCACGCAGAGACACTGTTGTTTGGTGTTCATTTCTTTTGGCACCTTTCAACAACCCTCATTATCACCATCTATGCACGCATCCACTCACTCACACTACTGACTACATACACACCATTGTTACATGGATGTAGTTTACTTAATTTAATAAATATGTTTGTTATTTCTCTATCTCCACATTGTCTTCCTCTTTGTTACGAGCTATGAGCCAGTTCGTAACTCACTGTTAAAGTATAACTAAAAGGTTTTCTATGTCTGTTCTTTGGGGCACTCAGTGTAGTAAGTGTTTATAATATACTGAACAAAAATATAAACGCACATGCAACAATTTCAATGATTTTACTGTGTCACAGTTCATATGAGGAAATCTAATTAAATACATTCATTAGGCCCTAATCTATGGATTTCACATGACTGGGCAGGGGCGCAGCCATGGGTGGGCCTGGGAGGGCATAGGCCCACCCACTGGGGAGCCAGGCCCAGCCAATCAGAATGAGTTTTTCCCCAGAAAAGGGCTTTATTACAGACAGAAATACTCCTCAGTTTTATCAGCTGGTCTCAGACGATCTCTCAGGTGAATAAGCTGGATGTGGAGGTCCTCGGCTGGCATGGTTAGATGTGGTCTGCAGTTGTGAGGCCGGTTGGAAGTACTGCCAAATTCTCTAAAACGATATTGGAGGTGGCTTATAGTAGAGAAATGAACATTCAATTCCTTGGCAAAAGATCTGGACATTCCTGCAGTCAACTTGAGACATCTGTGGCATTGTGTTGTGTGACAAAACTGCATAATGATCATGCTGTTTAATCAGCTTCTTAATATTCCACACCTGTCAGGTGGATGGATAATCTTGGCAAAGGAGCAATGCTCACTAACAGGGATGTAAACAAATTTGTGAACAAAATTTGAGAGAAATAAGCGTTTTGTATGGAAACACTTTACATGTTGCGTTTATATTTTTGTTCAGTATAGATTGTTCAGATACCATGTGTGGTCAGGTAGTTTTAACCAGAGGAAGAACACTATAGGACACTATGAAATATTAAGCTATTTTCCACCAGAGAGCATTAGGTCATGCTCCAGAGAAGATTTCAGATGAATGAACACGCCCCTTACAGTACATTAAGGTTGATTTAATTCAAGCATGCTTTTTAAGTTCATATGTTTACAAAAATTCCTCAGAACGTGTGAGATGTTATCTTTGTTCATGCTTTTCAGAATTACATGGATTCCACATGTTCAAGTGTATAATTCAGGAAAGGAAAAATGTAAATATATTGGCATTACCACCATAACTGAGCTAGTCTAAAATGGCACCCAAAATTTTAATAGAATAGTCAGATGTTTTGTCGGCATCTTTACCATCACCATCTCTTTCTCTGAATGGGCCAAGCGTATGGAACAATCCCTTGGAACTGTTTATGCCCCAACTGTTGGATGAAAAATGGGGAATTGAGCAGTGAAAATTCTACTTAAATACACATTTTTCACTGTCATCCAAGGGCACAAACTCCTGCAGAGCAGAGGAGCCGAGCAGGGCCAGGCATTTGTGTAAAGCCCCTAATTATGACTGCTTGCCCCGCTAATAAGCGACAGCTTCCCAAATTGGAGTATAATCAGCGTCTGCTTAATTATCCGAGGTGTCTCTTGTTCCCCAAACATCCCGCCCCTTTGATTAGCTTGTTAAAGGGTATTTTGCAAGTGAACCTTGATGGGAAGGTCAAACGCAGCCTGGAGTGCTTACACAGGAGCTCTTTACCCACTAAAACTGAGGAGTCAAATCAAAGATGGTTTATTTATGTGAAAGTTCAAATTAAGAAAGAGCGCATGGGTAGAAAGGTAGAAAGCTCAGCAGGATTTGAAGAAAAAATAGATATCTGGGGGTTAGAACTCACAGTAATTGAACTATGAGCCAACTTTCTTAGCAGACTGCACAACCAAAAGCAGCTTGGAAAAAAATATACCAACTTGACATGATCTCCATTCTCATCTAGTTCTTGTTGTAATGGATGTAGCTATGAGTATAAATGTATACTCCTCATAGCCTACCTGTTGTTTTATTGGAAAAAGCTATGTGTATGAAACGGTAAGCAAAAAACTTTGAATTTGGTCATATGTGGAAATGTGCCTTACTTCCTTTTATATTTTGTGTAACGTCAGTAGTCTAGTCAAGGAAGTATCATGCAAAATATATTGGCACCCTCCACTCACCAAGACCATTGCCAATTAAGGCGCGCTGTCACCTGCTTTTATAGTAAGCCTTGAGGTGGTACCACCCAGCACCACCCAGCACATCCAGAAGGTAGTGTATTTCATACCGAACCCCTCCACTGAGAGGGGTACAGCTACATTACAATTTCAATGGTAGAGTTGAACCGCTAGGGGCAAAAAGAGCTAGATTTCTATTAAAATACCAAAATGTATCACCTTTGCAAAGGACTGTCAAAATGAAGACCAGAATTGACATGTATCATTATAAATAAGCCTAAAATATTTGGTTTATGATTCATTTTGTTATTTTCATAAATGTTACTCTTTAAAGCCCCCATGCAGTATTTTTTATTAAATGTTTTAAATCATCACTGTATGCCTAATAAATCACTGTGTGTGTTCATTTCATGAAAATGACTAAATATATTTTTGATCATTTGTTTCCTTGAGCCTCCTTATGCAATTTAAATTCTCAGTCTGGGTGTGTTAATACAAACGTAAATATATTTACATACACAGCCCATTGGAAGATAGGATTTTCTAAACTCTAGAGCCTACCCCACTTACCCCTTCAAAATAGGAGAATGCATATGCAAATAAAAAGATGATTGGTCAATGGTCAGAATAATCAGATCAGATTATGATGTCATGCTGTGGGCCAAAAACTCCATCCCACCTGAACAGGCTGAAAATCCACTCAAAATGTTTTAATAAAAGGGCATCAACATAATTTTCACAATTTCAGAGTGTTATTTTGACCTCATATTGTAGAAGTATCAGAAGAAAAAAAACTGGAAAATCAAGTTTTTGACTGCACTGCCCCTATAAAGTAGATTTTACTTTTCAAGCATGAGAGAAAAAGAAAAGTGTAAAAAAATACAATTTCAGACATACCAGCTTCAATCAAACAGTAATGCTCAAACAATTTGAAGACTTCCATAAATCTTCATTGGAGAATTTCTTCTCAAAGGCCAGAAAACTGAGTGCAATGCCTGTCATGTTTTGGCTTGATTGCAATACTTTATTTTCAAGTGACAATCACACAGCATTGCAGCCAGTCATTGAAACATATGAAGCCTCCCACTGCCCGGGATAAATGAGACCCAGTGTTTTCCTACAACATCACTGAAATTATGTTTTTCAGTGAGTTGCTCCCAACCATTACATTTACAGTGCATTCGGAAATTATTCAGACCCCATGACCTTTTCCACATTTTGTTAGGTTAAAGCCGTATTCTAAAATGGATTAAATGTTTGTTTTTTCCTCAACAATCTACCCACAACAGCCCATAATGACAAAGCAAAAATGTATTTATTAAAAATGAAAACAGAATTATCCCATTTAGATAAATATTCAGATCCTTTATTCAGACTTTGTTGAGGAACCTTTGGCAGTGATTACAGCCTCAAGTATTCTTGGGTATGACGCTACAAGTTTGGCACACCTGTATTTGGGGAGTTTCTCCTATTCTTCTCTGCAGATCCTCTCAAGCTCTGTCAGGTTGGATGGGGAGAGTTAAGAGCACAGCTGTTTTCAGTTCTCTCCAGAGATGTTTGATCGGGTTCAAGTCCAGGCTCTGGCTGGGCCACTCAAGAACATTCAGAGGCTCTGCATTGTCTTGGCTGTGTGCTTAGGGTCATTGTCCTGTTGGAAGGTGAACCTTCGCCCCAGTCTGAGGTCGTAAGCAATCTGAAGCAGAGGCTCTCAAGGATCTCTCTATACTATTCTCTGTTATTCAAATCACATCACATTTTATTGGTCACATACACATGGTTAGCAGATGTTAATACGAGTGCTTCTAGTTCTGACAGTTCAGTAATATCTAACAAGTAATCTAACAATTCCCCAACAACTACCTAATACACACAAACCTAAAGGGGTGAATGAGAATATGTACATATAAATATATGGATGAAAGATGGCCAAGCGGCATAGGCAAGGTAAAATAGATGGTATAAAATACAGTATATACATATGATATGAGTAATGTAAGATATGTAAACATTATTAAAGTGGCATTGTTTAAAGTGGCATTGTTTAAAATGACTAGTGATCCAGTCCCTGCAGCTGAAAAACATCCCCACAGCATGATGTTGCCACCATCATGCATCACCGTAGGGGTTAGAGGTCGACCGATTATGATTTTTCAACGCCGATACCGATTATTTGAAGACCAAAAAAATCCGATACCGATTAATCGGGCGATTTTTATTTATTTATTTGTAATAATGACAATTACAACAATACTGAATGAACACTTATTTTAACTTAATATAATACATCAATGAAATCAATTTAGCCTCAAATAAATAATGAAACATGTTCAATTTTGTTTAAATAATGCAAAAACAAAGTGTTGGAGAAGAAAGTAAAAGTGCAATATGTGCTATGTAAGAAAGCTAACGTTTAAGTTCCTTGCTCAGAACATGAGAACATATGAAAGCTGGTGGTTCATTTTAACATGAGTCTTCAATATTCCCAGGTAAGAAGTTTTAGGTTGTAGTTATTATAGGAATTATAGGACTATTTCTCTATACGATTTGTATTTCATATACCTTTGACTATTGGGATGTTCTTATAGGCACTTTAGTATTGCCAGTGTAACAGTATAGCTTCCAATACTCTCCTGGGCTACCTGGGCTCGAACCAGGAACACAGCCACCCTCGAACCAGACAACAGCCACCCTCGAAGCAGCGTTACCCATGCAGAGCAAGGGGAACAACTACTTCACGTTTCAGAGTGAGTGACGTTTGAAATGCTATTAGCGCACACCCCGCTAACTACCTAGCCATTTCACATCGGTTACACCAGCCTAATCTCGGGAGTTGATAGGCTTGAAGTCATAAACAGAGCAATGCTTGAAGCATTGCGAAGAGCTGCTGGCAAAACACACGAAAGTGCTGTTTCAATGAATGCTTATGAGCCTGCTGGTGCCAACCATCACTCAGTCAGACTGCTCTATCAAATCATAGACTTAATTATAACATAATAACACACAGAAATACGAGCCTTAGGTCATTAATATGGTCGAATCCGGAAACTATAATTTAGAAAACAACACGTTTATTATTTCAGTGAAATACGGAACCGTTCCGTGTTTTATCTAATGGATGGCATCCCTAAGTCTACATATTGCTGTTACATTGCACAACCTTCAATGTTATGTCATAATTATGTAAAATTTTGCAATGAGCCAGGCGGCCCAAACTGTTGCATATACCCTGACTCTGCGTGCAATGAAAGCAAGAGAAGTGACACAATTTCACCTGGTTAATATTGCCTGCTAACCTGGATTTCTTTTAGCTAAATATGCAGGTTTAAAAATATATACTTCTGTGTATTGATTTTAAGAAAGGCATTGATGTTTATGGTTAGGTACACGTTGGAGCAACGACAGTCCTTCTTCGCGAATGCGCACCGCATCGATTAAATGCAACGCAGGACAAGCTAGATAAACTAGTAATATCATCAACCATGTGTAGTTATAACTAGTGATTATGATTGATTGATTGGTATTTATAAGATAAGTTTAATGCTAGCTAGCAGCTTACCTTGGCTTCTTACTACATTCACGTAACAGGCAGGCTCCTCGTGAGGCAGGTGGTTAGAGCATTGGACTAGTTAACTGTAAGGTTGCAAGATTGAATCCCTGAGCTGACAAGGTAAAAATCTGTCGTTCAGCCCCTGAACAAGGCAGTTAACCCACCGTTCCTAGGCCGTCATTGAAAATAAGAATGTGTTCTTAACTGACTTGCCTCGTTTCATAAAGTTGTAAAAAATACATTTTAAAAATCGGCAAAATCGGCATCCAAAATGACCGATTTCCGATTGTTATGAAAACTTGAAATCGGGCCTAATTAATCTGCCATTACGATTAATCGTTCAACCTCTAGTAGGGATGGTGCCAGGTTTCCTCCAGACGTGACACTTGGCATTCAGGCCAAAGAGTTCAATCTTGGTTTCATAGGACCAGGGAGTCTTGTTTCTCATGGTCTGAGAGGTGCCTTTTGGCAAACTCCAAGCGGGCTGTCATGTGCCTTTTACTGAGGAGTGGCTTCCGTCTGCCCACTCTACCATAAAGGCCTGATTGGTGGAGTGCTGCAGAGATGGTTGTCCTTCTGGAAGGTTCTCCCATCACCACAGAGGAACTCGAGCTCTGTCAGAGTGACAATTGGGTTCTTGGTCACCTCCCTGTCCAAGTCCCTTCTCCCCTGATTGCTCAGTTTGACCGGACGACCAGCTCTGGGAAGAGTCTTGGTGGTTCTAAACTCCTTCAATTTAAGAATGATGGAGGCCACTGTGTTCTTGGGGACCTTCAATGCTGCAGAAATGTTTTGGTACACTTCCCCAGATCTGTGTCTCAACACAATCCTGTCTCGGAGCTCTATGGACAATTCCTTCCTGTTTCTTTTTCTGACATGCACTGTCATATCTAAATCATGTCCAATCAATTGAAGTTACCACAGGTGGACTTCCATCAAGTTGTAAAAATATCTCAAGGATGATCAATGGAAACAGGATGCACCTGAGCTCAATTTTGAGTCTCATAGTAAAGGGTCTGAATACTTATGTAAATAAGGTATTTATGTTTTCACTTTGTCATTATGGGGTATTGTGTGTAGATTTATGAGGAAAAAACAAAAATGTAATCCACTTTAGAATAAGGCTGTAACGTAACAAAATGTGGAAAAAGTCAAGGGGTCTGAATACTTTCCCAAATGCACTGAATATCTCCACATCTCTTTTCAAACCTATGTGCTTCACAAGTGGTTGCTCTCTTCGATTGCTCTCTTCATTGTCACAGGGTTAATGTGTCTTCCACAAAGAGAAGGAGCACTTCAAGTTCTGTTTTGACTTTTTTTCATGTATTGTTCATTTTGTCATGACGAAAAATACTCGTCAACAACATACTTTTCCTGACTTAAACTATGACGATAATGAGATGAGATTCCCTGGAAAAACTATTACAAATTACTTTTTTTAGACTGCGAAAATGTGACGAGACAAGAATTCCATGTGAGTCAAATGGACAGTTCATTTTACGTGAAGCTCCTTTTCATCTGTTTTGTCCAATCCTAAGCATGCATGCAGAATATTTCATACTTCTGGCATTTTTGCAAAGCTCAAATTCTCCCCTTTTCAAGGAAACCACTGTTATTTAACCCCCCTCCCCTGACGGCTATGATGGGGATTAAGGCTTTGTAGCCTATATGGTTAATTATGGCTGTCATTGGTTACAATCTGCCACAATATCAATGTTGCCAGTTAAGGTATATGATGGGATAGTAGGTTAGAGGTAGAGGTAGCGTGAATATTTATTATTTAATAGTATGTGACTAAAATGGCTGTGACTAAAACTAGACAAAACGAACAGAGGATGAAATCACTCAAATGTGACTAAGACTAAATTTTAAAGTTAAAACTAAGACGAAAACAAAAATAGCTTCCAAAATTAACACTGATGCAATGCACCATCCACATCATTCACATTGTGAACACAATGCTATGTAAGTACCATTTTACTCAAGAAATTACAATATATTCCCTAGACAAAAACATGGATCATCAGACTGTGAGCTTATACAGCTTGTATATTTTCTTTTCACTTTGGATCATGTGCTAAATGCAATTGCGCTACTGCAGCAATCCAGGCAAGGCCTCTCACTGTTATCTTAATTTGAATTGGCTTGGATCTGTAATGTGCTGTTCTTACTCTTTGCTGGAAAATCTGGGAGCTGTGAACTGCATACTTACTAACCCATAAACCCCAGAGGTTCGCAATGAAACTAATAAAGGTCCTTTTAAGAAATGCTCCCTCCTCTCCGCATATAAGACATGTGCCAGCCAAGGAAAGCGGGTTAGACCTGCCCAAAACTAGAGCTGCCTTCAAATCACATCAACAACAACTGGATCAGAACTGAGGAGAATTCCTAGTAACCACAGATCTCAGGTGCTGCATTGATCTGAGAAATGGATTCTGTGAAAGCCCATTTGATGTTGTGACGAGGGCTGGGGGTGGGAGGCTATGTCATAATATGTCATGGGTTCTCCTATGTGTTTGAAATGTTATCCCTTGCGCTGCCGGTGGGGGAGGGCGTTGCAGGACTTTATGTCAATGTGGAAGGCAGCAACATGGCTAAGAACACGCAATTGAGGTACCCTGAGTGTTATGGAATGCACACCACATGGAATTCTAGAAATCTATCGCAGCATTTTCATCCAGTAGCTAGGTAGAGGGAAGAAGAGCCCCACAGGACAAGACATTAGCTTAGTGATTATTAACAACTCATCAAAAACATTTTATTTCATGGTCTAATACAAAATGTAATATTCTTTTGTTTCATGTTGTAAAACAAAATAACACTGTTCATAGGTATCTTCGGAACAATTTAAGATCAATTAATCCTGGATCATGAACACAGGATATCTTATCTAATTTTGGGTGGCAGGTTGCCTAGCGGTTAAGCGAGTTGGATTCGGTTACTGGCCCTACTGGTTCGAATACCAAAGTCGATTAGGTGAAAATTTGGTTGATGTGCCCTTGAGCAAGGCGCTTAACCCTTGCTCCTGTAAGTCACTCCGGATAAGAATGTCTGCTAAATGACTCAAATATTCACACTGAAAGAGTGATAATTCCTACAAGTTAGTTAAATCATTAACACACACATTTACAGCTTCAGAGATAACCAGCCCCACATATACATTTTGTCTCTTGTTATTCTTTTGAAACACGGCAACTGCCCATGTGACAAAACCACTCTTTTCATTTCTTTACCTATTTATTTCTATACCTCCAATAGGTTGTCTGTACAAAAGACCAGTCCAGTCATATTCACTATATACCTGTTCACATACTCCTGACTCTTCATACAGGTATTAATAAAGATGGTGGCCCTTCCTGGGCTTTAAATTCATGATGTTCACACTATGATTTGGGTATTAACTTCTTAAAATGCACCTATGCAGCGTGCTATGATTTTGGGAATGTTGAATATTAGAACAGGGATGATTTAACATAATTATGTGCAATGCAGTCAGTGGTGGTGGAAATACAAGACAATGCGGGAGCACATTGAGTGAGTAGTTTTGTGACATTACTTTCTGGTAGGTAAACACCATCAGCACTATTATTGCTGTACTGGTTTCAGCAACAACATTTCTCCAAAATGTACTGTATACTGTAATAAAATATATGAATTTAGTCAGTTACCCAAAATATGGTATGGTGCCATGAGTAATCCTGTCAAGAAATGTCAATAAATATACTGTAAAAATGGTCCCTTCAAAACCCCAAATAACAGGTTTATCTTTGCTAGAAAGAGCATTAGAGAAACCCTCCAAAAGTACTATGGCAAAGAGAGAGACATCATTAAAATATCTGTGTTAGTGGTGTAACTTTTTCAGTGGGGTGTAAAAGTGGCATTGAGTTACTCACACTCCTGCATTCTTTAAATGGAAAAGTTGAGAAAAAAAGAGAAGGTCAAGGGAAGTCAAGAAAACAAGCTCTTTCCTGAGTCAAACACAGCCATGGTATAACCTTACCATGCCAAGGAAACTGAAGACTTGACTATTAACAGGTCTGTTATGAGACTGAGTCAGGGGCCTTCTCAAAAGCCCTGCTATGTGTGAGTCAACATAAAAAACAACAATTGTGTGAGAGCTGAGGATACATTTCTTAATAAAGAATTACAAATATTAAAGGAAAATACAACTCATTTGCAAAACGCATCATGCTGTGACACTTTCTGTACTTTGCTAATTATATTTCTTGAAAACTTGATAGCTGACTGAAATCAATTCGAGACTGAATCAACAGTGGAGTAATGAAACAAACACCAAGAATTACCCTTTAAGAAATGGAACGAACAGTAAAAAAATATATATATTTTTTTGTTATCTAAGTTCTTTTGTATAACCATGTCTAAGGAGTGTTTAACCCCATAAAAGTGTACTTGTGTGTGAGGAATCTAAAGTTCATCCCAAGAATCACATAAACTCGCGTTTCCAAGAGACCAGGCAATGACGACTGTGGGTGACTTTCTCACACCTATAAGAAATGTCCTCCTCTCCAACCCAAGAATGGGCCTTCAATCTTACAGTAAGATCTTCATAAACACTGTATGCTTCTACTCTGTCAACAACTAACTCTCAATACATACAATCACTTTTAGGCAAACACCCAATGATGATCACACAATTTCAGCTATAAATATTTATTAATTATTTATAAACTTTATGTTGACTAATAATTAACATTTACTCTTAAAGGGACAATCAGCAGTTACTACATCCATTTTTGGACTAATAAATAATAATATGTGCCCATTGATTCTTGAATAATATAACTTACAAATGCCTGATAAGCTTTGTTCAACTGTTGTACCCTATCAGAACCCCAAATATTAGCTGGTTTTACTACAACTTTTGTAACTTTTGTGACTAAAATATAAACAAAAACAATACAGCCTCAAAACATGGTTAAAACTATAATTTTTATATCATGGTGTAGTGTACAGTAATAATATTTGATATGTGTATATACAGTATATCTACTTCACATGTGACTCGTACTAAGACCAAGCAATTAGCCTATTAAAATGTTTATCTGACTCCATAAATATAATCAGCAATATGCAGAAACACTATAGTTGACAGTTTACAGTAATAGCCATCAAGAAATGTCTGAGAGTGGAATTGTAAATACAAGTCTATTTAATTACTTTGTAAGAATGAATGGATTCACATACAAGGCATGAAGATTAAGTTACAAGCATTAAAGGGATAATCCACCCACAGAAATAAAAATCATGAAACTCCTGTCAATTTGGTGAAAGCCTATGTTCTATCTGTGGGTAAAAAAAATCCCCATGATTTAACTTCTAAGTGGTCTGCCTGTGAAAATCAGGAAATTGTGTAGGAACTACATCATTCTTGAAACTGGAGAGAGGGGATTACACACTATCACATTTCATAACGCTTTAAAAACAATGACCTGCATTCCAGATTGTCAAATCAGCCAATATGGACGGCCATAAATGTTTAGAACACATCCATCAGTTTATATTGTCATTACAAAGCATAGACTTCCCTTAGATGTGCTCAATTTAAACAGTGTCCCAAATTATTAACCTCTGTTCCTCCTTCAAGTACCATGTCGCAATTTGCCCTGTCTATAGGAAACAGATCTATTACAGGAGGAGATAGGAGGAATCTCATTGCGCAATGAATGGAGAAACGCCCCACCCAACTGACTGTCGACCAATCGCATTCATGTTGTCATGCTTGCATCATGCAGTTGCTAAGCTAATCATCATACAATCCGATTCAAATGGAGTTCACATGTCCTCAAAACTGTCTCTGTGCGAAAGCAACATAACGCTGCTCTCGGCAGAGACGCCGTTTATAGCCCAGTGGCAGAGAAAACCTGCAAGACTTGAATTGATAGCTCAGTTTGTTTAGCGATTTTACAGCTAGCTTGTTCCTTCACATGCTGATATTAACTTTGGGATTATTGTATGTAGCTATGTTTTCTAGCTAGCCGAAATAGAGAACATTGCATTTACGTTTTAGTCATTTAACAGAGGCTCTTATCCAGAACAACTTGCAGTAGTGAGAGCATACATTTTCATACAAGTCCCCCGTGGGAATCAAATCCACAACCCTGGTGTTGCAATCGCCATGCTCTACCAACTGAGCAATATGGGACCATTGCATTTGGGGGTTTGTAGTAGACTTGAGCTGCAACAGATTTCACAAAAAAAATGCAAGTTTCTACCAATCTTGTTATCACAACAAAATAATACATTTGTTCACGAAAAAATATTGTTGTCACATATTATATTATAACAGTGTTTACACTGTTAATAATATGATGTAGTGGTTTGGGGTGGATTACCCCTTTAACAAGCATTACAAGGCATTATTTCAAGCAAATATAGTGGGGAGAACAAGTATTTGATACACTGCCGATTTTGCAGGTTTTCCTACTTACAAAGCATGTAGAGGTCTCCAATTTTTATCATAGGTACACTTCAACTGTGAGAGACGGAATCTAAAACAAAAATCCAGAAAATTACAAGGTATGATTTTTAAGTAATTCATTTGCATTTTATTACATGACATAAGTATTTGATCACCTACCAACCAGTAAGAATTCCGTCTCTCACAGACTTGTTAGTTTTTCTTTAAGAAGCCCTCCTGTTCTCCACTCATTGCCTGTATTAACTGCACCTGTTTGAACTCGTTACCTGTATAAAAGACACCTGTCCACACACTCAATCAAACAGACTCCAACCTCTCCACAATGGCCAAGACCAGGGAGCCGTGTAAGGACATCAGGGATACAATTGTAGACCTGCACAAGGCTGGGATGGGCTACAGGACAATAGGCAAGCAGCTTGGTGAGAAGGCAACAACTGTTGGCGCAATTACTAGAAAATGGAAGAAGTTCAAGATGACGGTCAATCACCCTCGGTCTGGGGCTCCATGCAAGATCTCACCTCGTGGGGCATCAATGATCATGAGGAAGGTGAGGGATCAGCCCAGAACTACACAGCAAGACCTGGTCAATGACCTGAAGAGAGCTGGAACCACAGTCTCAAAGAAAAACATTAGTAACACACTACGCCATCATGGATTAAAATCCTGCAGTGCACGCAAGGTCCCCCTGCTCAAGCCAGCGCATTTCCAGGCCCGTCTGAAGTTTGCCAATGACCATCTGCATGATCCAGAGGAGGAATGGGAGATGGTCATGTGGTCTGATGAGACAAAATAGAATTGCTTTTTGGTCTAAACTCCACTCGCTGTGTTTGGTGGAAGAAGAAGGATGAGTACAACCCCAAGAATACCATCCCAACCGTGAAGCATGGAGGTGGAAACATCATTCTTTAGGGATGCTTTTCTGCAAAGGGGACAGGACGACTGCACCGTATTGAGGGGAGGATGGATGGGGCATGTATTGCGAGATCTTGGCCAACAACCTCCTTCCCTCAGTAAGAGCATTGAAGATGGGTCGTGGCTGGGTCTTCCAGCATGACAACGACCCGAAACACACAGCCAGGGCAACTAAGGAGTGGCTCCGTAAGAAGCATCTCAAGATCCTGGAGTGGCCTAGCCAGTCTCCAGACCTGAACCCAATAGAAAATCTTTGGAGGGAGCTGAAAGTCTGTATTGCCCAGCGACAGCCCCGAAACCTGAAGGATCTGAAGAAGGTCTGTATGGAGGAGTGGGCCAAAATCCCTGCTGCAGTGTGTGCAAACCTTGTCAAGAACTACAGGAAATGTATGATGTCTGTAATTGCAAACAAAGGTTTCTGTACCAAATATTAAGTTCTGCTTCTCTGATGTATCAAATACTTATGTCATGCAATAAAATGCTAATTAATTACTTAAAAATCATACAATGTGATTTTCTGGATTTTTGTTTTAGATTCCGTCTCTCACAGTTGAAGTGTCCCTATGATAAAAATTACAGACCTCTACATGCTTTGTAAGTAGGAAACCCTGCAAAATCGGCAGTGTATCAAATACTTGTTCTTCCCACTGTAGATTAGGGATGCACGATACATCGGTGAACTTATCGGAATCAGGCGATATTCGCTAAAAATGCCAACAGCGGTATCTGCCAGATGTCTAGTTTAACGCCGATGTGCAAAACCGATGTCAAAGCTGACGTGCATACCTATATAACGTAGGTACATGATGTAATGACGCCCCGCGTAAAATGTTGCGCTACACGTGCAACACAGCATTACTAACCTAGCCTACAATGTCTGCTGTATGGATCAAGCGGTCAACAAGTCGAGCAGTCATTTCAAAGAGTAAGAACATTTCAGCGAGACAACTCAAAGGTGAAATCCATTAATGCCAAGATAATGGAATTCATTGCCCTTGACAATCAACCGTTCTCTGTCGTGGGTGATGTTGGCTTTCACGACTGGTCGAGCCCCAGTACATACTAACGTTACCAACTGCGCTATTTTTCAGATGTTGCCCTACCGGAGTTACACAGTAATAGAGTCACTGCTATTAGCTTCACGACATACTATGGAATGCCTTTGGGTCTTTGACAATACATTTTTTTTGACGCGTTAAATAAGCTTTTAATTTGACACGTCAAATAACACAGTTCTATTATAGAATGTTGTGTGTTCTGAATTTGCACGTACAAGCCAAGTGCCACCACTAATATCCGTAGCACTATCAAAGCTGTACAAAAAAGTCTGCAAACAGGCTAACACCGGCCACGAACGATGTGTTAACAATACCACGTTGGTAATAAAGCATTATTTGTTCAACGGCAACTTCTGGGGTAGCTAGCTAGCTTAAGCTTGGTACGTAGCTGGCACCAATACAACCAGCCTGAAAATAATAACCAGTAGAAACTGCAGTCATTTTCACTATTCTTCGCAATGATTTAGTAATCCTTGTAAGTATTGGCTAGGTAGCCACTTGTTGCTCGCCTATTGAAATTGAACTTCAGTTCATGAAAAGCTAGCCAGCTACTTAACTCTGTTCCCCAAAGCTAATGTTATAAGCAGTCAGCTAGCTTCATCTGGCTAGTGAGGCTCGACCTGACCGTTGTTATGTGTTGTGAAGCTAGGCACAATAAGGATTAGGCACAATAGTGGAATTTGCGGTTTGCATTCAAAATATAAGTACCTATTTGAAAGTAACACGACGTGCCATTGGAACACAGGAGTGATGGTAGCTGATAATGGGCCTCTGTACGCCTATGTAGATATTCCATAAAAAACATTTCTAAGTGACCCCAAACTTTTGAACAGTAGTGTAAATGCCATCAAAATATATTTTTGGTCAGTGTGGTGTGTGTGTGTAACCTTTATTTAACTAGGCAAGTCAGTTAAGAACAAATTCTTATTTACAACGATAGCCTACCCCGGACGACGCTAGGCCAATTGTGCGCTGCCCTATGGGACTCCCAATCACGGCCGGATGGGATACAGCCTGGATTCAAACTAGAGACTGTAGTGACGCCTCTTGCACTGAGATGCAGTGCCTTAGACCTCTGTGTCCATGTGTATGTTAACTATTTAACTGTACTACAATGCTTAAAAGGCCGTTAAAATTTTAAATATCGTTTATCGGTATCAGGTTTTTTTGGCAAGGAAAATATTGGATATCGGTATCGGCCAAAAATGCCATATCGGTGCATCACTAATATAGATTCTACGGTTAATTTACAGGACGAAGCATGAACAAAGAAATCCCTATTCGGCCAAAGGCCTAGAAGCCTAGTAAATGAGAATTGATCATACAACCTTCCTCCATGAACTGAATACAGGATAAGAGAGAGAACAAAGGCATTTCATTCCATTTATAACATCTGAAGGTGTAACCTTTTAACCAAAAACCAACCACAATTGACCAATCAAACGATACCAAGTTTACAGAGTCACCTGTAAACGTTTTACAGGATGTTACAGCATCTAGGTGCTTGTGTGGGGATGAGACCAGTGTACATAAGACAGAATTCCTGAGAAGACCATAAAACCTTTTTGCATAATAGAGTAATTGAGAGTTCACCCTGTATAGATACAAGTAACCACAGAGATCATACATCCTTAAAGATAGCATCAGAGTTATCCTCAGTGAACAAGTTTCAGATAGATATCAAACATGGATACTATAGCATTATTCTGTCACAATAGTCAGTCCTCTGGATACTGTAACAGAGTGATACTAGTCGTTGGGCATTGTCCTTTTGTTCCTGAATCATTTTCAATGCAGCTCCAGGTGACAAGAGAATACATAAATTAGGGCCGAACCTATAATGGATGCATCCACAGCTCTGTTTATGAATTTGAGAGTGGTTATATTTCTCCACCTTTATTGTTTCTATTGCACCATTAAAGACATAATATGTTAGGCTGTGTGGTTGTGAATTAAGTGTTTAGTGTCACATCCATTAAATCAATCAATCAATCTACCGATACAGATTATTGGAGGACCAAAAAAAGCTGATACCGATTAATCGGGCAATTTTTTAAATATATATTTGTAATAATGACAATTACAGCAATACTGAATGAACAATGTACACTTTTATTTTAACTTAATATAATACAAAAATACATTCAACCGTTCTGTATTTTATTGAACGGGTGGCAACCATAAGTCTAAATATTGCTGTTACATTGCACAACCTTCAATGTTGTGTCATAATTATGTAAAAATCTGGCAAGTTAATTACGGTCTTTGTTAGGAAGAAATGGTCTTCACACAGTTTGCAATGAGCCAGGCGGCCCAAATTGCGGCATATACCCTGACTCTGCTTGCACTGAAAGCAAGATAAGTGACACAATTTCTCTAGTAATATTGCCTGCTAACATGAATTTCTTTTAACGAAATATGCAAGTTTAAAAAAATATGCTTGTGTATTAATTTTATGAAAGGCATTGATGTTTATGGTTAGGTACATTGGTGCAACGATTGTGCTTTTTCACGAATGCGCTTTTGTTAAATCATCACCCGTTTTGCGAAGTTGAAGTAGGCTGTGATTCGATGATAAATTAACGGGCACTGCATTGACTATATGCAACACAGGACAAGCTAGTTAAAACTAGTAATATCATCAACCATGTGTAGTTAACTAGTGATTATGTTAAGATTGATTGTTTTTTACGAGATAAGTTTAATGCTAGCTAGCAACTTACCTTGGCTCTTTGCAGCCACCAGGTCCTTTTGATGCTGCACTCACGTAAACAGGTGGTCAGCCTGCCACGCAGTCTTCTTGTGGATTGCAATGTAATCGGCCATAATAGGCGTCCAAAAATGCAGATTACCGATTGTTATGAAAACTTGAAACCGGACCTAATTAATCGGCCATGCCGATTAAATCAATCAATCAGATGTATTTTGTAAAGCCATTTTTACATCAGTAAAATTGCCACAAAGTGCTATACAGATACAGATTGAAGACTACTTCGTTACCTCCTGTCCTCTTCACTTTGTCAGCACACACACACGCACACACACACACATGCACACACGCACATTTGTGTGCCAGCCAGGGCAGTCTCTAGTACACTTATTATATAATCTTACATTCAGGAAGATGTTTTTTCTATAATTCACAACATAATTATGGGGTGGCAGGTAGCCTAGTGGTTAGAGTGTTAGGCCAGTAACTGAAAGGTTGCTAGATCTGAATCCCCGAGCTGACAAGGTAAAAATCTGTCGTTCTACCCCTGTTCCTAGGTCGTCATTGTAAATAAGAATTTGTTCTTAACTGACTTGCCTAGTGAAATAAAGATAAAAAATAACCCTGTATGATGACAGAGAACTAAAGAAAAGCACAAAGCACTTGCTCTCTAGAGAACCCTTTAAAAAAAACTTTCCACGGAGGGATCTACCTGGAACCAAAAATGGTCTCCTCTGTCTCAGTGACATCCATTGTCAATTCAGGGTTATCCAACAGGCTCCCTCAGAAATGCTCAAGTGCCAGCAAGGTTACCAGCTATCAATTTAAAAATCTGATCGCAATCATCATTACCTTGAAATTATTGCACAAAATGGAAACGCCAATCAAGCAAGAATAATTCTCACCCAGGTTCTAAACTGTCCATGGTGACTGTCTGATGACAATATACAAATGTATACAGAAAAGCCTAGCTATTCTTGATGTGAATGCGCAGACAGTGATGCTATTATCAGTAGCATCCATAGAAACATGGTGCAACAGATGACTACCTAGTACTGTCCTAACATCGCCATCCTCTGTAGACCTCTAGAAGAATAGAGAGAGAACAACCAGGAAGTCTTACTATAGCAATTCCAGTAGAAATCAATCTGTGTACCTGTACTGATGCTGGTCAAAGGATGATCAGTGATGCATGATCATTACATGTATTAAGCTCTCTCCTCTCTGAGGAAGATATTTTCAAGGCACTTGAGATCTCCATTTGTGTTTTTTTGTCTGGGAGAAATCTTCTGACCCATTAAAATCATTTCCAAAACTACACTTTACATGCACCTTAAAAGCTGACCTACAATATACACATAATGATAAAGAGAGAAACAGCTATGAGACAATGATGTCTGTCTGGTGCACATCTGATGATACTGCATTACCTTCCTACTTCAGTTGAAAGGACAACAACCAGATAATACTGTGGAACACTGTTTGTCCATCATACATCCGCTGTACAGTGAATCCCATTTCAGCACTCAAGCACTCAAGTGTATTGTGTAACTTATTCCGAAAGGGTTAAATGTTGGCAACAACTTTAAACACAGCTTGTATTTTAATATTCACCCAAAGCATCTCGGGATATAACATGCCTAGGGCTCTAAAACAGTAATAACAACATGGTTAGCGATAACATTCCACTCTATCGATCTCAGATATTGCTGTCCCCCACGATGAAATCGGGGAAGGGACTGTCTATCTCCATCCGTCCGTTATTCACACGCGATATCTCAGACAGCAAACTTTTGTGAATTATGCATCTTGCCATAGAGATCCGTAACTTTTATAAAATGACACTGATTGGCCCAAGGTGGGAGCTATAGTAATTCATTGAAATGTGTTAGTCATATCTCAAATGGCCCAAAAGGGTGGGGTGGGGGGGGCTGCATCATTCACTGCTGCCTTGTTGATTATTAGACTAAACTGAACAAAAATATCAACGCATCATGCAACAATTTCAAAGATTTTACCGAGTTACAGTTCATATGAGGAAATCAGTCAATTTATCTGTGACATTGTGCTGTGTGACAAAACTGCACATTTTAAAGTGGCCTTTTATTGTCCCAAGCATAAGGGGCACCTGTGTAATAATCATGCTGTTTAATCAGCTTCTTGATATGCCACAACTCTCAGGTGGATGGATTATCTTGGCAAAGGAGAAATGCTCACTAACAGGGATATAAACACATTTGTGCATAACATTTGAGAAAAATAAGCTTTTTGTGTGTATGGAAAATGTCTGGGATCTTTTATTTCAGCTCATGAAACATGGGACCAACATTTTACATGTTGCGTTCCTGTTTTTGTTCAGTGTAGAATCGAAAGACACACAAGCTAACATATTGGAAGAATATTCCAAGCAGAGAAAATGGGTCTTTACTTAAGAGTTTAGGGGCTTAATAATACTTACAGTAATGTGGTCCAAACAGCATATTAGCATGTACAAGCCAGTTGCTCATTGTTTTGACTAAATGGACAGTGTGTTAGCAGGTACAAGCCAGGTGCTAATTGTTTTGACTAAACGCAGGTAGTAAGTAGATAATTGTACTTTCGTATCCTATCAGTGTTATCACCATTCAATTACTCTACAATTCAGGGGAGGCTGCTGAGGGGAGGACAACTCATAATAATGGCTGGAACAGAGGGAATGGAATGGCATCAAACACATGGAAACCCTGTGTGTGATGTATTTAATACCATTCCACTAATTCCGCTCCAGCCGTTAGCACGAAACGTTCCTCCCCAATTAAAGTGCCACCAACCTCCTGTGGTACACTTAACTAGGGGGAACAAACCCCTATTGTTAACTCACAGCTGTTCTTTTGCCTTCATGGGAAAGAATTGAGTGCCTTATGTGTTATTTTGTGAAATATACATGGTATATACACTGTGTTGTAAAAAATAATTACATATCTATTGAAACAGCAAAAACAGTTAACTTGAGACACATTCAAAGTGTTCTCCAACAGACACTAACTGATGTCTCCTCAATTGCAACTGGCAGTGTGATAGGATGAGCATTGACCAGTTCAAATGTCTATGTACAAGTCTACAGTGGGGCAAAAAAGTATTTAGTCAGCCACCAATTGTGCAAGTTCTCACACTTAAAAAGATGAGAGAGGCCTGTAATTTTCATCATAGGTACACTTCAACTATGACAGACAAAATGAGAAAAAAAATCCAGAAAATCACATTGTAGGATTTTTAATGAATTTATTTGCAAATTATGGTGGAAAATAAGTATTTGGTCACCTACAAACAAGCAAGATTTCTGGCTCTCACAGACTTGTAACTTCTTCTTTAAGAGGCTTCCCTGTCCTCCACTCGTTATCTGTATTAATGGCACCTGTTTGAACTTGTTATCAGTATAAAAGACACCTGTCCACAACCTCAAACAGTCACACTCCAAACTCCGCTATGGCCAAGCACAAAGAGCTGTCAAAGGACACCAGAAACAAAATTGTAGACCTGCACCAGGCTTGGACGACTGAATCTGCAATAGGTAAGCAGCTTGGTTTGAAGAAATCAACAGTGGGAACAATTATTAGGAAATGGAAGACATACAAGACCACTGATAATCTCCCTCGATCTGGGGCCCCATGCAAGATCTCACCCCGTGGGATCAAAATTATCACAAGCACGGTGAGCAAAAATCCCAGAACCACACGGGGGGACCTGGTGAATGACCTGCAGAGAGCTGGGACCAAAGTAACAAAGCCTACCATCAGTAACACACTATGCCGCCAGGGACTCAAATCCTGCAGTGCCAGACGTGTCCCCCCACTAAAGCCAGTACATGTCCAGGCCCGTCTGAAGTTTGCTAGAGAGCATTTGGATGATCCAGAAGAAGATTGGGAGAATGTCATATGGTCAGATGAAACCAAAATATAACTTTTTGGTAAAAACTCATCCAAAGAACACCATACATACTGTGAAGCATGGGGGTGGAAACATCATGCTTTGGGGCTGTTTTTCTGCAAAGGGACCAGGACGACTGACCCGTGTAAAGGAAAGAATGAATGGGGCCATGTATCGTGATATTTTGAGTGAAAACCTCCTTCCATCAGCAAGGGCATTGAAGATGAAACGTGGCTGGGTCTTTCAGCATGACAATGATCCCAAACACACCGCCTGGGCAACGAAGGAGTGGCTTCGTAAGAAGCATTTCAAGGTCCTGGAGTGGCCTAGCCAGTCTCCAGATCTCAACCCCATAGAAAATCTTTGGAGGGAGTTGAAAGTCTGTGTTGCCCAGCAACAGCCCCAAAACATCACTGCTCTAGAGGAGATCTGCATGGAGGAATGGGCCAAAATACCAGCAACAGTGTGTGAAAACCTTGTGAAGACTTACAGAAAACGTTTGACCTCTGTCATTGCCAACAAAGGGTATATAACAAAGTATTGACATAAACTTTTGTTATTGACCAAATACTTATTTTCCACCATAATTTGCAAATAAATTCATTAAAAAATCCTACAATGTGATTTTCTGGATTTTTTCTCTCATTTTGTCTGTCATAGTTGAAGTGTACCTATGATGAAAATTACAGGCCTCTCTCATCTTTTTAAGTGGGAGAACTTGCACAATCGGTGGCTGACTAAATACTTTTTTGCCACACTGTATATAAACGTGTTTACCAGGGCTAGGAATTGCCATCACGATGCAATATTATCACAAATACTTAGGTGCCAATATGATCTGTATTGCGATTCTCACGATTCTTTATGTATTACGATTCGATACTGTGATTTTATTGCAATTCAATGTTCCAAACATATTGCTCACGATATGTCTGCTGCAGAGCGACAAGAGAGACCTATGAGAAAACAAGTTTTGATCAGTCATGGAAATAAAAGTGCTGAAAACAAATTGGCTCCCTGTTTAAAAAGAGGTAGAGCCAACTAGCCCCAAATTAATATTGCGATATTGTCAAAATGATAATATACGATATATCGTCAAAGATAATATCCCGACATGTAACAGTGTTTTTTTCTTTTCACTTGTGCTTAATGAAGTTGCTTCTTGGATAAACATCTTGACTGAATCACATATCCTACATGGCTACCTTCTGTTTCACAGATACTTTATGTGTTTAACTCTCACTCTGGGAGGAAGACATGACACTTGCAAGTCATCAGACAGCAAAAACACAGTCATGAGGTAGGAATTAGATGGCGATGCAGACCGACCGCGGTTACTGAAAGAAGCATTTCCTCTTAATAAATTCAATAACCCAGTGAGTCTGAGTCACTCAGTCTGATAACAGACAATCCTACCAGGCAGGCAGCAGTGTGTTGGCCATGTCTGTGAGTTGGCACTAAACTATGAGTGTCAAGGTTAATAAAAAGCAGAGAATGACAATGTAGGATCTTAATTTGATAACATTTTTGTTGAGAATGTTAACACATGGTTTTATTAACAGTACTGCACTTTTCTTGAAGCCCATTTTCATCCAGCTAATACCCTAAACACCGATCAAGCAATATTATGGATTAAACGCTCAAATCCTCTTGCTGCAGGATACTTTTGCTACGACAATACTAATCAAATATGACCTACCACCTGGATTCGGTCCTATGTAATTTGAAATTGTGTTTTTAACATTGGAAAAAAGTAGAGACTCAGAGCTAGAAAACTAAATATATTTGCACAATAGTTGAGGAACAATGGGAAAAGAATTATGCTTTGAAAGTTGATAAACTTGTAACCCCACTTTTGAGAAAATTGCCCTTGAATGTTTTGGTACACCTACTAGAGAGTTATTCTTTGTCTACACCCATTCAGCATCGTTCACACCCTCTTAAGCCTTAGCCCCACCCATCTCTTTAAGCATTCACATGTGAGGCCATGTGCTAATCAGAGTGAATAGTGTAGTAAAAATCAAAGATTTCAAGACTAAAAGTGGTAAAAGTAGTAGCCTACAGTAAGGAAAAACTCCATGTAAAAATACAATGTATCTAGTCCTTGGCCTATATCCTAATCTGACTTTGGTGCAGGTCATGTTGTTCTTTACATTATCGTCTCTGGTAAACACACACTATATCAAATAAAATCTAAATGTATTTGTCACATGCACAGGATATTTTATAACTATTAGATCACGCTTACCTGACACATTTTTCTAAATTAATAGGTCATGTGAAAGAAATGCTATAACCACCCTCCCAGCCACATCTAGCTAAGTGGATGGGTCACTATTGTCTAGACATGTACTGTACACATGTTCATGAAATAGAATAGATGGTCGTAATCACCACCAGACACACCTGGCTAAATTGATGGGTCATGTAATCATCTGGCAAAGTATTTTCTTTAGACATGTAGCTAGCTGGCTAAACAATGAAGAGGCATAATCCCAACTCATACTACTACCAATATAAACATTGTCATAGCTGTAGTATGAATCTGCAGGTAGCTAAAGCTAACCAACTAGGTTCAATGTTAGCAGGCTTACATTAGGCTCTAACTAGCCATCCAAATGGAGTTCTGATTAGAATAATATTACGACACAGATCATACACATGCTAGCTAACAGTACACTTTAACTTGCAATTAATATGACTTTCTGACACAATTAGAAACGTATAAAATCTGAAAATGTAGCTAGACTCTTACCCGTATACATGGATGAATGCTTCACAGCAGACTGGAACCATTTAACTCCGTTTTGTTTGTAGCTACGTCTTGTTTGGCCAGCGTTATGTCAAGTCACTCTGGTTCACACTGACCGTGGCGTGTGCAGAAAGTAGCCCATCAGGGCATCAATGTTGATGAGAAAAGACGCAAAACTATTATGGTTCTCGATGGCTAACATTAAATTAAATCTTTCAAAAAACACCATGTTAGAAAGGACTATCAACATATATTGAGTAGCTCACGTTATAGACAGAAGCATGCTACATAGAAGACCAATCCAAACTCATCTCTCGGCATGTCCAGCCCATCCATTACCTCAGCTAATCATGGCTAGTGGTAAGGTTCCTGTCTTTTTCCATGGCTAAACCAACTAGGCTCCTAACTTAACAATTCTATTCCTATTTACAGATGGAATACAAGTTCATTATTAAGGCACATGAAAGTTCACAAGTTCCAGAAGGCATTTCTACCAAAAAACGCATTTTGATCAACAACAACAAAAAATATATTGAAATGCCTCTCCTGTGAAGTAGTGATGTGCGACATACACCTAGCTTCCTGAAACTGAAATTAAGATCCTTCCTCTGTACAGCAAGCACCATCAGTTTATGTCAACGTACATTTTCTTTTTTAAGTATTTCAAATGAAGTATAGCTTAATGGAAGGATACATACTAACTGACATAGGACTTAGACTTTCTTAATATAGTTATAGATGTTAGATGTTAGTGCTTCATTATTCAGCCTACGTAAACTGGGGGATATCTACAGGTAACTGCTAAAATAAAGGAAACACCAACATAAAGCGTCTTAATCGGGTGGTGGACCACCACAAGCCAGAACAGCTTCAATGATCTTGACATAGATTTTTACAAGTGTCTGGAACTCTATTGGAGGGATGTGACACCATTCTTCCAAGAGAAATTCCATAATTTGGTATTTTGTTCAGGTTGGTGGAAAATGCTGCCCTCAGGTGCCGCTCCAGAATCTCCCATAAGAGTTCAATTGGGTTGAGATCTGGTAACTGAGACGGCCATGGCATATGATTTACATCGTTTTCATGCTCATCAAACCATTCAGTGACCACTCATGCACTGCGGATGGGGGCATTGTCATCCTATGGTAGCCACAATAATGGCCTGCCCAGCATTTTTATATATGACCCTAAGCATGATTGCTTAATTAACTGAAGAACCACGCCTGTGTGGAAGCACCTGCTTTCAATATACTGTGTATCCCTCACTTACTCAAGTCTTTCCATAATTTTGGCAGTTACCTGGATATCATCATTGGACATATACTATAAAAAACACAACTCTTAAATATAACTTTTTTGAGAAAAATAACAAAACTGAAAGGGTAAACATCAAAACTGAAAGGGTAAACAAAATTGACAGACACAGCCTTTAACGACCAAATGTTGAATCAGCTATAAATGCCGTTAGCTATGTTAGAATTGTTTCCCCCTGCCATCTAAACCAATGATGCCAGCAGTGCTGCGGCACAGTGATGTACCACATCACCAGGGAAAGGCACTGTACCTCACAGCCCCAGCAAACCGCCTGTTGAACGCTCAACACACTCAGCCATAAAACACAGAACAACCACGACCAGCAGTGCTACTTGCAGTTGCCTGTACTGCTGTCGGTAAAGCCACTGTGTAGTCTACAGAGTAGAGCTACAGTTATACTGACTTTTGAAAATAGCATCATCAACCTTGTGGCTTTACTAATAAGTTAACATCACCTATCAACATGAGAAAACCTATATGAGCATGATATTACACAGACATAAAATGTTAATGAGGATTTGCCCCCATGCGGTGCATGTACACTAGCATTCTTCTTTGGAAAACACCACACTGAAATTACATGTGAATGCATGTTTTCATTAATATAATACCCATGCCGGATACAAAGAATGGTAAAAACCTACATTTGTATTTAGAATCTCTCTGTCTCCCCTGATGATGTACATGCAGTTACTGTATCCAACATAGTTGAACAGAGATGTCAACATTACTATTGATTAGGCTTGGCAAAGTGATTTAACACACGCACTCTATCTCTCAGTGCGATGGGGCTTCAGTAGGATTCATGCATAATTGAAAAGACACACATTATAGTCTACTGTAGTAAAACAATTTCCCATATAATTAAGTAAATGCCTACATTTTATGAGGTTCTTTAATAGCATTAATTCATGGAAATTTCACTGCATAGCATTATGTACCTGAGTGAATGCAATACACTGAGTGGGTGGGTACACTCTTAGAAAAAAAGGTGGTATCTAGAACCTAAAAGGATTCTTCGGCTGTCCCCATAGGAGAACCCTTTTTGGTTCTAGGTAGAACCCTTTTGGTTCCAGGTAGAACCATTCCCGAGAGGGTTCTACATGAAACCCCAAATAGTTCTACTTTGAATCAAAAATGGTTTTACCTGGAACCAAAAGGGGTTCTACAATGGGGACAGCCGAAGAACCCTTTTGGAACCCCTTTTTCTAAAAGTATATGTATCCACAGTATGCTCTGAGCAGGGCAGTGGAATAGGTCAGAATATAATTTTGTAGGTACAATGTCTATCAAAACATCCTTGCTCTACAAGTGCTATGGGAAGAGATTATGAAGAAACATTTTTCTAGACAGTTTATTCATATCGTGGATCATCTGTCAACATAATTCCAGCTTCAATAGGCTGGTATGTTCAATGAAGGTCACAATTATTAAAAAATATATAGCCTAGCTTCAACCTATTACAACTGAATAGGCTGTAAGGTGAACTGCCTACACATGTGGTAAAATACAAGAATGACATGCAGAACATGTTCTATAATGAAATGAATAACTTACCAGACAGACGTGACTGAGGACCAAGCTGAAGAAAAGAAAGCCCACACTGTGGAACACTAGAGGGGGGCCCATCCCTGAGACAACCATGCCGAACCTCCAATAGTCGTTTCAGAAAGCAAGGTTGAGTTGATGCTTCAGTTAAAATGACTTAATTTACTTTAAACTGTCTTCAAAAGAGCAAGTCATCTTTCACTATCTGTCCTCTCATTATGGTCATGATAGTGGCTTGTAAAATCATAACTATAATCTCTTCGCTTTCCCTCCCTCTTTTTAAATCTGTAATACGTTCAAACTGAGCCCACTCACTTTATTTATCTGCATGTCTGTTTTTTGTGGGGGTTTTTTACTTCTTCTGAAATTACATCCACATGTCAGAACTATTTATGTCGCTCTCGTTCTGCGGTGGGAAGTTCAAATGATTCTTTGTGGAGAAGAAACCAGCGCTGTATTTTTAGATCTTTTAAATTTCCCTTCAGACTAACTTAAACACTTCAGTATGGAGCTGTGCGCCTTTATGCCATATCCCAAATTTCCTTCCCAAGAACCCCGTCCAAATGTTACTTGTTAAGTGGACAAAATCATATGAAAATGTCACTTATTATATGACCTAAGATAATTTACATATAGTGCACAAACGCATGGTTCATCATGTCATCTGTCACAGTGAAGAACTATGGACAATTGAATTACATAATCTTTTCTCGGGAAGCCGTGTTAAAATGAAAAGTGCATCTCAAGGCAAAGCGTCATGTTAGTCATAGAATTATCAACTTTTTCTAATAAGATTCGTGCTATGACGAAACATTTTATCGTGTAGGCTGTCCCACCAGACATGAATTTCTAAACTGAATAGATGATGGACCATGCATACGAATGACCAACTATTCTAGACATTGTATCGAACTATAAAAAGTGTAACTTCATACTTATATTCATTCTATGTGGATGTATCAAATCTACAAACGTAACCATGCTCTGTTTACGCATGGTGGTGTAGACAGTCCAAGGAAATCGCAAACCAGGCTATAAAGATCACACTTACGCTATTTGTGACAAACCAAACTCTGATGCATTTCAGCTTTTTCAGAACCACCTAAATCTAAAAAGGCAGCGTCCTTTCGAAATAAATCACAAAGTTAAAGAGTTAACCCTAATATTCAACGCGGCGCCAGATGTGAACGGCAGTTGCTCGACACCAGTTGTGAGAGTATGAAGGCGGATGAAAGAGGCAGGTATTAGAGAAGCGCGTGAAAGGTTCTCATTGGTCCGCGCTCTCTTGCGTTAGATTAAACCACGTCTCTAAAATGACATAGGGTATTTTCTCACCCCTTTCCACACAATCTCCACATTCAACATATTTCTGAGTGTTGCCAGTTTATTACAGCAAACTACGCTAACATTTAGCATATTTTATTGTATTTGCTATCAACAGATCATGTATGGGAGGAGATGTAAAATGTTCCAGGCAAATTTAGTCTACACGGTTATTTGTCCACTAGTAGCCTAGCCATACTGTGCATATTCTCTAACATGATATGTCCACTTTGTCAATTGTTATCGACATACATATTGTTATTGTTACTGTATTAGTACATACATTTCCAAATGTAAGTGACCCTTCATAAATTTACAATTTACAATCTTTCAAATTGCCAACTATTGTATCTTCAGCAGTGTTGAGCTACCAATTACTTCATAATGGAAGAAGTTTTAAGCTACACTAAAGCTGAAGGGTAGGTAGCATAAATTTAACCACATGTAACATCTTGATTTGCAATAGTATACACATCAAAAATCCCAATGCGAAGTTACACCTCAGTTTTTTTTGTTATTACATAAAACCTTTCAGAATTCCGAAGAATGCCGAAGTCATTTAGTTATAAAAAAAAATCCGGGGGGTGATGTAATATGGATGTCACGATCATTGGAATGAATGGACCAAGGCACAGCGTACTTAGAGTTCAACATGTTAAAAAAAATATGCAACTCACCAAATCAAATCAAATCAAATTTTATTTGTCACATACACATGGTTAGCAGATGTTAATGCGAGTGTAGCGAAATGCTTGTGCTTCTAGTTCCGACAATGCAGTAATAACGAACAAGTAATCTAACTAACAATTCCAAAAAACTACTGTCTTATACACAGTGTAAGGGGATAAAGAATATGTACATAAGGATATATGAATGAGTGATGGTACAGAGCAGCATAGGCAAGATACAGTAGATGATATCGAGTACAGTATATACATATGAGATGAGTATGTAAACAGTGGCATAGTTAAAGTGGCTAGTGATACATGTATTACATAAGGATGCAGTCGATGATATAGAGTACAGTATCTACGTATGCATATGAGATGAATAATGTAGGGTAAGTAACATTATATAAGGTAGCATTGTTTAAAGTGGCTAGTGATATATTTACATCATTTCCCATCAATTCCCATTATTAAAGTGGCTGGAGTAGAGTCAGTGTCATTGACAGTGTGTTGGCAGTAGCCACTCAATGTTAGTGGTGGCTGTTTAACAGTCTGATGGCCTTGAGATAGAAGCTGTTTTTCAGTCTCTCGGTCCCAGCTTTGATGCACCTGTACTGACCTCGCCTTCTGGATGACAGCGGGGTGAACAGGCAGTGGCTCGGGTGGTTGATGTCCTTGATGATCTTTATGGCCTTCCTGTAGCATCGGGTGGTGTAGGTGTCCTGGAGGGCAGGTAGTTTGCCCCACCAAAAACAATACAAGATCCCACAAACAACAGGTGGCAAAAGGCGGCCTAAATATGATCCCCAATCAGAGACAACGATAGACAGCTGCCTCTGATTGGGAACCATACCAGGCCAACATAGAAATGCAAAAACTAGGTTACCCACCATAGGCACACCCTGACCTAACCAAAATAGAGAATAAAAAGGATCTCTAAGGTCAGGGCGTGACAATGGAGGAACTGACAAGCCAGCCTATTCCCTATAAAGTAAATTTCAACCAAAATAACTTCCTATGTATAACTTCAAATTAAGCCAAATTGTTTGCACTCATGACTACTAGTTTCAATTTCATTTTCAGCCAAATTACAAGCAAATACAGTACTTTCTACATTTACTGTTACAAATCAACATGCAAGATTGCTAACCAATTAGCATTCTAACGTTAGCCATACCAGCCTGCTAACGTTATGTTAGCACTACATGAGTCAGCCAGTTGCTATCAACACCTAGTTTACAGCTACATTAAAGTAAACCAAAGTTTTGGAAATTAATATTGGCATCTAACCAGTTATCAAAGAATGTTAGCTAAATGCAATTATCTTAGCCAGAAAGTTAGCCAGCCAGCGAACTTTAGTTATTTAACCAACTAGCTATTAGCCTAACTAGCCTAGCCAACCACCACGGTTATGGTCGGCAACCTAGAGCCCAACTACTGGAGACCAGCTAGAATACAACTAACACAACACAACTAAAATATAACCATAGATCAAAGCAAAGAGAGAGCAGAGACTTGATGGCTGGGCCTATCCAACGGTAAAACTTTTAAAAGAGTGAAGGTTGAGTTATAGCTACCATGGGGGGGGGTGTTTCACCGGTCATTGGAGAGTCAGGGAAATCCCAAATAGATAGATTCCATTTCCTGTGATCGGTGGATTGTAGCTCACCACCGTCAACACTTGGTCTGGAATGTAAATACATGCTAGCATGGTTAGTGGCTTACATTAGCCAGCTTGAGCTAGCTACCGAGCTAGCATACGAACACGTTAGCACAGATATATATATACATTTTATACATTTTTATACATTTTATACATTTTTCTACATTTCTTACAAATTAAAAACCGAAATAAGTATTCAGACCCTTTGCTATGAGACTCAAATTTGAGCTTAGGTGCATCCTGTTTCCATTGATCATCTTTGTGATGTTTCTACAACTTGATTGGAGTCCACCTGTGGTCAATTCAATTGATTGGACATGATTTGGAAAGGCACACATCTGTATATATAAGGTACCACAGTTGACAGTGTATGTCAGAGCAAAAACCAAGCCATGAGGTTGAAAAAATTGTCCGTAGAGCTCTGAGACAGGATTGTGTCGAGGCCCAGATCTGTGGCTGGGTAAAAAAAAATATGCAGCATTGAAGGTCCCCAAGAACACAGTGGCCTCCATCATTCTTAAATGGAAGAAGTCTGGAAACACCAATGAGCAATTGGGAAAGAAGGGCCTTGGTCAGGGAGGTGACCAAGAACCCAATGGTCACTCTGAGAGAGCTCTAGAGTTCCACCGTGGAGATGGAAGAACCTTCCAGAGGGACAACCATCTCTGCAGCACTCCACCAATCAGTCCTTTATGGTAGAGTGGCCAGACGGAATCACATGACAGCCCGCTTGGAATTGGCACCTAAATACTCTTAGACCATGAGAAACAAGATTATCTGTTCTGATGAAACCAAGATTGAACTCTTTGGCCTGAATGCCAAGTGTCACGTCTGGAGGAAACCTGGCACCATCCCTACTGTGAAGCATGGTGGTGGCAGCATCATGCTGTGGGGGTGTTTTTCAGCAGCAGGGACTGGGAGACTAGTCCGGATTGAGGCAAAAATTAACGGAGCAAAGTACAGAGAGCTCCTTGATGAAAACTTGCTCCAGAGTGCTCAGGACCTCAGACTGCAGCGAAGGTTCTCCTTCCAACAGGACAATGACCCTAAGCATACAGCCAAGAAAACACAGTAGTGGTCTCTGAATGTCCTCTCTGAATGTCCTTGAGTGTCCCAGTCAGAGTCCGGATTTGAACCCAACCAAACTGAAAATAGCTGTGCAGCAATGTTCCCTATCCAACCTGACAGAGCTTGAGAGGAACAGCAGAGAAGAATGGGAGAAACTCCCCAAATACATGTGTGCCAAGCTTGTAGCGTCATACCCAAGAAAACTCAAGGCTGAAATTGCTGCCAAAGGTGATTCAACAAAGCACTGAGTAAAGGGTCTGAATACTTACGTAAATGTAACATTTTTGAATTTATTTTTAATAAATTAGCAAGAAATTCTAAAATCCTGTTTTTGCTTTGTCATTATGGGGTATTGTGTGGAGATTGATGAGGGAAAAAAACTATTTAATACATTTTAGAATAAGGCTGTAACCTAATAAAATGTTGAAAAAGTCAAGGAGTCTGACTACATTCCGAAGGCACTGTATATGGATATTCTAGGTATTCTAAACTTAGTGTACCAAACATTAGGAAAACTTTCCTAATATTGAGCCTCAATTCATCGGGGCATGGAATCTATAAGGTGTGGAAAGTGTTCCACAGGGATGCTGGCCCATATTGACCAATGTTCAGACAGCAGCATACCACCCTGCATCCCATTGCCGGCTTTCCTCTGGAGCTAAACAGAGTTGGTCCTGGTCGGTCCCTGGATGGGAGACCAGATGTTGCTAGAAGTGGTGCTGGAGGGCCAGTTGGAGGAACTCTTTCCCCTGGTCTAAAAAAATATCCCAATGCCCCAGGGCAGTAATTGGGGACATTGCCCAGTGTACAGTGTTGTCTTTAGGATGGGACATTAAACAGTTGACTCTCTGTGGTAACTAAATATCCCATGGCACTTATTGTAAGAGTACGGTTGTTAACCCAGATGTCCTGGCAAAATTACCAATTTGGCCCTCATACCATTATGGCCACCTAATCAACCCCAGCATCCAATTGCATCATTAATCCTCATGTAACTATTCCCCAGGTCATTGCTGTAAATGAGAATATGTTTTCAGTCAACTTACCTGGTAAAATAAAGGTCAAATCAATAAAAAATGACTCTAACGCTTCCCACAGTTGTGTCAAGTTGGCTGGATGTCCTTTGGGTAGTGGATCATTCTTGATACACGAGGGAAACTGTTGAGCGTGAAAATCACAGCAGCGTTGCAGTTCTTGACACAAACCGGTGCGCCTGGCACCTACTACCATACCCCGTTCAAAGCCACTTAAATATTTTGTCTTGCCCATTCACCCTCTGAATGGCACACATACACAATCCATGTCTCAATTGTCTCAAGGCTTACAAATCCTTCTTTAACCTGTCTTCTCCCCTTCATCTACACTGATTGAAGTGGATTTAACAAGTGACATCAATACGGGAACATAGTTTTCACCTGGATTTACCTGGCCAGTCTGTCATGGAAAGAGCAGTTGTTCTTAATGTTTTGTATACTCAGTGTTTATGGCTGTTCTACATATACTACATGGTGTTAATTGCCTTTATTTAAGCATTTAAGTAATTGAAAACACATTATTTTCTACAAAAACGACATGGTGTTTGTAAAACCATACTTGTACTCATTTGTTGGCATATTTCTACATGAGGAACAACCATATCGTTTATATAGATTCTGTATAGATTTGTGAGTCAGCACGTAGACTTAATGATGCCAATAAGTGCAATGTCGAACAATATTGGTTCATTGATTGGTTTTGTTAGAGGAACATTTGTATCTATTGCATTACTCTTGCACTGTTAGAATGTCACCAAATTCAGGTGACAAATTCAAAAAATGTGCCTACTGTGTTTTTTTCTTCTTTCAAAACCATGAATAAACATGACTATCAACCACCAATGTGTACAGAAGCCTTAAAGGTAATGCACTCAAGAAGAAAAATTGGTCAAGTTCAGTAGATAAATCGCCCTACTGCATGTACTGACACAACCATTCATCTTACTGCTTACTCATTAGAACAGAAAGACAAATACATATCACTTTATAAGAAAATGATAAATATATTACTAAAAGTAAAGAGTCTGGAAATTAGTCATCAAATTGTCTTTTTATAGTAGCTTACATGTTGCCTACCACACACATAGCGACAAGGTGATGTGTGTGGTGAGTAGATTGATTTGGATTAAGGCGCCATCTAATCCATATCCATTATACATGGGAGAGAATTATGCTTCTGTGCCACAGAAATGCTCAACCGTATATCACACTGAGAGAGATTGTCACACAGCATAGATTTTGCATCTAAGAGTGTCTCGCCACTCCTATGTGCATACGCTATGCTTATGAGATTTTATACAGTCTCTACAATATGTAGTCTTATGTTTCACATTTTATCTAGCTTGCAGTCCTCCTACAGGAGTTAAACATGAATTTAAATTGTCATTTATATGCATGAATAAGCACATAATTAAACATTAAATTGCAACATACTCAATAATGAGATGCCTATGTTTTGTGTGCTATGCCGTACTCCCTCTAACCTTACCGTTGCTGGTGTCCCACTGGCTGGATGAAACAGGGTGGCATGCAGGCTAATTTGTATGATAAAGAGCCATACTTTGGTTACAGACTAGGACATTGGAACAGCCGGTTGTTTTTAGCTGGTGACATCTGAGAAATACTGGCCTTGTGTATGTATTGTGTATGCATAGGGCAAACTGCTCTAGAGAGCAATGGAGGCTGCTGAGGGGAGGACGGCTCATAATAATGGCTGGAATGGAGTCAAGGGAACGGTATCAAACACATAAAAGACGTTGTTCCATATGGTTGGTACCACACCATTGACTCTGTTTTAGCCATTATTATGAGCCGTCCTCCCTCAGCAGCCTCCATTGATAGTCTCACCCAGTTGAATCACAATACTGTTGTGAAATACTTGAACTGTATAATAGAATATGTACTCTACAAAGAAAATATAAAAGAACATGAAGTGAATTATTGTAGCTGATGTCATTCTAACTGACAATTTATATAGCTCAACATTGGACAGATAGAAGGAACAAATATGCATGATAAAGTATGCAATATTATCTTATACTGATACGAGCAGAAAGAACTCAAGATATTTGAAATAACATAAACAGTACATGTGTGCTACAGTAAGAACTTTGTGCATAACAGATAATGATAACAATTCATATGATAATAATATAAGCATATCAATTAAATAAGGCTACTATTATGCAAAATAGTGCAGAGTGAAATGGCAATGGACTTCATATTTATGGTTCAATCCTTTACAAGCAACCCCCCACCCCCACCCCCAACACACACACACACACACACACACACACACACACACACACACACACACACACACACACACACATACACACACACACACACACACACACACACACACACACACACACACACACTCACACACAGACTCACTCAGACATTCAAACACAGACACAAACAGAAAGGCAGACACACACACACTCCTGGTGACCATCAGGGGAATGGACTCATTTCATGGGGCAAAAACAAATCTACTTTGAAACAAAAGTATACACTTCACCACCATGAATGGCTATGGAAATGAAACAGATGACACCCGTACCATGTCAGATTTGAAGTTCGAAATGTATTTGCCTCCCAATATTACACTTTATTTACATCACAGAAGAATGAAAGACAACAAAATCATGAAAAATGAAAAATATTAATAACGTTCAACTCATGAGGCCACTAGGTCATTTGACTGCAGGAAAGTATTGAATAGTTCAAGAGGAGTTAAAAGCACAACAACTATCTAATGAACTCAACTTGTCACTAGAATTTGATGCTTCAATACCAGATGACCCCAAGAAAAGCGTTTTTACATCTACATTCAGTGATTAAAAGCAGCAGATCTAATCTAGCAAGCCAGACTGTAGTTTTTAATTTGCTGTGCAACACAAAGGGAAGACTGGAGAACAAGGTTCCAGCTAAACACTACATGTATTTCAGCACTCCCCTGAATTGGTCTCCAACAAGTTATTGTTTTCTTTGACAAAAATATGGTTTTTATTTTATGTATGCGTCTCTTTTTTTGGTTTGTAAGGCCTCTTTGGACAAATTAAAACCCAAAGTCATGAAATGCCAATGTGTGGTTGGGTTTTAGGGATGTGGTTGCGAGTGGAAAGAATTTAGACAAGGGCACACTCCATTGATTGAACTCAATTAGTTGATGGACCTAGCTAGTCTGGATACATTGGGTCAAAAGTTCAACTCTCTGTTGGACTGCAATGTCCAAACACAACCCATTACATTCACGTGTATCTTATACCAACTCTCAACCAAAATCATTGAGTTGGCTGTATATTTGACAAATTTATGGTGGCTGGGAAGGACCCTTAAACCTAATCTAGATTATACCAAATGTTTTGCCAGTTTCTTTTTTGCAATATTGTTAGTAAAAGTTACAATAACTTATTTGTTGGGACACCTTAGTGATGACAGTCATGAGTCAGCGGCCCCGAAAGTGTAAAATACAGACTCAATCTGGGAACACAGTTGGGTAGAATGGGCATTGTAGATAGAATAAGAAATAGCATGGTGCATCTCCTCCTGAGCATCTTGCTTTGCTTAATCAGTTGTATAGATGTCATCTGCTTGGTGAGAGCACAACATTCACTCCTATGTAGGCTATGCCTTGTGATATGCCTGAAGTGAAGGGGAAATTATCAATGATGTGGAAACTCAGAGAGAAAGAGAGAGAGAGTGGGACCCAGGTTAATGCCCCTAGCTGCACAATGTGACACAAGGCACAGTTTATTAGCTTGACAGACAGACTCGTAGCCTTTTCACTTTAACTTCTCATCATCATTGAAGAGTCTATCTATATATATATATATAATATATATATCAAGAATATAGATATGTTTGATACATTTATCACTTTTGTTGTCTTGTGGAGAAGGATGTAATCACAATCAAGTGATTTTAAAATGTTGCGTTCCAACATTTTCACTTGATTCTTTAGTTTCTTCAAAATACGACCTCCACTATTGTTTTTTTTTACCTTCTAAACATTACCTTCTGATCCAATCCTCAGGCTTGAATTTCACAAACTTAAGCATAATGCTTACTACAAAATCAACAACACGTAGATGACGTACATGTTTCCCAAACAATATATACTGAAAGAAAATTTAAACGCAACATGCAACAATTTCTACAATTTTATTGAGTTACAGTTCATATAAGGAAATCAGTCAATTGAAAAAAATATATATTAGGCTCAACCATGGGTGGGCCTGGCTCCCAAGTGAGTGGGCCTATGCAGAGTTTTTCCCCACAAAAGGGCTTTATTACATACAGAAATACTCCTCAGTTTCATCAGCTGTCCGGGTGGCTGGTCTCAGACGATCCCGCAGGTGAAGAAGCCAGATGTGGAGGTCCTGGGCTGGCGTGGTTACACGTGGTCTGCGGTTGTGAGGCCGGTTGGATGTACAGCCAAATTCTCTAAAACTATGTTTTGAGGCAGCTTATGGTAGAGAAAATAACACTACAGTCTCTGGCAACTGCTCTGGTGGACATTCCTGTAGTCAGCATGTCAATTGCATGCAACTTGAAACATCTGTGGCATTACTCTACACATAAAACTGCACATTTTAAAGTGCCTTTCATTGTCCCCAGCATAAGGTGCACCTGTGTAATGATCATGCTGTTAAATCAGCTTCTTGATATACCACGCCTGTCACCTGTCAGGCAAAGGAGCAATGCTCACTAACAGCAATGTAAACCAATTTGTGCACAACATTTGAGAGAAATAAGCTTTTGGGACATTTCTGGGATCAACACTTTTCATGAAACATGGGACCAACCCTTTACATTTTGCATTTATATCTTTGTTCAATATACATTATGTAGAAGTTATAGTGAAAGCTCATGGTCCTCCAGTTTGCTTGCATTCCTCATCCACTCTAACTCTGCGAAAGAAATATGAGGTAATCGATGGTAATAAACACTTCATTACAGTATAATACTTTGGCTTTGGCTTATCTCTCTAATTATGGTTGAATTATTGTTCCAGGACAACAAACAAGGTGAGGAAACACTCTCTCTGAACTCAACAGAACAATAGTTTACTGCCGCCCTCCCCCATCTCAATCTAATATGACAGCAATTCTTATTGCCTTGACAGCTCAACACTCAGATCTCCCAACGGGAAACTGAGAAACAGGAAATAAGATCCAAGCCGGATAAGGAATCTCACAATCTTCTCCCAAGCTGGAAAAAACAATATGTGTTTCAAACAAACTGATTACTTCACAGAGTGATTCTGGCAGCCTATTCTGTTGATCTTAACGTATCAATAATTGATTTTCACCCAACAACCATTTTCCTTACAGGCTTATAGAAGACAACTGTAGCCAATGATCCTTTCACTATAACTACACTTGACTAAATCCAAATACTGTATAAGCAGCAGTATTAATATGGCTAGGGAGAAGCATTAATATGTTAATTTGGGGTAACTAGACCCCCTAAGAACAATATCCAATTGCTGACACAAAAAAAAAAATGTTTGGTCAAAATTAGGCATGTGGATGATAGAAGCAAACAAACTATGAAGAGAAATAAGTGGCCTCAGATTACACTTTTTTTTGTTATTTAATGAAATGTTGGTTTTAGAAAAAGGTTGTTTTTCCAAAGTATCTTTGGGCTCCCCTAATGGTTAATGTAAAGTGTTTATTGATCTAACTTAGATTATATATATATACAACTTTTTGTAAATGACAAAATATTAGATCAACTTACCTCAGAATCGTTTTTTTTAGATTGACTTAAAAAATGTAGATGAGACAGATGACCTTTTTAGTTGAGCAAGAGTAGTGGTAGCTGTGTAGGTTCCTCAGAGGTGGAAGGGGAGGACCATCTTCCTCATTGACTTTCAGCAAAATAGTGAAACAAAAAAAAGTTTGCCTTTTTAGAAAAAACTATACTAAATATATTCACTTCACCAAATAATGTATTTAAACACTGTTTTGCAATGGTGATCTACAGTAGCCACAACAGCACTCTCTAGAGTAGCACCATGGCGTAGCCAGAGGACAGCTAGTTTCCGTCCTCCTCTGGGTACCTTGACTTCAATGCAAAACCTAGGAGCCTCATGGTTCTCAGCCCCTTCTATAGACTTACACAGTAATTATGACAACTTCCGGAGGACATCCTCTAACCTATCAGAGCTCTTGCAATATAAATTGACATGTTGTCGACAGAATCAGGTCTGTTCAACGCTGGTCCGAACAATCTGATTCCACGCTCCAAGACTGCTTCCATCACGTGGACTGGGGTATGTTCCGCACTGCATCCAACAACAACATTGATGAATACGCTAATTCGGTGAGCGAGTTCATTAGAAAGTGCATTGACGATGTCGTTCCCATAGCAACGATTAAAACATTCCCAAACTAGAAACTGTGGATTGATGGCAGCATTCGCATGAAACTGAAAGCACAAACCACTGCTTTTATCCAGGGCAAGGTGACCGGAAACATGACCGAATACAAACAATGTAGCTATTCCCTCCGCAAGGCAATCAAACAAGCTAAGCGTCAGTATAGAGACAAAGTAGAGTCACAATTCAACGGCTCAGACACAAGAGGTATGTGGCAGGGTCTACAGTCAATCACAGATTACAAACAGAAAACCAGCCCTGTCACGGACCAGGATGTTTTGCTCCCAGGCAGACTAAATAACTTTTTTGCCCGCTTTGAGGACAATACACTGCCACAGACACGGCTCGCAACCAAAACATGCAGACTCTCCTTCACTGCAGCCGATGTGAGTAAAACATTTAAACGTGTTAACCCTTTCAAGGCTGCAGGCCCAGACGGCATCCCCAGCCGCGTCCTCAGAGCATGCGCAGACCAGCTGGCTGGTGTGTTTACGGACATATTCAATCAATCCTTATCCCAGTCTGCTGTTCCCACATGCTTCATGAGGGCCACCATTGTCCCTGTTCCCAATAAAGCTAAGGTAACTGGGCTAAACGACTAGCACTCACTTCCGTCATCATGAAGTGCTTTGAGAGACTAGTCAAGGACCATATCACCACCCTACCTGACACACTAGACCCACTCCAATTTGCTTACCGCCCAAATAGGTCCACAATGCAATCTCAACCACACTGCACACTGCCCTAACGCATCTGGACAAGAGGAATAGCTATGTGAGAATGCTGTTCATCGACTACAGCTCAGCATTTAACACCATAGTACCCTCCAAACTCGTCATCAAGCTCGAGACCCTGGGTCTCGACCCCACCCTGTGCAACTGGGTACTGGACTTCCTGACGGCCGCCCCAAGGTGGTGAGGGTAGGTAACAACATCTCCATCCTGAAGACTGGGGCCCCACAAGCGTGCGCTCTGAGCCCTCTCCTGTACTCCCTGTTCACCCACGACTGTGTGGCCATGCACGCCTCCAACTCAACCATCAAGTTTGCGGACGACACTACAGTGGTAGGCTTGATTACCAACAATGACGAGACGGCGTACAGGGAGGAGGTGAGGGCCCTCGGAGTGTGGTGTCAGGAAAATAACCTCACACTCAACGTTAACAAAACTAAGGAGATGATTGTGGACTTCAGGAAACAGCAGAGGGATCACCCCCCTATCCACATCGATGGGACAGTGGTGGATAGGGTAGTAAGTTTTAATTTTAAGTTCCTTGGCGTACACATCACAGACAAACTGAATTGGTCCACCCACACAGACAGCGTTGTGAAGAAGGCGCAGGAGCGCCTCTTCAACCTCAGGAGGCTGAAGAAATTCGGCTTCTCACCAAAAACTCTCACAAACTTCTACAGATGCACAATCGAGAGCATCCTGTCGGGCTGTATCACCGCCTGGTACGGCAACTGCTCCGCCCACAACCGTAAGGCTCTCCAGAGGGTAGTGAGGTCTGCACAATGCATCACCGGGGGCAAACTACCTGCCCTCCAGGACACCTACACCACCCGATGTCACAGGAAGGCCATAATGATCATCAAGGACAACAACCACCCGAGCCACTGCCTGTTCACCCCGCTATCATCCAGAAGGTGAGGTCAGTACAGGTGCATCAAAGCAGGGACCAAGAGACTGAAAAACAGCTTCTATCTCAAGGCCATCACACTGTTAAACACCCACCACTAACATTGAGTGGCTGCTGCCAACACACTGACTCAACTCCAGCCACCGTAATAATGGGAATTGATGTAAATTGATGTAAAATATATTACTAGCCACTTTAAACAATGTTACTTAATATAATGTTTACATACCCTACATTACTCATCTCATATGTAAATGTATATACTGTACTCTATATCATCTACTGCATCTTTATGTAATACATTTATCACTAGCCACTTTAAACTATGCCACTTTGTTTACATACCCTACATTACTCATCTCATATGTATATACTGTACTCGATACCATCTACTGCATCTTGCCATCTTTATGTAATACATGTATCACTAGCCACTTTAAACAATGACACTTAATATAGTGTTTACATACCCTACATTACTCATCTCATATGTATATACTGTACTCGATACCATCTACTGCATCTTGCATATGCCGTTCTGTACCATCACTCATTCATATATCTTTATTGACATATTCTTTATCCATTTACACTTGCGTGTATAAGGTAGTAGTTTTGGAATTGTTAGGTTAGATTACTCGTTGGTTATTACTGCATTGTCGGAACTAGAAGCACAAGCATTTCGCTACACTCGCATTAATATCTGCTAACCATGTGTATGTGACAAATACATTTGATTTGATTATGATTGGATTTTTTTGTCACGTCTACTCCTGCTCCACCTATCCAGCGTTCAACGTTGCCGGTTTACTAACCACCGGTCCAGGCAACCAACATTACGCACACCTGGCATCAATCATTATGATTATGCGCACCTGTGCATCATCATGAGGCACACCTGGACTCCATCACTCATTACCTCCCCTTTATCTGGCACTCCCTTAGATTCATTGTAGCAACCTCAGGGAAAATATTGACTATGGTGAAGTAGCCTAAACCTATTGATTTTACATTGAGCTGGGTGAATGGAATATGTATTACAGTCAGCCAATTTGTTATAATAGAAATATCGTGCTCCCTTTAATTGTATTTTTTTCTGTTGATTTCATTTCGAGGCATAATGCTTATTGCTTACGGAACCAGCAAGCTGTCTACTAGAGAGAGAATATTTAAGTGGTATTCAGTAATGAGACATCAGGTCATTTATCATATCCTGCCCAACAGACATCGAGACAGATGTGTTAAAGCTTAGTCTCTCAGGCAACAGCTACATATGCACACACATGCAGGCGTGCACACACAAACACACACTCCCAGTGACTGCCAGGTGAAAGAGGAAGCGCCGAACAACAAGATGGGGGAGTATACATTGTTGGATTACTTCAAGGAGCAAAAATGTCTTTAGTTTCATAATGGAGCATTTTCTCAATTCCAACATTCTACCGGCAACTAGCCATGGGAGGTTAAAAGACACCGGTCTTTTCAACCAAGTAAAGGTTGGTCGAAAATGATACAGCTAAACAGGAGCATCGTATGTCTATCAACAGCTATCACAAACCAATTAAATTAATTAGCTAATGATGATAGTCGTTAGATTTGATATTGGCTAAAGGACATGACGCAGCAGGCAGGAGGAAAAGGATGCAAAAATGTGCTAAAATTGTGGTTTCTTTCCCAAAATAAGGATAGCGATGGCGCAGTGGTTAAGATATATAATAATGTCGGCAAAATAGGTCAAAAAGGACTATGAAAAAACAAATGGCCCCAAAGAAATCAAACTGAACTCAATCCAGAATATTTCCTGGTCTAGGAAACGGCATAATGTCAGACAAATGTACAGCCTACAAACACGTATACGCTCCCCATCAGTGTCATGTATTCTCAAGGTGGGTGGAATCAGGCGCAGAGAGCAGGTTAAGTGATTCGACAGTTTAATTCTCCCGCAATCAAAACAACACGGTCAACCCAACATACAGGGTGAATAATCCAACACAGGATCAAAAATAGACCGGAGAAATAACACACACGTACTCCACCAAAATACATGAAATACAAACAATCCCGCACAAAACAAGGGCGGGACAACATAATACATATAAGGACGTTAATTAAACTAAAATACACACAGGTGAAACTAATAAGACAAAACCAACAGACAAACGAAAAAAGGGATCGGTGGTGGCTAGTAGGACGGTGACGACGACCGCCGAGCACCGCCCGAACAGGCAGGAGACCCAACTTCGGCGGAAGTCGTGACAATCAGAGCACAGAACACTGGTAAAGCCAGGTAGAAATAGGGCCTATCTTGTGCCACTAGCTGGGTAATATAACGTAGCAGGGGTGGAAATACTCCTGAGCGGAGTTCCCACTTCAGTTTTTCAGGAGAAACGTAAGTTAGGTTGAAAACTGGATGTTAATGTTTTCTGGCAACTCTGCATAGGCTACCACCTGGGAAAAACCATTGCCTCACCAAGAGGGGTGCCAATATAGCAGGTTAGAAGACTGAGGATAAGGTTAGGAAAAGGTTAGGGTCAGCAAAAATCCTCTGCTAACCTGCTACCAAAATCACTTTGTATCGAAGTGGCATGGAAAGAGTGTACCAACAAGAGGCCGGGAACAGAAACAAGACAGACACAAGGTAAGCACCTGAAATACATTTTCAAATTGAAGGAAAATAACTTCACTCGAATTGCATAGATAACTTGCTAGCAATAAGGGTAGGATTGCATTTACAAGATACACATTCATTGAAAGGTTGTGGACATGGGGCAAGTCAAAGTTAGCCTAATTCAAGAGTGCACAAGGAGAGCGGGGCTTGCATTTGGGAGCGAGTATATTTGAGCAGCAGCAGGCCTAGTGTTGATTTAGATGTTAAATATTATTATTGTGTATGCACCTGGAGCCAGCAACTCGTGTGGGTTGAGTACGTCCACAACACCCTCCCCTGCTCTGCCACTGGTCTCTCTTCTTTTGAGCGTTCCCTCGGATATCAGCCCCCACTCTTCCCGGAGCAAGAGGAAGAGGTCGGACCTGGAAGAAAACTTGGTCGGCTCTTCTCAGGTATCGACAATAGGTGGACCACCACCGGACCCCAGCTCCCCGGTATCGTCTCGGGCAGAGGGTATGGCTGTCCACTCGGGATCTGCCCCTCCGAGTGGGGTCCCGAAAACTTTTCCCCCATTTTTTTCGTCCCTTTCCCCAACTCCAAGATTCTTAGCCCCTCTGCTGTTCGTCCTCTGTTGCCCCATACCCTCCGTATACGTCTCACTTTTCATGTGAGGATTAGGATTAAACCTATGTCTCACAGCCCTTTGTCTCCTGTTTCCATAAGCCTGCCTGCCGTTCTGTACCTTACGAACTCTGCCCTGGATTACTGACCTCTGCCTGCCCTTGAACTGTCGTTTGCCTGCCCCCTGATTCGTAAATAAACATTTGTTATTTCGAACTGTCTGAGGTCTGATATGTGCCCAATAAATGTGCATTAAAGTCGGGTGTCCAATCTTTTGATCAATGGGTAAAATAAAATGCTCATTCTGTAGATACTCCGCTAAATTGAGTTATTGGGAAAAAATTGTACCATCATCATTGAAATGCAGGAGAAAGGGCATAATGTAGTTTTCCTGCCCAGGTGCAATTTAGATATTGGCTAAACATGTGAAAGCAACAGCAAACTCTTCAAGAAAAATAGCATTCCACTGGTGGGAGTTTTGAGAGTTCAAGTAAAGAACTGTGCCTATGGTGTGTCTTCGCCACAGTAATAATTCATTTTAAACAAATTCTAAATGCAAGATTCATGAATAAATTCGACATTTCAAGCAACTGCTACATACCAAAATACCAGTAGGCCTATGCTACTAATTGATGCCCCATTGCTGATGAGCTTGCAATGTAAATGTTCATATTCTTGATCACCAAACAATTTTTGGAGCTGTATATTTATTTATTATGACAATCCGCTCTTCCTATAATTTGACATCTGTGCTGCACCTGATCCAATCTGCTAGCTCACCCGACCTGTGTTGATTGACAGTTTGCTGGTCCAATCAGAGTGCTGTGTGTGCGTTTCACTAGCCAATCTGTTGCAGTTGTCTTTGCAAGGGAAATGCTGCAGCTACTGCCTCTGGGTGCATGGAGAGTAATCCAGGTAGACTCTCTGCCACAAAATGAGTGACAAAACATTATAAAACCTGGCCAGATCATTTCAAGTCATCAGTCTCAAGTCAAGTTCAATTAGAGTCCCGAAGTCAAGTCTCAATTTTTTTTTTTTTCTATCAAGTTGAGTATCAAGTCATGAAATTTGGGACTGGAGTCAGACTCGAATGCAAGTTATGTTACTCGTGTCCACAACTTTGGTATTAGGTAACTTTGTCTCTATTTAGTCAACAGTTAATGTTAGGCATTTGAACTGGCCCATAATAGTTGGATGTTCTTTGAATGAAATTTAAGAAAACAAATATTTTAAAGTTTAAAGTAGATTAAAATTTGTTCAAGTGGGTGTGCATGGGTTCGATCGAACAGAGCTCTTGTAAAGTTTTCTTGAGATGCTGTACATTCTACAGGAATTATAGTGATGGGGTCATCAAAAACCATGATTTCATGCTTTCATTCATTCAACAGCTTTCATTCATATAAAATTGTACAGCTTGTTCCTTGTCTGTCACATAAGTAAAGTAAGTAAATGGGTTGTTGTTGACTCCATGTCACATATTTAACCTTTTAGCCAAAGGAGGGCACTGTGTCCCAGTCTATGCCTGGTGACAGTTTGACAGTGTGGCACTAGCCTCATAGTAACAGGTTCAAGTTTAGTGAAGATTTTTCTATTCAGTGCTCCATGTTGTATGATTTGAAATACTCACAAATATCATGCAATGTTTAACTAAGTGTTTCCTGTGAGTTTAAAATAGGCAAATGCTTTTATAAAGATTGTGTCTTTTTCATATGTTAAATCTAATCAATGAGTACTGAGGTCTAGTCCTATCGCTGAACAGATAATACCTGAATATTTTACATACATGGACTTCAATGGTCAGAGAAGAACAGAGGAGATCAAAGAGACCATCAGATCTGAGTAGAGTTCCTGTAGAGAACATATTCCTGATAGCAACATACTCCCAAATGTCTGAACTGGAGACAATCATCAGCTCAGATGAAATGTGAGACACGTTTTCTGGAAGAAGATGAGGTACAAAACCGAATGGCTGAATGGATTCTGTAGGAACATGTTTTAGAAAGCCCTACGTGACTTACCTTTCAACCCTTACTGTGTTAAAGTAAGATTCACAAGGATCAACAAAAAGCTACCCAGACAGTGTCTGTTACTGGTTTCCAGATCCAAAATGTGACCATAATAATTTCTTAATAAAAGTACATCAAAAAGTTCTTAGTGAAAGTAAATCATTTTTTACTAAAGTTACAGTTGCATGATGAGCACAGTTGCTATTTTCAGATATTACAGCACACTGTTGAAAGACAATGCCTTTTAGGAAACTGTAAAGTGATCTTGTATTAGGTCATTTTGTCTCTCTATTCAGCCAATCGTTAGTGTTAGGCCATTGTGCTGGCCCATAATAGTTTGATGTTCTTTGAGTGACAAGATTGTTTTCGACCCTGCAGGTCTTCAATAAATACAAATTGTATATCATATACATTCATCCATGCTCTGTTGTAACAGTAAATCAGTATAAATTGTATGTTCCATCATAACGGGCCTATAAGTGAGACCGAGGGCAATTGGTACATGTACCAATTGGAACACCTTGAATTACTCCAATCAGAAACAAGTTATGAAACCCCATTGACAAATAAATGTACAACAAAGTTGAACAACTCAAAGTAATATATGTTAAGCTTGTTGAGTTAATCTAAAATGTGAAATTACTTTTTGTGTCATCCTCTTTTTTTAGAATGATGTGCTACTTTACTTTATTTGATTCTATTTCAGCATGGACAATACACAGCAGAGTAGGCTGTTTGTATGACTACTAAAAGACCCATTTGGAGGAATACATTTTCAAGAGGTAAATGTCAATCACATAAGAACATTCATTGTCATCAACATAAAGCTAATCCCGGACATGATGCAGCTGTACGTATGACGGTTACAAAAAGTTCACAAAAGATCGAACTTAACTATTGCCATTCAATAGCCACAGTATGATGACACAGTATGATGACACAGTATGAAGCCTACACTTCGATTATAGATGCCACTGATAATGTACTCCAAACTATGCTTGTACAATCATTACTTAAAGTTGACTATCTGATTGCAGACTTGGTTCAACAGTATTCAATAATTAATGTCTACAAGATGCTGCAACAAGGTAAATTGTCCTAAAAAGTTTGTGTCAGCGCAATTAACCATTGTGACTCTCAATATACAAAAATGTAAAAATGTAGTTTCATATTAGTAGAATGAGTTGAATCGCAGTTCAATGCAGCCATTTTTATCTCAATATCAAATAATTTCTAGGAAACTATAAAGTACCTTACTGTGATTGTGTTCAATTAAAATGGTCAAAAATAAACAAAAACAGCTTCTTAGCAATGTGCAATATCTCAAGCAAGAAATTTGCTAGGACTGACTGGGAGAGGCCTGAGTGGGAAGGGGAAAACTGAAAACTAGCTATTATTGGCAGAGAGATTTGGAACTCTCTTTTGTATTGGTCAATTAAGTAATTTCCCACTCAAACTCCATCCAACCAAAACAGGCTGAAACATAAAGGGCATTATCATTATCATCCTTTACACAAAATTATAGTATTATTCCAACCTCATAGTGTGGAAATATAAAACACAGGAAATCACATGTTTGACAGCACTAGACCCTTAAATAGTTATTCAAGAAATGGGGACTTCTGGTGAAGGGAAGCTCTAACAATCCAGTCTCCTGCGGGAGTCCTGGCCATTGAACTATTATGCAAAGGGATCCACACTAGTTATCGGGAACCTTGATAGGTGTTTCTCCTTCGAATCATCAACTCTCTCCCTCCCTGAGAATAGGGCTATCCACGTCCTCCTGAACTTAGACAGAATTATAACCTGCCACGCGGCAGGGCAGAACCATAATTTGAGACATTGCCAGCTGAATTTCCTGGATAATTGTGCTCTATGGCTGTTATTCGACAGTGTACAGCTTATAAATGAATTAATTTTAGTTAGTACCCTTCTCTGTTTGTCCCTTCTGGATTAAGGGATGTTACTTTGTTTCATTGAATCCAAACAGTAAAGTTCAAACTAAGTGTGTCTATACTTACTTAGGACTTTAGTTTGCTAAGCAGCCTCTGCTACAGTACAGCTGCACTGAAGGTCGCTTCGCTTTGTTTGAGGGCCAAATAACAATTGACATTGTAAATCGTCTGGACCCTTTCCAAGGTACGTACCAGAGAGAACAACAGGCAGCACCAAAATAGCAAACTGGACAGATCATGCATGTTTTACGAGCTTCCCCATGGGGTGGTCATTCTGGGATGACTGCAATAGCCCTCTTCAATGTCAATCATCTAATATAATGTTCGTGGTGTGGCAGTTAGAGCTATGAAGGGCTTGATCCATTTATACCCTGACTGACACACTGAGTTTCCATCTGTGCCTCTATGTAGGTTGACACTCGTTGACTGGCCGGGGTTCTGTTCAAGTGCAAGTGCAAGCCAGCAATGAGTTGGATAGGCATTACAACATAATAATGGCAAGCTGCAGTACTGTCTGTTCGGAGAGTCATTTTACTGACATATTTATGCAATTATCAGTCATTTCATGGCTGGTAGAACATTTCACTTTGATTTGATAACTGATACAAATGACATTGAGCAGGATGATTTCTGAATACAGGAGCTGATCAATTCAGTAACACTAACAGAGTTCATCAGTAGCCAGTGTATGATGTTTGATGCAATAATTATATTATATTCACAGTATTGTGGGTTATCACAGCCTGTGATAATGAAATCTGCACTGCTGGCCTTAAGCCTACCTTGCCTCTTTCACACAGGGCTCTGTAGAGTTATTACCTGATAAGCTTGTATTTTGCCTTTGATTGGTAGGCTCTCCAGGTAGAGTGAGATGTAGCCTTGAATAACCCCTGTATGGATTAACTTCATTCAGCCCAGATTGACACATTGAGAGTTTGGGACTATAAAGTTTTATCTGCAAAAAGATGATTCTGAGATGCTTGGCTTTAAAGGTCTGAATCCTCATTGGTTTGAATGGTGTCAGCAATTTTGAAATGGTATTCTTTTGAACTTAACAACATGAATTGGGGTATTTAGAGCACTTTATCGGTAGAGAACATTCAACAGAACAAGGCTATGTCAATAACTCAATTTTGACTAAAATGCCGATAGAACATTATAGTCCAAAGCTCTCAATGATCATATAACCTTGTTGTCAGAGTAAAGCTGTTAGCCACCTGTGTGACCATTTAGTTGAGGAAAAGGAAATCTCTTCCCTCATTTAGTATTTATATTCCCTTTAGCAGTATACTCACTCATCATTACAAACAGGAAATCTCTAGGCTCATTCAGTATTTACTTGCCAAATGTTGAAACAATTCAAAGACAATCTGGAAATAGGAAGCAATCGGAAGTTAAAAGTGGCACACTGGGAAGCTCAGGGGATGGCGTTGAACCAATCCAAACTTGGTCACATGCCTGTGTGATATTCTAGGAAACAAAAGTACATAAGGAAGAACAGTTCATTTAGATTATATCGGTCACACCATAAACTTTATTTAACAAATCAAACAAATTGTCACATTTTCACATGACATGGGCATAGAATAATGTATCAGTCGCAGAGTCTTGAAATACAACCACAAAGCAGCTGCCAGAGTCCTTGTACAGTAGCATACAGACAAGAGGACACAAGCATTGTCAGAAACAAACAATGCAATGTGGACTATTATAGACATTGGATGGGAGACCACTTTCTTCGGATTAAATAAAGATACCACTACTTGGCAGGTTCTTGATAGTTCATTGATCATAATAGATGCAGTCATTATTTGGAGGAGTGTGTGCTGTGTTTATGCTTTGTTTCTGACACTGATCTTATTTCCATATTCTTCTCTCCATTTTTCTATCCATAGTCAGCAGTATGCATCACTAAACACAGCATTTCAATATCCTCTTATAATGAAAGATTCCTTCCTTGTCTTTTTGTGCAAGGCAAGCTGAGCAGTCAGTGTGAAACGAACCAATAATTCCATCAGTTTGATCCTGCATGTTAACTGAAGGGGAAACTACACGGTGCTGTGGATTTCTCTGGGGCAAGCTGTTCAGAAAGATACAATGGCGTCTTGTCATGGATCAAGCAAGCCATTTTTTATTAGCAGGTCCATAAGCTAACATCTGAAAAGTCCAGTCCAAGAGCAATTAATATGCCTTTGGGTCTACTGCCAGCAGAGAGACTATTCAAATCTCTCTCCACACTGTCACTAATGCTCTGCAAATCCCTGCAGATAGGAACATCTGTCCCATAAATAAATAATAATCTCACAGACCCACCATGCTTGCCCACACACATGTCCTCCAGTCCTATCCGTGGCAGATAATACTAATTTATTAGCCATTATGCAATATTCAATCTGAGTGGAGAGTAATTGCAGGGTATTATCAATATTATTATGGCAGGATAATGTGAGTCTCATTCACCGTCTGCTTCTCAGATGATCACATACCCCCCCTCAACACCTTAGCTCAGTAGGCGGCAGGGTAGCCTAGTGGTTAGAGAGTTCAAACCCCCGAGCTGACAAGGTACAAATCTGTCGTTCTGCCCCTGAACAGGCAGATTAACCCACTGTTCCTAGGCCGTCATTGAAAATAAGAATTTGTTCTTAACTGACTTGCCTAGTTAAATAAAGGTAAAATAACTAAAAAATAACTGGTAGAACAAAGAGTTTCGGATACAACACTATAATTTTCCCTTAAAGGGAAAGTTCAGGGTTTTGGCAATAAATCCCTTTATCTACTTCCCCAGAGTCAGATGAACTTGTGGATAACATTCTTATTTATTTGTGTTAGGTATGAAGGAAGTTAAAGGTAGTTTTGCGAACCATCTACAGGAACAGTTAGCATGCACACCTGAACACATATATGGACTAGATAGAAATAGCTGGATTCCAAATTAGTAGGCATCTTGATGATGTGCATCCGCAGCCTGTAGTCTGTCTTAAATAGAAGCACAAAGCATGGCCTTTTATAGTACACTCACTATTGTTGGCAGCTCTGCGGGCCAGGGAGGGGGTGAGGATGACACCTGGACAGACAGAATAAAGGGCCCCAGCCCCTACCCAAAGTGTTACCCTCTGCTGTGTTGTTCCTCCTGTGGCTCCTGTGCTTAGTTGTGCATCTCTGTTCTCACAATGGCACCCAAGAAGAAGGAAGAGCCCAAAGAAGCACCCAAACCCAAGGCCCCAGAGCCTGAGCCCGTCAAGATCCCGGAGTTTAACCCTGCAGAAGTTGTGGTACAGAAAAACTCCTATTTTCACTTTGGTTTGCATGACGATGGGAATAAGGAAAATGTGATGAGCTTTGGATGTGAGTGTTGGATGGTGGTCTAGATGGTAGGGGAAACATTAACATAAAAATGTTTTTCAATTATTCGTTATCTTCAAATGTGTTTAAAATGATTAGGGATTTATTCAAGATTGAAAAAGGCTGTTTATTATATGTTTATTAGATGCAACAATTGATACTGGGCTATCAGACAGGACATCATTTTACTATCATATGGATGAGGTTCCATTCTTTTCACATTCATAAAATTGATAAGAAAAATGTAATACCCTTAATCTCAACATCAAGCCATCTATCCACTTGAGGGCAAAACTGACCTTTCAAGGAGATGGCACTAAGAGTTCGGTCTTCCATCGATAGTCATCTGTGTTTTTCAAGAACATCAGAGACACCATGTGACGTAAACAGTGCAGTGCATTCAAATAGGAATCCTACTGTTCAGCCGTTTCCACATTGATAAGACAAAACACCAGTAGCATGACAGATTGAAGAGCAACAATGATCATTTTATATGATATGCAAACACAGGCCTTGAGCTTTCTTTGTACTATTATTTACCATTGTAAGTCACATTGTTTTGTACATAAGCCAAAGTAGCTTGAACTTGATGGAGGTTTGAGCTGGTATATATTAGCTTACACAAGATAACGTTTGTTTCTTGCTATTTCTGCCTCTTCTATGTGGGTAAACATGTTCCATGGTTGAGGGAGCAGCTGTATTACAATGTAGTGAGGTTAAAGCCACACAATGTGATTTTAATTTATGTCCATGCATAGCAGACCACCCAAATCGAAAGGCTGACTGGCTTTGTGCAAAAAAGAAAGGGGAAAAAAGTGCAAAGATAAATACATATATATCTTACCAAGGCCATTTATTTAAACATGCAAAAATATGTAGCTCCACCGTTGGCTGGGATCTCTAAATATCCACAGATCTGACAGTAATTTATGACTATCTGAAACAAATCCAACACACACAATAGGAAAATCGCCAAGAAAGGTGCGATCCTCATTACATGAAGGATTTCAAATGAATATAAATTTGATTTTAATACAGCTTTAGGTTAGACCTTTGAAGTTATTCAGACAACCAGAAATGTGGGATAAGCACCATTTCATTCTAGTGTCCTTCTCCTTTTCTCCTCCATTTCACATTCACTTTACAGTCAGGATCATCCAGAGGGACTCAAGTGACTCAACCTTGAACTCCTTCATCAGCTGTGAAATGCTTACCCTTTTAATAGGGCACTTTCTCTCTATGCTGGTGAAGTGTCACTTAATCATTTGCATGACACTTGTAACCTCCATCTTACATGTCATCTTGCGTTAAGACAACAGACCTGGTGTAAAACGTAGACAGGAAAAGCAGTCGGTCAAAGGCATGTGCACAATCAAAACAGTCAGCAGGGGGCATGTGTGTGGAGGCTGTGTGTGTCTGAAGGTCAGCCATAAATTGACACTGACCAAGCCCTGGCTTTAAATAACTAGAATAAGTGGAGTGTAACTGGAGCCTGGGGAATCTCTATATTGTTTGGACACCTACAGTGGGGGCGTCATAAAGGCGAGTGGGGTGATACAACTACTATCAAGGCTTTGTGTTTTGACCTCAGTTTTTCAAAGTCATTTTCAATTGTTGCTCACTTCCCTTCACATTCACATCCTGCACCAAATAGTGTTTAATGATTTTGCTTTTCCTTTCAGCTTGAATTCACCCCTGAGCAAATTGAAGGTAAGATTGAGATTATTGTTGTTAGAGTTTGTTTGACTGTATTTTCACAATATATCTAGTCTGGTACATGAGCGTGCAGTGTGACAAAAGTACATGAAAGTGTAATGTGACAGAAGTACATGAACGTGGCCAGTGGTGTAAAGTACTTAAGTACAAATACTTTAAGTACTACTTAAGTACATTTTGGGGGGTATCTGTACTTTACTATTTATATTTTTGACTACTTTTACTTTTACTTCACTATATTCCTTAAGAAAATATTGTACTTTTTACTCCATACAATTTCCTTGACACCCAAAAGTACTTGTTACATTTTGAATGCTTAGCAGGACAGGAAAAGAGTCCAATTCACGCAGTTATCAACCGAACATCCCTGGTCATCCCTACTGCCTCTGATCTGGCGGACTAACTAAACACATGGTGCCATCTGTTTTGCTTAATATAAGGAATTTGAAATGATTTATACTTTTACTTTTGATACTTAAGTATATTTTAAACCAATACTTTTAAACTTTTACTCAAGTAGAATTTTATTGGGTGACATTTACTTTTACTTGAGTCATTTTCTATTAAGGTATCTTTACTTTTATTGAAGTATGACAGTTGGGTACTTTTCCCACCACTGAATGTGACAGAGGTACATGAAAGTGATAGAGATGTGTTGAGAGAAAGCAACAGTAAATCATTGTCTTTTGAAAATGTCCATCCTATACTCAAATTGAGATTTGCATGCTGTGAGACCAGCCTGCTTTTAGGGCCCCGACAGACAAGCGTAAAATAATCTAGAAATACCACGCCACTTTTGTGTTGCTCTCTCCACAGATTTCAAGGATGCTTTCCAACTGTTCGACAGGACACCACTCAATGAGATGAAGATCACGTACGGACAGTGTGGTGATGTGATCAGGGCACTGGGGCAGAACCCCACCAATGCAGAAATCATGTACGTCCTTGGAAAGCCCAAGCCTGAAGGTAAGTCCATGCAACATTCCATGATCAGTTTATTTTGGGGAGTTTCTAAAACCAATAAAAAAAACATGTTGATCAGTTGGCTTTCTTTGATGTTTTATCAAAAAGCTTTTAAAATGTACCTATTATTAACTTTTTATATTTGAAATCTAATTTGGTTAATCATATATGGAATATGTATTATTTTAATACAAGTTAATGTTCTACATTTCTAGCTCCTGTATTGGTGGTAGTGTGGATGGTTTCAATGACATTTGATTTTGTTGTTTCATACACAGAAATGGCGACAAAGATGCTGGACTTCGACAGCTTCCTGCCAATCCACCAACACATTTGCAAAGCCAAGGACCGCGGCACATATGAGGACTTTGTTGAGGGACTGAGGGTGTTCGACAAGCTGGGCGATGGCACAGTCATGGGCGCTGAGCTCAGGCACGTCCTGGCATCACTGGGTGAGTCCATGGCCTTAGACATCTTTAACATAGCATACAATAACACAGTCTAAAATAGTTTGACTTTGCCTGGTCCCATCCTATATGGGAAGTAGCCAACTCTTTATTGTCAGACCATTGACAACAGTAGAAGAGTTGGCTACATGACATACAGGATGGGACACAGCTAATGTATTCTATAAAGATTTTAGGGCAGACTCAATTTAAATGCTATTTAACTAAAAAAGGGATTTGAACAGTATGTTTGATTGGTTATAGGTGAAAAGATGAAGGAGGATGAGGTTGAGCAGCTCATGACAAACCAGGAGGACGCCAACGGCTGTGTAAACTACGAAGGTAAAAAATTATACCCGCTTCTTGCTCTCTTTGACCAAACATTCCAAAACATACTTTTTAAATCAATCAATATTTCCGTACCTAATTCCCTTGTCTATTTTTCTTCACAGCTTTTGTAAAACACGTCATGGCATCTTAAAAAGGCTGCCACCGCCGAGACACCTGATAGTTGAAGACAGATGATTGTTCATATGTTTATGTAAAGTCCACACCATGCCTCTCATCTCATGTGTTCATCCCTATGTGCCCAGTTGGATTGCTATTCCATCACGTGACAGGACCGTTCAACTAACTGTTCATTGTTTTTATCGTTCCCCTTCATGTTGACTCAAATAACAAATGTTATTGTATATCCCCACTGTTCATTTGTGGATCAAAACTTGTAATTAAACAGAATGATTCATTATTATGGTATTATGCAACTTTACCTATTGTAACTGATTTTCCTCTGTCATATTTATCTTGCCATGTGACATGTCCTGTATTGGGGTCTATGGTCAATGCTCCCTCATGTAGCCTACAAACAAAAGAGTGTGCTATTGGTCTAACTAACATACTTTACCAAACAAGCACCTCACAGTGATAAATTCAAAGAAACTGCCATAAATATAACTTAAATGGAACAGGCAAACTCCATACTGAGGTCCTTCATCTTTATATATCAAAAATGGCAATTCTTCTTACTGCATCAAGGTAAGTTTATGAACAATCTTTAGCATGAGCTGAAGACATATACAAATTATGTTTTTACGGAGAAAGGAGATGGACTCCTTTTATGACATGTGTGTTCTGTAAGGTACTATATGTCCTTCACACATGGTCAGTAACCATTGTAGTATTTCTATCACATACATTCTCAGTCCAGGCACACACTATGTGTAATGAAGGATGTGCTCACAAAGTATCTTTTCTTCCACTGTCTCGTCTGTCTTTACTTTACTTAATAAGACAATTTCACTTGAAAGGAGTAACTCTGCTTAAAGTTATCGCAAATGTCTGAGGTGATTATTGTCAGTGTCCACATACTGTAGAACAAGGTCCCCTTTTTATGTCTCCATTTTTCTCTTCTGTGGTTTATCAAACCACACGACCTATTGTGGCACCTGAATGATGCCACTTGATTTGCCTGATTGCAGACAAAAGAGGGCAGACCTGCATCTGTCCCGAAAAACATGTTGCAGACCTAATCAAACATTGAATAGAAAAGCGGAATTTATTATTTTTAAACAAAAAAATCATGCCATTTTATAAGAGGAATTTTGTTGCATTTTTAAAGATCCCACACATTACTGTAGTGGGTAATGTATAGGCCTACAGTATGCAGTAGGTTCATTGGCCTCTCACCTCCAACCAATAGATGGAGCCAGTGGTCTGAAAACCAGAGACCATTTAGTGGCTGTTTGGTTTGTTTGATTCATTGTTTTCAGCAGGATAATACCCAATAATCACATGGTATTACAAATATGATTTAAGATGATTCGATACAGATCAGTAGGTATACATCAGTCACCAGTGTTGTCCTTTTTTCTTTTTAAATATTTCCATTTCAGTATATCGGCTTCATCGTGACTGCAACTTATTGACCTTTCATGTGGAACAAATTGTTTGCCAAGTTGAATAACTGACTTCTATGAAGAATCGAGTGAACAGTGGTCTCATTGTCCTAATGTGCTGTAGCAGTAAGCAAATCATGTTGTTTTAGCCCCAGACCCTGTGGCTCAACCCCAGGGAGACCCCTACATGCTGCTTGCTGTACTAACTTACACTGAGGGTCAATAAGCCTGAATGACTTGATAAACAAACCTGCTCCCGTCAGTCGTTCTCTGGAGGCACACTGAGACAAATACTGCAATATAGCATGTCTCTCATGTGCATTGTTATTTTACTGTTGTTTTACTATCTTAATTTGTCTCTTAATTTTGTCTCTTAATTTTATTTAAGCACTTTGGAATGCATCCTCTGTAAGAAATGTGCTATGACAAACACCGCTATAGCAAGTATAGTGTACTACTGTACTTTTACAGCTATAACTACAATAGTACTGCTAAAATACTACCATCATCACAACCTCTTCTACTTTTACAATTGCCACTATCAAATCTCCTTCTACTACCACAGAACAATGATCATAAACTACTATAGTTTGAAGGCATGTGTGTTAATGCATGCATGTGGCTGTGCGTGTCTACAGCGTTTGGATGAATGGGGTCTGAGTGGTCACATTTATGTGGATGTTATTTGGAGCAGAAAATCCATGTGCAATCATGACATGCCAATCCCTTTAAATTGATCTATGAAATCGCAGGGAGGTTAACTTAATTTTCATTGGTAATTAGTTGTTTGATATGTACAGTACCAGTCAAACGTTTGGACACACCTACTCTTTCATGGGTTTTTCTTTATTTTTTACAATTTTCTACATGGAATGCATTTCAATTAACAGGTGTGCGTGCACTGTTAAAAGTTCATTTGTGAAATTTCTTCCTTCTTAATGTGTTTGAGCCAATCAGTTGTGTTGTGACAAGGTAGGGGTGGTATACAGAAGATAGCCCTATTTGGTAAAAGACCAAGGCCATATTATGGCAAGAACAGCTCAAATAAGTAAAGACAAATGACTTTCATTAAGATGTAAAGGTCAGTAAATCCAGAAATGATAGTTTCTTCAAGTGCAGTCACAAAAATAATCTATGATGAAACTGGCTTCCATGAGGAACACCACAGGAAAGGAAGACCCAGAGTTACCTCTGCTGCAGAGGACAAGTTCATTAGAGTTAACTGCACATCAGAAATTGCAGCCCAAGTAAATGCTTCACAGAGTTCAAGTAACAGACACATCTCAACATCAACTGTTCAGAGACTGTGTGAATCAGGCCTTCATGGTCGAATTGCTGCAAAGAAACCATTACTAAAGGACACCAATAAGAAGAAGAGACTTGCTTGGGCCAAGAAACACGAGCAATGGACATTAAACTGGTGGAAATCTGTCCTTTGGTCTGATGAGTATGCCATCAAATCAAATTGTATTAGTCACATGCGCCGAATACAACAGGCGAATACAACATTTTACCTTACAGTAAAATGCTTACTTACAAGCCCCTAACCAACAATGCAGTTTAAAAAATAAAAAATAAAAGTAACAAGTAATTAAATAGCAGCAGTAAAAGAACAATAGCGAGACTATACACAGGGGGTACCGGTACAGAGTCAATGTGGTTAGTCTGGTTAGTCCAGGTAGTTGAGGTAATATGTACATGTAGGTAGAGTTAAAGTGACTATGCATAGATGATAACAGAGAGTAGCAGCGGTGTAAAAGAGGGGGGGAAGGGTAATGCAAGTAGTCTGGGTAGCAATTTGATTAGATGTTCAGGAGTCTTATGATTTGGGGGTAGAAGCTGTTTAGAAGCCTCTTGGACCTAGACTTGGCGCTCCGGTACCGCTTGCCATGCGGGAGCCATCCCATCTGGTTTGCGCTCAGTGGGACTATAATTTGTTTTTCAACAGGACAATGACCCAAAACACACCTGCAGGCTGTGTAAGGGCTATTTGACCAAGGATAGTGATGGAGTGCTGCATCAGATGATCTGGCCTCCACTAACACCCAACCTCAACCCAATTGAGATGGTTTGGGATGAGTTGGAACACATATGTGGGAAGTCCTGATGGACTGATGGAAAAGCATTCCTCATGAATCTGGTTGAGGAATGCCAAGAGTGTACAAAGCTGTCATCAAGACAAAGGGTGGCTACTTTGAAGAATCTCAAATGTAAATTATATTTTTATTTGTTGAACACTTTTTTGGGTACTACATGATTCCAAATGCGTTATTTCATCATTTTGATGTCTTCACTATCATTCTACAATGTAGAAAATAGTAAAAATAAAGAAAAACCCTTGAATGAGTAGGTGTGTCCAAACTTTTAACTGGTACTGTATATATATTTATACATGTATACATGGTAGCCGGAATTATCATGTTCGTTTTTGATGGAGACACGCAGTTGAGGCCCCTTTGCTCCACTGATTCAAGGAGGTCAAGGACACAGGTCATATTCGTGTAGTGCAGTTTGTGAGAGTTGTGTCAGATTATGATGACTAAGTAAAGTATATATTTCATTAAAAAGATACCTAGCTACTCTACATGCAGTTATGACATTTATCATTAGCTAAATTTACGACTGGTGAAATGCGACGGAAAATAGTCACAGTGCACTTGAGGGAAATATTACAAGTTGATGGAGGAGGACCCAGTAGCATCTGGCCCTATAGCCTTGGGGGCACATCAGATCCACAATCCACCTTTGATGCGCCTGTCAAGCAACAGGAGCAGTTCTTTTCAAAACAAGTCTTTATTGGCTTGAATAAGAGATACAGCTAATTGTTGAGTGTTGAGGGGTCTGGGCATAGGCAGCCTATTCTGCTCCACTTCACTCAGTCCAACCACAGTCAGAATAATATAAAATCCAATCCACAATCATATTATATAACCTATCACTTCCTTAGGCCATTGTAAAATAATCCCAATGGGTCTAACATCTGCATGTAAGGCTAGCATGCCACACTGGCGGTAAAGCCAGCATCCTTCATCATTCAAATATTTATTCTATTCAGTCATTTTAATGGCAGTCTGCGGTTAGAGATGGCAAGCCTTTATCAAACCTTTATTGGATCCAAAATATCTTAATCCAAATCAGGTATTGGTATAATGAAATAGAATGAATACAATGCACAACATGCAATCCCTTCTCCTCATTGTCTCCTCAGTGAATACTGTTTATTGAATAAGTATAAATATGTCTGGAAATTCTGGACAAGATTGCAGGTAGCAGACATTACAAACCAGAGAGAGTTGAATATAATATTTATTTCAAATCTGAAGGTTGATTTTACCACATGTACTTTTATAAATGTATATCGATCATACACCGTACAACATTTACTGTAGAAACACAGTTTTTCTTCTTTCCACAAAAACACACTTTTCTGTTTTTCTAAAAGGCAACGTTGGTGTTTCAACATACAGCCAAAATGCATTCCTGTACATTAATAAGTTATTAAATCGAGAATACATCAGAGAATGGTGAAGCTGTACAAAATATGAAAAATAAACGATTTGGACAGAGAAAGTGCACTGACAACAAGTAAACATATTCAGGTAAACGTGTCTGTTATCTTTGGTGAATTTGTCATTTTGAATGAACTATTCATTATATATTCATAAAATAATATAAAAATTGCAACAAAAAAATCTCAATTTTCATGTTTCAATCAAAGAAAAATGTTGGGGGTGATTTCACTTGGTGAGTTTTAACTTTCATAGGAGTATTGTAATATGTACTGTATGTGCAGAATTGCAATGAATTCAATAGACTAAAAACAATGGAAAGTACAATTTAAGCTGCACAAGAAGAGATTGTGAGAGGATGAAGTAAAATGTTATTAAAATATTCATACCTTTCTATGATTGCTTTGGATGGTCCTAGGTATTCATGTAACCTGAATGCTCTGAATGCTCTTCATGAATTACTTTCACTCCAACAGTATAATAGAACAAAACATATTTACGTCATAACATTTGTACAATTACTAATTACAATATACAACAAACTTTAAAAGAGTTTATGTACATTACAACGAAACATTTTGGTTGTACATGTTTTATCGCACTCTTTGAAGATATATTCTTCTTTTTAGACCTTCTCAAACTAGAACCCCTAAATCTGAGTAAAACTTCTCCAAAATAAACATTCAACTTGGAGGCACCTCCCAAACATAAATAACAAAATGATGTTCAACCAACAGTGTTTAGTGGTTTAGGACCAGAAAATAGCAAAATATTGACCGTTATTTACGTATTTATATAGATCTCGGGACTGTTTGCTTGAATACTTTGATTCAAGAGATTTCTTGTGCATATGTACTCAGTCACAATTATGAAAATATACATTTTGTATGAAAATATCACAGAGAACTGCTACATAGACAACCGTTCCAGAAAATTAGGCCTGGAGCAATCAAGGGATGTAAACTCTGATGGTCATGACAGGTCAATCATGTTCACAGCAATTATCAAACGATACCTTCCCCTACAAGCAATTTTAGACCATCTGTCAAGTAATTTTAATAAACTTTTGTACAACATAAATGTGGTTAGAGTACAATTTCAATTGCAAGAGAATGTGTAAAGCAATAATTACTTCTGATGTAGTCACAGCTATATCTAAGCCCTTTTCACAACAGCAAACCTCAACAGATGTGATATTGTTTTATTGGAGCGGTCTTCCTTACTACTCCAAAAGTAACAAAAATAATGAGAAAGATTGTTGCCATAATCATTATCTTCATGGCAACTAGTCAGGTAACAAGCATGTATCATTGATACCAAAGAAGTTTGCTTTTGAACCCAAATCAGAGAAATACCTCCATACCAGATTAGTGAGTTTGTCCCCAACATGCCATCTATTTACACAATTTCTACAATTCCAAATCCCAAGTTAATTCCATGGGTGCATGAGTTCTACTGTTCTATTTCCCAGAACTGCTTACTGAAGATTGAATAACCAGGCTTGTCTAAGTGCTTGGAACTGGTATGACACTGCAATGGGCCTGGAGGGAGAGGTGGATAACACCCATGCAGGTCAGATGGTCGGTCAGTCACTACCGGGGCAGGTCTTGGCATGTTGACCTGAGCAGGGCAAAGCATTAAGGAAGCCAAATGGAACTCTAACTCATCAGGCTCTATCTCTCTCTGGCTCCTGGACACAACAGCTTAGCATTGACAATGATTAAGTGCAGCACATTGGGATTTGAAAGAGAGAAAATAATTCAATAATTTTAATACATTAAAAGGATTTAATGTACTGTACCTTAAAATGTATCTTGACTTGGGACAGCTGTGGCATTATGCGGACTGAAATAAGGATCTGCGACACTAAAATAGTGTTTGTGTTTAGTTTTTGAAATAAGTGTCATATAAATGTATCTGAATCACAGTCCCATCTACATTATTTGCATTAGATAATGGATATAATCTGAACTCGAATCCAGTGAAAGATAGATTTTATTTATTTAGAGTAGCCTTAGGGTTTTTTATACAGAAGTGAGAAAAACACATCATTGACGTTATGCTGTTCAAAAGAGTTTGAGAGTGATTGGCAAGGAACAATCTGAAAATAAATTAGCCTTAAAACATTTATACAAATGAAAAGCTCTTAGGGTGACATTTTGACAACTCATAAAAGTAGTGCTGATGACAAACCAAAGAGTATCACTTCCTTATTTAACAGTATAATTACATCTCTCTAATCTCACCTCAAACTTGGTGTGCAACAGACACAGAATGCAATTGCATCCCGTGCCCGCACTGTTAAAGCACAATCCTGCTTAAATTATCTCTGCCCTCTCATAGATATCAAATAATGAAGGGTTATGGATATAAATACCACTAGTACAGTACAGTGCTGGGAGTGATTAGGGTCTCTTTTGACACTAACACTGATTTTGTTTTGCCTCATCAGCATCCAGCACGGGGCCTTGAAAGGTCAACCTTCCTGACCTATTAAAATATAACCTGGTGTACTATAGTATGATAACAGCTCTTGATGCAATGGCAGTACAACTTAGACTCTGCAATAACTTCACAATGTTCATTTGGAGAGGCAACCTTCCCCATCTGTTTTAAATGGTCCTGACTTCTGTGTGACGTCCTAGGACGTCATGTTAAGGTATTATAATCTGGAAATCCTAATGGTCTCTTTCTCAAAGTGCTCTGTCTCTGTCTTTATGCAGAGGGGAAAATAAATAAAGCAAATGGACAACATTTATTGAGAGATGCCTTAAGACAAGTGTCTTCCCTAGAAAAGGGACGTTTCCAAAGGCGACCTTTGAACTTGGCGATCTAGGTCAAACAGCTGTGGTCTGTTTTATACTGTGGAAGCTGATCCTGGTGGGTGACGTGGGGATGGACATGGCACGTGCCACACGCACTCTCAGGGCATGGTTGTCCTGCCAACGATGCCATCTTTTCCTGGCGGCTGAGCGCACCTGGAAGATTACAATGAAATACTGTATTAGTGGTGGGCAGCCAGTGTTTCTTTGTCCTTCCTACAGTATACTACATCTATCCCCACACAAAGCATCTAGGACACACAATATGTAGGACACAGGAAATCCCTTTAACTTAAATTGACATTTGAATAACCGCCAAGAAAAAATCTTTACAAAACAGTACAGAACAATAAATGTCAGCTACATGAGGATTCACGTCAAATAGTTTCCAAGGTAGCCACTGTAGACTTCAAACAATTTGTATTTGTTTTGTGTGTATACCAATAACAGCTTCTTAAAGGAAGTGGAGAACAACAGTAGCAACAGCAGCAGGAGGGAATCACATTTTTCCCGATTACAGAATGACTCTTTTTATGGCACTTAATGACTTTCAACAATCATGCATCACTAAAGTAAGGGGGAAATATGGGGGAAATAGGTCTAGAAAAATAAAGAGCATCTACAGTAATGTATGTTCAAACATAGCCTGCAGGGTAAGGATGGCGTTCCATGATAGAGGTGAAATAAGGGTCTCAGGACTAGAAGTCTACTGCCTCTCAGACCTTTACATAGCGATCTGACACACGGCAATGCCCACACATGAAAAGATCATTGTTGACTCACTTCGCCATTTAGAAAGCAGTAGAATACTGAAACAAAGAACCCCTGGAAAGCAAGACAGGACACTGTTAGAATGTATAGTACAGAATGTATTTACAATCTGTTTTCATTGAGCTATCTTTATAAATGAACTAAAATAAGGATGCACAGTATTGGACAATATCAGCTATTGGTCAGATATTTTATAGTGTTTAACCTGAGTCCAGATAATCCGACTTCCACTCAAGGTATGCTAGCAATAGGCATTTGTTTCAGAATTAAAATGTGATTTAATGTAAACAAAATGCTGCTTTCTGAGAAGTAGAAGATTACATTTTCTTCCCAATTGAGTTAATTTTACAAAGTGCATAGAAATAACAAGTAATTGAATGATTCACAAACTTGTTTACCTTTCCCATTTCAATTATACAGTATCCAGAGCAATAATAGGAATATTAAATCAGGATTGAACAACCTCTCATAACATTTGTATAAGAATAGTCTAAAACTGTTATAAAATGGACCCTTATCCTATGCTATACACATCCCTTCACTCAGCACCATTAACAAAGTACCTTCTCCACACCCCCTCAGCCTTGCATTGTGGAGGGAAGATTTACACTGAAAATACCCACTGTGCACAACTCACGCCCACATACATGTCTCTACAAACATTCTCCTGACAGCTCAGAACACTTAAAGCAGCCAGGGCCAGGTTCACAAAGCCTTACAATAGTAGCCTACAAATAGTCCTTCTTCCACAGGCTATAAAACCTATAACACCTTCAATTAACAGTATATTAAAGCTACAAAGATAATGACACAGATTTATAAAGGTTCAGGTTTTTTGTATTCTTGGGAAAAGAGGGGCACAACTTGGAAAAGAACAGACTCCATGATCTTACCTGAAATGATTGTAGAAATGAATTGAAATAAATAAAAACTATTTGCGAGATGTCGTCCTCTCCGGGATTAACAAAAAATAGCATGTAGGTGATCCCCAGCAGAGGCAGTAACACTAACGTCGCTTTGACCGCTTTTCTGTGAAGGAAATAACAGAAAAACATCAGTACTCCCATTTACTGTACAGTAGTTACAAAAGTAACTGGGGAAAGTGGTTGCTTGTTTCAATGTACGTCAATACAAAAAAGCATTGAAAGACCCAAAAAGTTTCCTTTCTATCTATTTTTGTAGATTGCTTGCTTTTAATCATTACCACAATCTGTTTACAAAAGACCCCAAATAGTGAATGTCAGAGATACACATTCTGAGTAAGTATGATTAGAACCCCATCCCACAAGACTACTGACATTGTTGACAATGTTGCCCAAGGCTTGCCTCCAGCAGGTTGAGGAGGGAATGGAGCTTATTTCTTAGGCTTTTGCGGTAGATATTACATAACAAAAATCACTTATCAAAATAAAGCTGAATTAAATTATGCAAGGATTGTTCTACCATTCTAGGTGAAAGAACCGCATTGAGAAGAAACACATTTAAAAGTGAAAAGCCGTGGTGTCAACAACTTGATACCAGAACAAAAGTCGGACATTATAAGCCCATTTGAGTATCTGGTTGCAAATGGCGTTCTTCCTTTTCTCAAAATATGATGGGATTTCAGCTAATCTACATAAGCAGTGAAGCAGTTGATGGCTCAGGTTACACCTCAAATAGCACATTACATATTGTATCTAAGGATATAAATCCACTGGGAACCCAATGACAGCAATGTCAGCATAGGAGTAAAATAAGCCAAACCCTTTTCTTTAGGACAGAGGTCTGCAGATGTTGCTGGGATTTGAGATTTCCCCCTTTGAGCTCTCAAATAATCCACCTTGAAAAAGAGCTTAAATGTGAATTTGAGGACGATGCAAGTTGTTCTATGAATATGATATGCAAGGTTATTAGACACTGTGCAACATCAGCACTTCATTTCTATTGAAAATATGTGTGTGTGTGTGTGTGTGTGTGTGTGTGTGTGTGTGTGTGTGTGTGTGTGTGTGTGTGTGTGTGTGTGTGTGTGTGTGTGTGTGTGTGTGTGTGTGTGTGTGTGTGTGTGTGTGTGTGTGTGTGTGCGCGTAAATGTGTGTGTGTGGCCATATATTCATAGGAATGTTATGTAATGGTGCGTGCAAGTTGAGTACATATTGAAGGGATTCATCCATAATAAAGCAGATGACTGTTTCATCACTTTGTTGAGTAGAAGTGAGTTTAAATGCTCTGTCAATTTCTCCATAAAAGGTGAATGTTGAGCAGTCTCGCATCACAATATGTACAATGTATTTCGAGTAAGGAGGAAGAGCACATTAGGATAAAGCTTATTTTACAGACCACCTATAGAGCAAACAAACAGTGAGTGGACATTCCAATGTTAACTATGAATTAGAGTAGCCATTGGTACACAATATATAGAAAATTATGTGGACACCACTTCAAATTTGTGGATTTGGCTATTTCAGCCAAATCTGTTGCTGACAGGTGTGTAAAATTGAGCACATAGCCATGCAATCTCCATAGACAAACATTTGCAGTAGAATGGACTTACTGAAGAGCTCAGTAACTTTCAATGTGGCACCGTCATAGGATGCCACCTTTCCAACAAGTCAGTTTGTTACACTTCTGCCCTGCTAGACCTGTCCCAGTCAACTGTAAGTGGTGTTATTGTGAAGTGGAAACATCTAGGAGCCACGAAGTGTTAGGCCACACAAGCTAACAGAACAAGACCGCTGAGTGTAGTGCGTAAAAGTCGTCTGTCCTCGGTTGCAACACTCACTAAATCAAATCAAATCAGTTTATTTGTTACGTGCACCGAATACAACAGTGAAAACGGAGTTCCAAACTGTCTCTAGAAGCAATGTCAGCAAAAGAACTGTTCGTCGGAAGCTTCATTGAAACGTGTTTTCATGACCCGAGCAGCTGCACACAAGCCTAAGATCACCAATGCACAATGCCAAGCATCGGCTGGAGTGGTGTAAAGCTCGTCACCATTGGACTCTGGAGCAGTGGAAATGCATTCTCTGGAGTGAGGAATTACGCTTCACCAACTGGCAGCTGGGTTTGGGGGATGCCAGGAGAATGCTACCTGCCCGAATGCATAGTGCCAAATTTGGTGGAGGAAGAATAATGGTCTAGGGCTGTTTTTCATGGTTCGGGCTAGGACCCTTATTTCCAGTGAAGGGAAATCTTAAAGCTACAGCATACAATGACATTCTAGACGATTCTGTGGTTCCAACTTTGTGGCAACAGTTTAGGGAAGGCCCTTTCCTGTTTCAGAATGACAATACCCCTGTGAACAAAGCGAGGTCCATACAGAAATGGTTTGTCGAAATCGGCGTGAAAGAACTTGACTGGCCTGCACCGAGCCCTGACCTCAGCCCCATCGAACACCTTTGGGATGAATTGGAATGTCGACTGCAAGCCAGGTCTAATAGCCCAACATCAGTGCCTGATCTCACAATGCTCTTGTGGCTGAATGGAAGCAAGTCCCCGCAGCAACGTTCCAACATCTACTGGAAAGCCTTCCCAGAAGAGTGGAGGCTGTTGTAGCAGCAAAGGGGGGACCAACTCCATATTAATGCCCATGATTTTGGAATGAGATGTTTGACGAGCAGACTTTTGGTCATGTAATGTACTTCCTGTAAGTGATTGGATTAGGTTGTGTTTTTATCCTCCCCTGACAGTCTTCAATGCACCAGCATCAGAGGGAAAAACAAAATGGAACCTAGACAAGTAGGTTATGTGGTGATAATATTCTTGGAAAAACCAGTCCACTCTCTACCATTCAGTCACATATCATGTCTGTCAAAATTATAGGAAATTACTGTTCCTTTTAGCAAAATTTCACTTCTGGATGGCTTGAAATTTGCAGTGGTGTAAATTACTTAAGTACTACCTAAGTAGGTTTTTTTGGGTATCTGTACATTACTTTACTATTCATATATCCAGCTTTTACTTTCACTACATTCCTAACGAAAATAATGTACTTTTTACTCCATAAATTTTCCCTGACACCCAAAAGTACTCGTTACATTTTGAATGCTTAGCTGGACAGGAAAATGGTCCAATTCACGCACTTACCAAGAGAACATCCCTGATCATCAAATCCAAGCAAATGAAATTTGATTTGTCAAATGCACCGAATACAACAGGTTACCTTACAGTGAAATGCTTACTTACAAGCCCTTAATCAACAATGCAGTTTTTAGAAAATAAGTAAAAGATAAGAATAACAAATAATTAAAGAGCAGCGTCCGACAAGCGTCGGAGCCAGTGTAGTATGATTCGATCTTAGTCCTGTATTGACGCTTTGCCTTTTTGATGGTTCGTCGGAGAGCAGAGCGGGATTTCTTATAAGCTTCCGGGTTAGAGTCTCGCTCCTTGAAAGCGGCAGCTCTACCCATTAGCTCAGTGCTAATGTTGCCTGTAATCCATGGCTTCTGGTTGGGGTATGTATGTTCAGTCACTGTGGGGACGACGTCCTCAATGCACTTATTGATAAATCCAGTGACTTATGTGGTGTATTCCTCAATGCCTTAGGAAGAATCCCGGAACATATTCCAGTCTGTGCTAGCAAAACAGTCCTGTAGTTTAGCATCTGCTTCATCTGACCACTTTTTTATAGACCGAGTCACTGGCACTTCCTGCTTTCATTTTCGCTTGTAAGCAGGAATCAGGAGGATATAATTATGTTCAGATTTGCCAAATGGAGGGCGAGGGAGAGATTTGTATGAGTCTATGTGTGTGGAGTAAAGGTGGTGTAGATTTTTTCCCTCTGGTTGCACATTTAACATACTGATAGAAATGAGGTAAAATGGATTTAAGTTTCCCTGCATTAAAGTCCCCGACCACTAGGAGTGCCGCCTCTGGATGAACATTTTCCTGTTTGCTTATGGCGGTATACAGCTCATTGAGTACGGTTTTAGTGCCAGCATTGGTCTGTGGTAGTCTGTAGACAGCTACGAAAATTACAGATGAAAACTCTAGGTAGATAGCGTGGTCTACAGCTTATCATGAGATACTCATGATTAGCTCATCGAGCAAAACCTTGAGAGTTAGATATCGTGAACCAGCTGTTGTTTACATATATGCATAGGCATATAGGCAATGTCTTACCAGAGACTGCTGCTCTATCCTGCCGATAGAGTGTATAACCCGCCAGCTGTATGTTCTTAATATCGCTGTTCAGCCACGACTCGGTGAAACATAAGATATTACCGTTTTTAATGTCCCGTTAGTAGGATATATGTGCTTTCAGTTCGTCCCATTGACATCCCTACTGCCTCTGAACTGGCAGACTCACTAAACATAAACGCTTGTAAACTATGTTTGTGTGTTGTTGTGTAGCCCTGGCTATCCGTTAAAAAAAATTAAATACAAAAATTGTGCAGTCTGGTTTGCTAAATATAAGCAATTTGAAAGAATTTATACTTTTGCTTTTGATACTTAAGTATGTTTTTGCAATTACATTTACTTTTGATACTTAAGTATATTTAAAACCAAATAGTTTTAGACTTTTACTCAAGTAGTATTTTACTGGTTGACTTTCACTTTTACTTGAGTCATTTTCCATTAAGGTATATTTACTTTTACTTAAGTATGCAGAATCTCATCTAAATCTTTTATCAAAGATAGAAATGGGGGCCAAGTAAAGGTGGCATAATATGGCATGCGATATTCCAAATAACAACCCCACGGGAGAAGTGACTCACCTGTACTGTACGGTTTCTGATGTGGTAGAAGCTCTCAGCTTGGTCATGAGAATTCTTACTATGTTGAAGAGGAAAACGAAGTTTATCTAGCAGAGAATACAGATGGAAAACTTTAATTATGAGTTCATTATGTAGAACATGATGTTTTAGTAATGAAAAAACAACAACTGAGGAACTGAAATGTGTTGTTGCATTAGAGCAGCTTATTTAAAAAAAACATCTTTAATTTAACCTTCATTTAACTAGGCAAGTCAGTTAAGAACAAATTCATATTTACAAGGATGGCCTATCCCGGCCAAACCTGGGCCAATTGTGCGCCGCTCTATGGGACTCCCAATCACAGCCAGATGTGAGGCAGCCTGGATTTGAACCAGGGACTGCAGTGACTTGTTACTTACCAAAAGAACAAGGATGACCGGCCCTTGATAAATGTAGTCAATATACTTTCCAGGTTCTTTCCCAAACCAGCATCTGTTGACAAACATTAAATGAATGGCTTTGCTTTCAAAATGTAGCATATTAACCATTTGTATGAATCTACCCTGAGTGTACAAAACATTAGGAACACCTTCCTAATATTGAGTTGTACCCCCCTTTGTCCTCAGAACAGCCCCAATTCGTTGAGGCATTGACTTGACAAGGTGTCAAAAGCATTCCACAAGTCTGCTGGCCCATGTTGACTCCAATGCCTCCCACAGTTGTGTCAAATTGGCTGGATGCCTTTTGGGTGGTGGACCATTCTTGATACACACTGGAAACTGTTGACCATGAAAAACCCAGCAGCGTTGAAGTTCTTGAGACACTCAAATCGGTGTGCCTGGCACCTACTACAATACCCTGTTCAAAGACACATCTTTTGTCTTGTCCACTCACCCTCTGAATGGCACACATACACAATCCATGTCTCAATTGTCTCAAGGCTTAAATATGCTTATTTAACCTGTCTCCTCCCCTTCATATACACAATCTAGAGCCATAATCATTATGCTTAATCCTGCATATCTAAGCATAACTCTTGAGCTGTATGTATCATCCTGACTGGTGCTAAAATCTGGGTAAAAGATTGAAAGGAATGTGAGTCTTATTCAGTACATATAGTAATTGCTTGCTTTTCTAAAGTCTACTAACCTTGCCAGCAGGCAAGCCGGCTACGATAGTTAGACAAGCTAGCTTTCTAACTTGATTGATAACCTGAAATGGCTTCTTGGTAGCTAGTTATGAGGTTGGGAGATTGGGAACCTATCTAGGTTAGCTAAAGCCAACTTCATAAAATTGCTAGGTGGCTTGTAGTATTACAGAAACATTATTTTATATACTTATATATTAAAGCATTCTTCATTTCTCTCACGCACATTTACTTTGTCACATGGAACTCTGAACAATCAGCTCGGCTTTAAATGTGGCTAGGTTACTCGTGGGCATGGTTTTGCACCAAGTTTGGCTTGGATAAAAATGACGTGCCCATGTGCCCCCTATGGCCATGACGCCTCTGTTCCAGAGTACCCAAGTCAGAAAATGCTACTATGAATGAAAGTAAATTTGATCTGAATGAATTGGAGAGTGAATGTTGACTCTTCATTTTTCGAGAAGTACCTTTATAATAGCAGCATAGACCTCAAATTCAAAACTATAAAACAGGACCTCTAACTAATGAACTGACGTCTGACTTTCTTGTATTAAAAAGGACAGAAATAACCATTTCAAATACACTTATCTATCAAATAACTTTAGATCATATGAATTATCCTCTTGTAAATGCTACAGCAAATGCCTCTGTGACACCTACAATACAATAAATTGCTGAATCACCATGAATCAGTAATCGTAGTTTCCCCACCATACTTAAAGGATTTAAATAAATCTCGTTAGGGTTAAGGGGCAGTATTCGGAAGTTTGGATGACTGAGGTGCCCAAAGTAAACTACCTGCTACTCAGGCCCAGAAGCTAGAATATGCACATGGTAGTGTTGGATAGAAAACGCTCTAAAGTTTCTAAAACTGTTAAAATTATGTCTGTGAGTATAACATAACTGATTTGGCAGATGGAAACCCGAGGACACATTTTTTTCTGTTGACCTGTCAGCCAATTCAAAGGTTAAGCTATTGAAAACAAAGACTTCCGCCTCCCAAATTGCAGTTCCTATGGCTTCCACTAAGATGTCAACAGTCTTTATACATGGTTTCAGGCTTGTATTCTGAAAAACCAACGAGGAATAGTTGTTTATCCTCAGGAAGTCCAAAGGCAAAACTAGTGTCATTGCGCGCGTGACCGAGGGAGCAAGCTGCGTTCTTTTCCTTTCCGATTGAAAATAGTTCACTCCGTATGAAATATGATTGTTTATTTAGATATTAGACTACCTAATAATGAATTAGAAATGTTGTTTGATTTGTTTGGAGGAACTAAACGGACTATTTGGGATATAAAGAAGGAATTTATCGAACAAAACAACCATCCATTGTGTTCCTGGGACTCTTGTGATTGCGATCAGAGGAAGATCTTCAAAGGTAAGTGACTTATTTTGTTGCTATTTGGGATTTTGTGACGCCTGTGATTGTTAGGATAATATGCTGTTGTGGGGCGCTGACCTCAGATAATTGAATGATGTGCTTTCGCCGTAAAGGCTTTTTGAAATCCGATGATGCGTTTAGATTGCCAAGATTCTAAGCTAAAGAATCATGTATGACACTTGTATTATCATGAATATTTAATATTGCATTTATTTTTATATTTGGCGCTCTGCAATTTCACCGGATGTTGTCGAGGTGGGTCGCTAGCGGAACGCCTGCGCCAGAAAGGCATAATTACTACACTGTACCACAAAGGATATAAGACATCATTCAAAAAGAGGAACCTTTTGGTCCAATTCTTTAAAAAAAAAACTTTGTTAATAATTGTTTTGAGTTCCATCTGCCGTGAACTGTTTTTGCTAACAATAGTTTTGGCCATGGTGTGATTTTGAATAGTGTTACCAATACTGTTACCAAAAACCAGAAAGGCGTAATTACTACACTGTACCACAAAGGATATAAGACATCATCATTCTGAAACGTGATTCGTATAGGTTTCTATGCACTCCATCAAAGGTCATCAAATACAACAACATGTCTCCAACACAAACTACTTACTATAAAATGCTTGAGATTCCACTGTTGTTGTTAATTAGAAATGTGCACTTACTGTTCATTTTCATTGTAAAGCTTCCCAATGGCCCAAGCAACAATTATAGGACATGGAATGCCTGAAAGAAAGATATATTTTTTTAACTTATTGGCAATAAACATCACATCTAAAAGTATTGAAGACTACAACGTCTGAGTGATAGTGTTAATATCATTAGGGAGTAGGGACATGCTCTAAATTAGAATCAGGCTGCTGTGTTTAGCAGCTATTACAGAGATTAAATTAAGGGAATCCATTGAGGCCAGTTGGATCCGTCCAGTTCTACTTTGATCTGGCTTAAGAACTTCTTATCTTCTTGGTCTCTAGTGTTGGACAGATAAAGTTAAAGCTATTCCACTTTTTACATTCAGCGCTTAAAGAAAAATAAAAAGATCCCAGAAATGAATCTTAAATTGATCTCAGATCGATTGTCTGGGGCCAAGTTAACCTCCCCTTTCATGTAAGAAAGCCATGGCCATCATGCTTTGAGGGATTGTGGATTATTTTGTTTATGTATTAAACTGTGAGTTCCAGACCCGTTCCAGACTCGTTGCTTAGGGGGTCCGGGGTCTTCCCTGGGATAATTTATATGTAGGACTGAGAAGCTCAGTTCTGGTGACTTTTTAAAAGGACATTCTACTCAAAATTCATGATAAAAAAAGTATGCTGACACCATCTAAAATATAATTTCCACCTCCAGAAATGGGCCCAATAACATATTGGTAAAATGTATGTCAAAATTATTTGTAGCCAATACATGGTCTATATCATCAGATGTGTTATTATCAATAAGCATTATGTCCTATAGCCCAACTGCTGCAGCATAGGGGCTATAAAATATACATAGGCTGAAGCATGGGGTGTGTCTATCTGCATTTACCCCATTGGACACAACATCCTGATTGTTATTATTATTAATGCTAATTGTTTTAATATAAATATGTATATATAAATCATTCTTAATTATTATTCACACAAAAATTTGCATTTTTTCGTTTCTCTTACAAAGTATGTCATTGTCCCTTTAAGACGTCATTTCCCCTTTAAGAGCTCTATTGTGCAGCTGGACCTGAACCATGCTTGAAACTCAGTTGTAAAACTGCGCAGACCAGCTGGCTGGTGTGTTTATGGACATATTCAATCAATCCTTAACCCAGTCTGCTGTTCCCACATGCTTCAAGATGGCCACCATTGTTCCTGTTCTCAAGAAAGCTAAGGTAACTGAGCTAAACGACTACCAGTAGCACTCACTTCCGTCATCATGAAGTGCTTTGAGAGACTAGTCAAGGACCATATCACCTCCACCCTACCTGACACCCTAGACCCACTCCAATTTGCTTACCGCCCAAATAGGTCCACAGACGATGCAATCTCAACCACACTGCACACTGCCCTAACCCATCTGGACAAGAGGAATACCTATGTGAGAATGCTGATCATCGACTACAGCTCAGCATTTAACACCATAGTACCCTCCAAACTCGTCATCAAACTCGAGACCCTGGGGCTCGACCCCGCCCTGCGCAACTGGGTACTGGACTTCCTGACGGGGCACCCCCAGGTGGTGAGGGTAGGTAACAACATCTCCACCCCGCTGATCCTCAACACTGGGGCCCCACAAGGGTGCGCTCTGAGCCCTCTCCTGTACTCCCTGTTCACCCACGACTGCGTGGCCATGCACGCCTCCAACTCAACCATCAAGTTTGCGGACGACACTACAGTGGTAGGCTTGATTACCAACAACGACGAGACGGCCTACAGGGAGGAGGTGAGGGCCCTCGGAGTGTGGTGTCAGGAAAATAACCTCACACTCAACGTCAACAAAACTAAGGAGATGATTGTGGACTTCAGGAAACAGCAGAGGGAGCACCCCCCTATCCACATCAATGGGACAGTAGTGGAGAGGGTAGTAAGTTTTAAGTTCCTCGGCGTACACATCACAGACAAACTGAATTGGTCCACCCACACAGACAGCATCGTGAAGGAGGCTGAAGAAATTCGGCTTGTCACCAAAAGCACTCACAAACTTCTACAGATGCACAATCGAGAGCATCCTGTCGGGCTGTATCACCGCCTGGTATGGCAATTGCTCCACTCACAACCGTAAGCCTCTCCAGAGGGTAGTGAGGTCTGCACAACGCATCACCGGGGGCAAACTACCTGCCCTCCAGGACACCTACACCACCCGATGTCACAGGAAGGCCATAAAGATCATCAAGGACAACAACCACCCGAGCCACTGCCTGTTCACACCACTATCATCCAGAAGGCGAGGTCAGTACAGGTGCATCAAAGCAGGGACCGAGAGACTGAAAAACAGCTTCTATCTCAAGGCCAACAGACTGTTAAACACCCACCACTAACATTGAGTGGCTGCTGCCAACACACTGACTCAACTCCAACCACTTTAATAATGGGAATTGATGGAAATTGATGTAAAATATATCACTAGCCACTTAAAACAATGCTACTTAATATAATGTTTACATAACCTACATTACTCATCTCATACAGTATGTATATGTACATACTGTACTCTATATCATCTACTGCATCTTTATGTAATACATGTATCACTAGCCACTTTAAACTATGCCACTTTGTTTACATACCCTACATTACTCATCTCATATGTATATACTGTACTCGATACCATCTACTGCATCTTGCATATGCCGTTCTGTACCATCGCTCATTCATATATCTTTGTGTACATATTCTTTATCCCTTTACACTTGTGTGTATAAGGTAGTAATTTTGGAATTGTTAGGTTAGATTACTCGTTGGTTATTACTGCATTGTCGGAACTAGAAGCACAAGCATTTCGCTACACTTGCATTAACATCTGCTAACCATGTGTATGTGACAAATACATTTAATTTGATTGGATTGGATTTGATTTGATTTACTCTTGCATAGAACACACAACAAAAAGATGACTAGGTACATAGGTCAACTATTCTACTATGGGGTTGTCTGATTCAGTTTTAATAACAACATTACATGACAAAAATAGTAGCACTGGAAAGTTACCTGAGTGATAAAGTATAGGCTTTGATTTAGGATGCCAGCAGCTGTAGTAGGCTACACAGCTGTTTGAGTTTAGCACTGAGATAGTACCCATTTTAGACTATTTAATTCCCTTCATCTGAACATCAGTGTCAGCAACAATAATGCATGTCAGTTCAGGCACACAAGTATTTGAGAATATATTTAATAGAACAGACATGCTTCTGTCTATGTTAGGCTATGTCATCTTACATTTACCAGACACACTTATGCAGAGCAATTTACAGGAGCAATTATGGTTAAGTGCCTTGCTCAAGGGCACATCAACAGATGTTTCACCTAGACGTCTCAGGGATTCAAACCAGCGCTACTGGCCCAACGCTCTTAGTCGCTAGGCTACCTGCTGCCCTTCAAATATTGTCCCAAGGGTGTTGGTAGTCATAATTTAAGTAACCCAATTTATATTCCTCTAACTCCACTGAATGCCTCTGTTAATCCAAGCAATGTCATTTTGAATTCCCTAAAGTGAGTGTGGAAGAGGTGAACAAATTATTTTCTATCAACAATGACAAGCCACCTGGGTCTGACAACTTGGATGGAAAATTACTGAGGATGATAGCGGACTATATTGCCACTGTTATTTGCCATCTCTTCAATCTAAGCCTACAGCAAAGTGTGTGCCCTCAGGCTTGGAGGGAAGCAAAAGTAATTCCGCTACCCAAGAATAGCAAAGCAACCTTTACTGGCTCAGACAGCCAACCAATCAGCCTGCTACCAACCCTTAGTACACTTTTGGAAAACATTGTGTTTGACCAGATACAATACTATTTCACAGTAAATTAATTAACAACTGACTTTCAGCATTCTTATAAGGAGGTGCACTAAACATGTACATCACTTCCACAAATGACTGATGATTGGTTGAAAGAAATGACAATAAGAAGCTTGTGGGAGCTGTTTTGTTAGACTGCAATGCAGCTTTTGACATGATCAATAATAATCTGCTGCTGGAAAAACATATGTGTTATGACTTTACATCCCCTGTTATATTGTGGATTGAGAGTTACCTGTCTAACAGAACACGGCAGGTGTTCTTTAAGGAAGCCTCCAACAGAATACAGGTAGAGTCAGGTATTCCCCAGGGCAGTTGTCTAGGCCCCTTGCTTTTTCAATCTTTACTAATGACCTGTCACTGGCACTGAATAAAGCCAGTGTGTCTATGTATACACATCAGCTATCACAGTAAGTGATAGCAAAGTGCTGCAGTTAGTTTTAGAATGTGTGGCAAGTAATAAGCTAGTGCCATTTTTTTAAACTAAAAGCATTGCATTTGGAATAAACCATTCACTAAGCCCTATACCTCAACAAAATATTGTACTGAATAATGTGGAAATTGAGCAAGTTGAGGAGATTTATAACCCATGATTGTAAACTGTCATAGTCAAAACATATTGACGCAATGGTAGCTAAGATGGGGAGAAGTCTGTCCGTAATAAATTCTCCCATTTCACCCATTCCTCCACATACTGCACTGGCTTCCAGTCAAATCTCGCTTCCACTACAAGACCATGGTACATGCCTATGAAGCAGCAAGAGGAACTGCCCCTTTCTACCTTCAGACTATGCTACACCCCAACCAGAGTACTACGTTCTGCCACCTCTGGCCCTCCCACCCCCTAATTAATCACTGTTTATTTTGTCATGTGTCTTAATGTGATTGGAACACAGGTAGAGTAGCTAATGGGGATCCACAATAAATACAAATACCTGTCATGCCCTGATCTGTTTCACCTGTCTTTGTGATTGTCTCCACCCATCTCCAGGTGTCACCCGTTTTCCCCATTAGTCCATGGGTATTTATTGCAGTATTCCCTGTTTGTCTGTTGCCAGTTTGTATTGTCTTGTTCTTATCACTCTTTTGCTAGTCCTCCTGGGTTTTGACCCTTGCCTGCCTTGACTCTGAAACCACCTGCCTGACCATACTGCCTGCGCTGACCTCAAGCCTGCCTGCCACTCTGTACCTCCTGGACTCTGACCTTGTTTATGATCTTTTGCCTGTCCACTGCCATTCTCTTGCCTGCCCCTTGGATTATAATAAATATCAGAGACTTAAACCATCTGCCTCCCGTGTCTGCATCTGGGTCTCGCCCTGTGCCCTTATAATACCTAGACAACGCATAGTTGTTCTAATCTAGAAAAAGAGAAGAAAGTCTATGTTAAATTAACCCACATGCCAGACATACTGATTAGAAATTATGATTCACAAGAGTAAGAACCAAGTCTTGTCACGGTAATGCCTGAAATGAGAGATCATAATTCAATGTTGCAAATACTGTAAGATTCCACTTCAAAGCTGAGACCTGCGCATGAAAACCACTTGATCATCAGTGGAACTGTGGCAGACTGAGTAAATTACTGAAGGGTTTTCTCAAGGACATCCCAATAAAACAAACATAAAACCTGATTACAATCTTAACTTTTAACATATATAGACAAATTATCCACTACTGTGCAAGGTTTTCACTTCTTACAGAATAAATGTGCATAGCAAAGACATAACTGTTCAGATAGACTGCTAGATCAATAGACTGCTAGATCAATTGAAACATTTTGTTAAATGTAAATGTATAAAATTAATTCTGACCGTCATCCCACTCCTGACACCAACACATCCCACTGCTGAAACCAATGGAATGAAACAACTCCACAACACCTCCACTACACGTAGCTGAATTGAGTGAACAAACTTTAGTTAATTACATTTTGGGGCCAATATGAGATTTCTAATAACTATACTGGATGTATTTACTATACCCTGGCCTTTACCCTAGCCTACAATAAGTACAAAGAGCTATTTGGGATGATTCACTTAAATGTGAGCTATATACATATCCATTCAGATCAATGTTTTTATTCCAATGCATATAAAGTCCTACACTACTGTACATGTTACATAAAGAAAACGGCAAGATGGCTCAGCAGTGAGCTCAGCTCAGCCGAATGACTCAAGGTGACTCATGTCATTTCAGGTGCCTCTCCATGGTGTGAGTCAGCTTCTAACATAAGTGCTAGTCTCTCCTGACTGCAATGTGCTTTCACTAACACTTCAGCTCTAGGTGAGCCTGGGTCATTTATGTGGTGATGACTGGATGCATCTGCTGCCCGTCCCATCAAGTACTTGCTCAATCACAGGCCTGAAATGATGCACAACCAACTCTGATTTACCCACAATCCAATAGCATATGGTCTTTTCTTGAAAATACATGCTTTTGGTTTCATCTCACAAGGTGCTTTGAGAGAAATGGAATGGGGTTTTGTTTTGCTAATCAGCGATATTTAACTACATTATCTACATACGTATACTCAAGCATTCTGTAGCATTCACCCTTTGTGACAGAGGTGAATTAATAAAATCACTGGTCTGTTCTATGTAATATGTGGGGATTTACCTCTTACAGCTACAGTAAAATGATATTCCTATTTCTAGAAACAATTTGTTTTAACCAGACTGTCACATTGGCTCATTGGGGTGACAATATGACTTTTGAAAAGAGGGTAAACATAATAACTGCCATTTCATGTTTCATATTTAGATGGTGTTAATTCTGCCTTATGCAGTTTTATGATCGAAGCCAGTCACTTGTCATAGTCTGACATAGTAAATTGGTACTCAAACACTTGCTGATGCTGAACATTATTAATTAGAATGCACTTACACCAGCCAATGAACAAGAAGACCCATTTCTTTAGCTTGTCTGTTGAATAAGTCATCACAATGGCTGTGTGAAGGTAGCATCCTTCAACAAACATCCAGAAAAAATTGGTCACCACAAAATAGTTATATATAGTCGTTATAAGACGACACCAAGGCTGTAGAAAGATAGGAAAACAACCATCGTTAGTTATTAGTGCAATAAAAAGCTTAACAGTCATGTGAATTGTAAATAATAATTTTTAACAACAGTTACCTCATTGCTCTCATGTATATTGTGATCAATCAACTGAAGTAGGAACCACATAACATTCCTCAAAATGAAGGTTGTTATCAAGTTCCAGTGGATTATGTTTCGAAGGCATCTTATGCTCCTAGAGAAGGAAATAAAGAAAACAATGTTTTAGTCTACATACCTAAAGTTACAAAATTCCAGTCAAAAACATATTCCTATAGTAGGCGACAAGTATACATTTAAACACATTTTATTCTTGGGTGCATTTTACCTGATCAATTTTTAAAAAAGTGTTATATTAACAAGCATCAAAACACAGTGCATACTTAACATAGACACTTAAAAGACATTAAGCGAGTTAGCCTAATAGGAGGGCAGTCCTGCAGTTCACATACATTTCAGTCATTATTTTATAAGAGGTCACATGTACTGCAGATACATTTAGAAGGGTACTATTTCTGTACTTGCCTTAAGCATAAGAAGAGAATGAAGGCTATGACAAGAGCTCCCACAGAAATACAGTGGCCGAGGTAGTTGATAATCAGAGCAATCTTATAGTGCATTGGGTATTTCCTCTGTGGGGAGAATATCACAAGATCTACTTCAAAATCTCGATAGACACAAAATGTTAAACTAAAAATAAAGGGGTTATATACACATTGACAGAGACATACATTTGCAATGCACAATTCACCTTCAAAAGATATCAATAATACATACAAATGGAAATGTGAAACATTCTGATGATAAATTACATACTTTAGCTGACTGGATTAGTAAGAATAAATAAACTGTTATTATATAGTAAATGTGCCATAAATATGCCCTAATCAGACAAGTAAGGTAGTTATGCCACAACTAATTCTGCACTATTTGTGAAAATTTTTCCGTATTTGTGACAGCAGTAAAGCAGCAAATATAAATATCATCATTTTGAATGTCCTAAAGTATGCATGAAAATAATCTGCTAATCATGTTACACAATCATTCCAAATGTCACGCCCTGGCCTTAGTTATCTTTGTTTTCTTTATTATTTTGGTTAGGTCAGGGTGTGACATGGGGGATTTATGTGTTTTGTCTGGTCAGGGGTTTTTGTATGTTTATGGGGCTGTCCCTTTCTAGGTAGTTTGTATGTATATGGTTGCCTAGATTGGTTCTCAATTAGAGGCAGCTGTCTATCGTTGTCTCTGATTGGGAACCATATTTAGGCAGCTATATTCTGTGGGCACCCCTTCAGTATGTGGACACCCCTTCAAATGAGTGGATTTGGTTATTTCAGCCACACCCGTTGTTGACAGGAATATAAAATTTAGTATACAGCCATGCATTGTCCATATACAAACATAGGCAGTAGAATGTCTTTACTGGAGAGCTCAGTGACTTTCAATGTGGCAACTTTCCAACAAGTCAGTTCATCAAATTTCTGCCCTGCTAGAGCTGCTTCTGTAAGAAACGTCAGCACAAGAACTGTTAGTCAGGGGCTTCATGAAATGGGTTTCCATGGCTAAACAGCCGCACACAAGCCTGATATCACCATGCTCAATGCCAAGCATCAGCAGGAGTGGCGTGGCCAACATTGGACTCCGGAGCAGTGAAAACGCATTCTCTGGAGTGATGAATCACACATCACCATCTGGCAGTCCGACGGGCGAATCTGGGTTTGGCGGATGCCAGGAGAACACTACCTGCCCTAATGCATAGTACCAACTTTAAAGTTTGGTGGAGGAAGAATAATGGTCTGGGGCTGTTTTTCATGGTTCGGGCTAGGCCCCTTAGTTCCAGTGAAGAGAAATCTTAACACTACAGCATTCAATGACATTCTAGACAATTCTGTGCTTTGCCACAAAGTTTGGGAAGGTCCTTTCCTGTATCAGCATGACAATTTCCCCGTGCACAAAGCGAGGTCTTTACAGAAATGATTTGTTGAGATCAGTGTGGAAGAACTTGACTGGCCAGCACAGAGCCCTGACCTCAACTCCATGGAACACCTTTGGGATGAATTGGTGAGCCAGGCCTAAGTGCCCTACATCAGTGTTCGACCTCACAATGCTCTTGTGGCTGAATGGAAGCAAGTTCCCACAGCAATGTTCCAATATCTAGTGGAAAGCCTTCTCAGAAGAGTGGAGGCTGTCAAGGCTGCAAAGGGGGGACCAACTCTATATTAACGCCCATGGTTTTGGAATGAGATGTTCGATGAGCAGGTATTCACATACTTTTGGTTATGTGATGTGTGTGGTTCTGGTCGTTAACGTTGTCTCTAACAGGTTACTTGCAATGAGCATAATAAAGGAGAAGGCATAGGGTTTGATCTGTATAACCAATAGTTAAACCAACCTTCTCCTCCAAAATGGGTTCACAACTGGAGTAGTTGCTCTTCAGAGCCCACGTTCCATTATCCATGCATTCTCTGTAAGCACTCCCTGCAAAAAGAGGAGTGAGAGGATTGTAAATGTATGGTCACATTACTTATGGGCTATAATTCAAGTACAGGTACATTCAATAGAGTAAACAGAAATATACAGATGTAGGATCTTCGTTTGAACTATACTGTCACAGCAAAATAATTCTTCAGCAACAGGATTTGAACGTTTAGTCCATAATATTGCTTGATCCGTGGTTAGGCTATCAACTGGCTAAAAGTAGTCTACATGGAAAGTTCAATACTGTTAATATAACTGTGTGTTAGTGTGGATTTTCAGTGAATTTATGTAAATCACAAAGCTCATCTGCATTTCCTGTGATGCAGGAAAATTCTCAGTAACAAAAGAGTGTTCAAATTAAGATGTGTACTCATAGCTGGTTGCTCCTATTGGCCAAAAATCAAATGTATGAATTTAGTCTTGCCATCAATGTTGAGTTCAATATTACACAATACATATGATTGTGCTATATTTAAGATACGTAGATAATAGTAAAACAACAATCATTCATTTGTAGTAACAGTTATGAAGTAAGTCAATAATATACTGAACAAATATAAATATAAATATAAATGCAACATGTAACAATTTCAAAGATTTTACTGAGTTACAGTTCATATAAAGAAATCAGTCAATTGAAATAAATGAAGAGGACCAATATGGAAATAAGACCCAAACTTTACTGTGTGTTATCCTCAATTATTATATTCATGTGCATGTATGGATTTTTCAAGTTTTATGTGTGCTTGTTTTTCTATATGGTCAAATTAATAAACAAAAAAAATGATTAGGCCCTATTCTATGAATTTCACATGACTGGGGATACAGATATGCATCTGTTGGTCACAGATTTTTTAAAAACTGTAAAAAAATATTTGTCGAGCTGCATGCCTCTCACACATGTCGTTCTCATAGAGTTGATCAGGCTGTTGATTGTGGCCTGTGGAATGGTGTCCCACTCCTATTCAATGGCTGTGCGAAGTGTCTGGATATTGCTGTCATACATGTCGATCCAGAGCATCCCAAACATCCTCAATGGGTGACATGTCTGGTGAGTTTGCAGGCCATGTAAGAACTGAGCCATTTTCAGCTTTCAGGAATTGTGTACAGAATCTTGCGACATGGGGCTGTGCATTATCATGCTGAAACATGAGGTGATGGAGGCGGTTGAACGACACGACAATGTGCCTCAGGATCCCGTCATGGTATCTCTGTGCATTCAAATTGCCATCGATAAAATGCAAATGTGTTCGTCGGCCGTAGCTTATGCCTGCCCATACCATAACCCCACCGCCACCATGGGGCACTCTGTTCACAATGTTGACATCACAAAACATTATACGTGACCAACAGATGCATATCTGTATTCCAAGCCATAGAGCTTAATGAATTTAATTCAACTGACTGATTTCCTTGGATGAACTGTAACTCACTCAGTTAAATCTTTGAAATTCTTGAATGTTGCGTTTATAGATTTGTTCAGTGTAGTTAACTCAATAATAGTTACAAGATCATTCATGTGTAGAATTAAGTCGATGATAGTTAAACAACATTGTAAAACAGGTTGTTTGGATCCTGGATGCTGATTGGTTGATATGCAGGAGTTGTGGGACAACAACTCCTACAAAATACCATGACGTATTTATGTCATAATTCCACTGCCCTACAGCCCAGGCAGGAAATTCATAAACTTCATCAGCTTCGGGGAATAAGCATCTACACATTATTTTTCCATGTGTCAGGTCAAATAAAATAAAATCAAATTTATTTATATAGCCCTTCGTACATCAGCTGATATCTCAAAGTGCTGTTCAAAAACCCAGCCTAAAACCCGAAACAGCAAGCAATGCAGGTGTAGGTCGCCATGCTCCCATGCCTCAGCCAGATCGACAGGTTCCTGTGCCTCAGCAGAGGTGACCGGTCCGCTCTTGATCCCCGGGATCGTCATTTTGGTCTGCGTCCTGCGGCTGGAGCCGCGCATCAGGGAGGGGGTCCTGTCACGTGTGCTCTCTCTCCGGCCTCTAGGTCACCAGGCTGCTCGATATGGCGCACACCTGTCACCCTCGTTACGTGCATCAGCGCATAATGACACTCACCTGGACTCCAATACCTCCTAGATTACCTGCCCTATTTATGTCACTCCCTTTGGTTCCTTCCCCAGGCGATATTGTTTCTGTTTCATGTCTGTGCGTTGTTCGTGTTTCTTGTGTTGTATTATGTTTCGTTCAGTCATTAAATGTATTCACTCCCTGAACTTGCTTCCCGACTCACAGCTCACACGTTACACCATGCTACTATTTGGTTTGCAATAGTTGGGGGTTGTATAAACATACCTGTCTGCCTCTACGACCTGTGGAACAACGTATAATTTTACAAATGCGAACTCTCTGTATGTAGGCCTATTGAATATTTATTAAATCATTATTCATTGAAGTTATTTTCTCTCCTCATCATTGAATCTCTGCTAGCTAGCTACATGCCAAAGATTTGTTTAGCATAGCAACGTTGTCACGATCGTCGTATGGAGTAGACCAAAGCGCAGCGTGCTGTGAATCCATTATTTTATTTGAATGATGAAAAAACACGAAGAACACTTAAACAAAACCAACAAAACCAATGTGACGCTATGACAACGAGTGCAGACACAGGCAACTACACATAGACAATAACCACGAAATACCCAAAGAAGATGGTTGCCTAAATATGGTTCCCAATCAGAGACAACGATAAACAGCTGCCTCTAATTGAGAACCAATCTAGGTAACCATAGACATACATAAACACCTAGATGGTAAACAACCCCATAAACCTACAAAACCCCTAGACAGTACAAAAACACATACATCACCCATGTCACACCCTGACCTAACCAAAATATATAAAGAAAACAAAGAATATTCAGGTCAGGGCATGACAAACATTGAATGAATAGAATGATTAACAATTAACAACTGGGTCAAAACATGAAAAAATAACTAAGGACCATCATCATTGAATCTCTGCTAGATAGCTACATGCCAATGATTTGTTTAGCATTGCATAGTCAAATGAGTAGAATGATTAGAATCGGCTTCACCTCGGGCCTAAGAACAGCCCTTAGTTGGGAGTTATCACACAATAATCCCTGGGTTCAAGGGCCTTATTGCTTAAATAATCCTTAATTTATTTAGTTGATAATCATTACATAGCATTACGCCACGTATAGTAGCAAGTCAATAATAGTTACACAATTCTTCATGTGTAAGATTAAGTCAATAATAGTAACATAAATGTTAGTAACACTTTTAATCATTCACTTGTAGTAGTCCTAGTAGATAATACATCGATAATAGTTACAGAATCATTCATGTGTAGGATTAAGTCAATAATAGTTACATAACAATCAGTAACACTTTTAATCTTTAATTTACAGTAGCAGTTATTAACTCCATAGTAGTGACACAAGAGTCTTTCACTTAGCACTCTCCTGTGAGTCGAGACAAGAGTGTTACTTTGCCCCTCGGTTCAAAGTTTACCGGTTTAATCTTTTTTCTGCAACCATAGGCACTTTAGGAATAAAAATGTTAATTTGTGAAAGGGGATTTGCAAGGCCTCTTTGTCCTCCAGTTAATATATTTGAATATCTTTTAAAACCTCTTATTTGTAATCAACTTTGAACAGATATTTAAACATTTTAATATCCCCATTTTCTACATTTCAGTATACTTTTTTTATCTCCTTCTTGAAGACCACTTCAAACTTATTTTTAATCCTCTTAATTTTGTGCATTATGTTATGTCCATTTCATGAAAGAGAATCAGATCATTTCAAATGAATCCTTTCCAACGCCTCACACCATTTTCTTTTCAACATTTTGATACTGTATGATTGTCTCTCTTTTGTATAATGAGATATACAAAATCCTGATGTATACAATTAACACTGGGGCATGTTCACTGACATTTTTTAGCTAAATATTGGCTTGATGATTGATTGGAGGAGCAGGGTGTGCTGAGTTAGTGGATGGGGTGGCAGTGGGGTTGAATAAAGGCGGTCAGATCTGGCCATGCAATCTGGTTTATTACCTTTCAACACATGAGGATTTACTGAGACACAAGACAAAGGACAACACCTGATTATGAATAAAGCTAACATGTGTGCATAACGAGGTATCACGCTATCAATTAAGCGTGAGTCAAATCTTATTGTTCTGAGTTCAATGGTATTTCCTAATCAACAGTAAGACCTCGGCTCATAATCAATGTTTTTTGTTTGCACTGGATGGATATTTAACCATGAAGAATCTATACAGTTGAATTGGATGCAGCGTACACCTTCAGTTAAATCATTTGGAACAAACAGGTAGCATGAGTCCCATGAGACAAGGCAAAACAATCAATGACATTACCCAACCAAATACATTGAGTCTGTTCATTTGACCCTGTTTAACAAAACTAACTGGACATGTGCATTGATCCAATGCCAGAGGCCGTGCTGAACTGGACAACAAACGCCTTGTTTCACAGATGAGAGATGTACTAAATACATTTTGAGTGTATTTTTAGGATATTAAAGAGAACTGGATTGTACCTCTGACTCCCTAAAGATTCATCCTCCTCTGTACTCAGACACTCCAGAGTTGACAAAGTAAATCCAAAGTAATTGGGTGGCATTCCGGGAATACTCAGATACTTTCACACCAACAGTGCCTGTCTGCAGGCAAAGCCTTGTACGGTAGCTCAAACACCCCCAGTTCTACACTTCTAAGACGAGGAGGATTTTCCCAGATACTTAATTTTTCTCTGTGTTCATATCATCCTTTCTTTGTGAAGAACACTCTTTCAGTCAAGAATTTAGGTCTGGGGAGCAGGTTGAGAGGAGTACAGGTTTCTGACTAACCATCTGTACAAAACGCATGATGAAGCCACTTTATTCATATATTTGTTTCTCTTTCCATAACTATGGCACTCTAGAGTCAGTTTCAACTCTTACTTTGGACTTGGATAAGGAGAAACTGAGGTTTCTGTGTACAGTATACACTGAGTGTACAAAACATCTTTCCATGACATAGACTGATCAGGTGAATCCAGGTGAAAGCTCAGATTCCTTATTGATGTCACCTGTTAAATCCACTTAAATTAGTGTAGATGAAAGGGAGGAGACAGGTAAAACAAATAAAAAATTAAGCCTTGAGGCAATTGAGACATGGATTGTGTATGTGTGCCATTCAGAGGGTGAATGGGCAAGACAAAATATTTAAGTGCCTTTGAATATGGTGCCAGGTACAATGGTTTCAGTGTGTAAAGAACTGCAATGCTGCTGGGTTTTTCACCCTCAACAGTTTCCCGTGTGTATCAATAATGGTCCACCACCTAAAGGACATCCAGCCAACGTGACACAACTGTGGAAAGCATTGGAGTCAACATGGACCTGCATCCCTGTGGAACGCGTTTGACACCTTGTAGTCCATGCCCTGACGAATTGAGGCTATTCTGAGGGCAAAAGGGCTGAAACTCAATATTAGGAAGGTGTTCCTAATGTTTTGTACACTCAGTGTACAGTATGTTGTTTATAGTATTGAAAGAGGTTTCCCAAGGGTTGAAGAGAATCCAGCTGGTTGTACAGGTTGAGCAGGTTGTAGAATTCCATACCCACTTTATCACAATGCTGGTGATAAAAAAAACGAATCAAAAACACAATCAAATCTAATCAAAAGGTATAATTCCTAGGTTTTTGATATATTAATATACTGTATGTTCTCCTAGATTTAGATGAGTTTCCAGGCTTCTGCATATGAAACAACTCCTATAAAGGGATGTATTACTGACTCTATATTCCATGCATGTCACCCACCTGAGCCAGTTAAGTCAGTCATGCTTTCCAGACATTTCAAATTAAATTGTATGACCTGAGGCATGTCAAAGTACAGTAGATATACCTCCCTGCTTAAGAGAGTTAGGCATGTCTTTTTAAGACAGAACAAATCGAGGCATATCTGTCACTGTGACGGTGTTTTCTACACAGACATCAGATACGGGGTAAGGCTAGGGCGTAGTTTGCCTCAATTTTAAAAGTAAAGAAGTCAAGAGGGTCAAACAGTATTCTCAGATGAAGGAAAAACAGCAGTGCTTCAAAACACAATGACACAATATGTCAATGGCTTCTTTGATGTTCCTTTTTTCGAGCCTTAGAGTGACAGCCTATCCATTTTAACATTGCAAGGATGAAATTCTTAAATATAAAACAAAAAAACACAACATCAAGGGAAAGGCTTTTAAATTCACTTACTAGGGAAAAATGAAAAAAATGTTTTGATTTTCATACGTACAAAAAATATTTACTCATATTTATTTTGCTGCTCTAAATCCCTCAAAATCAACTCTGGACCTCAAAGTCAGTTCCACTGTGTTTTTTCATTGTTCCCCTCTAATTAGGGTCTGATTTAGACCTGGGACACCAGGTGGGTGCAATTTATTATCAGGTAGATCAGAAAACCAGCAGACTCTGGACCTCGTCAGAGTAAGAGCCCCTGCTCTAATGGGTAAATTGATTATTTTTCGAGAGGGAATGTTTACTAATATCATACATTTTGTCCATTGTTAAAGTGTTTCCAGATAGATACTGTACACTTGAATATATTGAAAAGAGGAAGAGGAAATGACGTCAAAGGGTGTTTAGACAGCTCAGCTGAATGCAATTTATATAATTTTAAAATGGTATGTAAAAACCACAGCTAGTGTGTTGATAGTGTGTTGTCTTCAATCCCTGTCTGGCAGGCCACCTTAAATCTTAAATCTTAAATCTCTGTTTCAGATCAGCTGATTCAAATAATCAACTCATCATCACACTTTGATTATTTGAATCAGCTGTGTAGTGCTCGGGCCAAAACCAAAACGTACACCCAGAAGAGGCCCCAGGACCGAGTTTGTGAAACCCTGCTCTAATGCAGTAGTATCTCTGACATTGACTCATGACTTCTAAAAAAGGAACAGCCTAAGGACAAAATTAGACCTAGGGCTGGATATGAACGCTTTTTTCCCATGTCGTATTTTTTCTCAACATTATATGTTCTTGTAGATTCATTACAGTAGACATCTACTGAAATACAGTAGACACTGATTTCAGCATACTGTATGTAAAGAAAATCACCCCAAAAAAAACGAAACAATTCCGGCTAACCATTCCACTACAACACCCCAGGCTCATAAACAGACTAGGAGAGTACCTTTCAGGCCACAATATAATATGATTGGCCTTTTTTATCTAAGGTCACTGAGCAACACACAAACAGCATTTGTCTCTTTGGAAAAGTCCCCAGAATGAGAACATTTGGTGACCAAATTGAATTGACTACTTCAACCTCTGACCCAGACTCAATGTGATGACATGATGAATGAGATTCTTAAAGGGGTAGCTGTCAAATTCTGGAGAAATATAGCACTTTTATTTGGATAGATAGATGCATATAATTTGCAAATGGATCAGTGCATTCTAAACAGAGTAGTGGAGTAGAATGAGTTATTTATTTCAAAGGCTAGTCATGTTGCCATTAAATTACAGCACCATATCTACCACAAAAGTTCCCTCAAACAGCTTCCTGAGAAGATGCACACACTGCCGTTCTATACTGTTGTATTAGTGCCCTTTCCACCACCATATCTGGCAGGCTGCTCCTCCTCAGACCATCGATTGGTCGGAGATCAGATATGGACGGAGCTGAACAAGTGAAAGCACTCCATCAGAGGCTGGCACTGATCAAGTAAAAGCACTCCCTGATCCACAACCCTAGCCCACTACAGCAACAGCCACAAGTCACCTTGCCACTGACCCAATCAGTTAGACGTTAGGGGTGAAACCCAAACCCCTTGCCTGCAGCCTTTCTAACCTTCATACTACCATGAGCCTAATGCTGTCATGCCTTTACTACTGCTTTACAAGTGGTATGGATATCAACCTCAAATAGGCTACTGGCTAGCCCTACCCCCTTAACAGCAACCTTTCTAACCACTATACTACCATGAGCTCAACGTGCTCATGCTTTTACTATTGCTATACATAGAGTACAATGAGCAGTTTCTGGCCCTGAGAAAGTGGTATGGAAATAAACCTCATATACTGGTCAGTCAAAATGCTAAATCCTAATATTAAGGCACCTCAAAATCTTTGTAAATGAGACAGAACATTTAATAACACTGACTCATCCCTAACCTTGCTAATATCTGAAGCATGCATTAACAAGGCAAGAATGACATATGCATCAATGGAAAACAGTACAGACAGTCACATTCACTGTGCCTGCCTAGCAGCGGTTCTTGACTAGCAGTGATCGAGCAATGCTCTCATTTAGTAGAGTAAAACCTATGATAGTAAAATATCATAGGATACGGTACAATAAACAGATATTATGGAGTGGAATTATTTAAGAATGTTTACACATTTATATGAGAATAAAGAAGTAAGGAAAGCCTGTATACATACATGCATACAGGAAAGATAAAAGCACTGTGGGCATTAAGAAACATCTACTATTCCAGACTGTGCCAGGAAGTAAAACATATCTTTTTAAAGAGAGATCTTGGAGGTATTAAAGGCATGTGAACCCTACTGTACAATGACGCCAGACATGCTAATATATACAGCATAACCAGTTAAATGTAACTATATGTAATCAAAAATATAATCTACGTAATCCCCAAAAGTTATTATTTATCAATAACTAGTAATGCTGTATACTCAAAGAAAGGCTAAAATGTTACCTTTCTGGTAAAAATGGTTAGAAATTGTTGAGATGTAGACACAAGCACAAGTACAAATATGAAAATATGAAATATTTTATGATGTAGGCTATATGTGTTCTAAATATAACATAATCAAATTATAAAATGACGAACTATAAGATTTCACCTTTCTTATAACTGTAAAATATGTTGAGCGTTAAGAGAAAATGTGCATATTTTCTTAAGGTTTCTCTTGATCAAAACGTCTGCCCACATCGTTGTGGACAAATCACAGAGCTCTAGCTTGGCTTTCTGAACTCGTTACGAACTCGCCTTTCATCTCATATTACAGTTTTCCCCAACTGTTTACAAACTAAAACTGGCCCATGAGGCACAATGACCCAGACCTGTAACTCATTTAGCAGAACCATACACCGAATCTGCAATACTACTGGCACGTTTTGCTTTACACTCAGATTGAAATTCTATAACAAACATTTGGCAAAACACAATACACAATTCTCTACCTCTGGCACAACTTTCACAACTAAAATATTTTGTGTGCAAATGAAAACCAACCCTGTTCAACAAGCTAAACTCAATTACCAACTGATCACTTTCACTCTTCACATGGGCAAACACTAATTGCGCAAATGTTCACTTTGCAATAAAAAAGGCCACAGGTGAGTACTCCTGTGTTTGGAGAACAATGGAAGCAAACTTGGCAGAGAGAGAGGTAGAGGTAGAGGTGGGGGTTGGGGTAGAGGTGGAGGAAGAACAGGGAGAGTAGTTTCTGATGAAATTTGGGCGACGGTGGTGGACCTTGTAGTCAACCATGGTTTGACCTTGAGAGAGGCTGGGCAGAGAGTGCAGCCCAATCTGAACCTCTTCACCGTAGCATCCATCATCCGGACATTCCTAAATGAGAATAGGTCCTATGTCTGTAGTACATACTGTACCTATATACTACTTTTACTAGTTGACAGTAGTACAATATAAAGCACAGTAAAGACTGTAGATTCCAATACATACTGTAAGGGGAAACAAAGTAAATGTTTAATGTATTACTGTTATGTATGAAATTGGGAGCTGTACTACTTTGTAACATGTTTATCTTGTATACTGTACTACTGTAGTGTTAAATTAACTGTAAGCTATTTTGTTTTTGTAGAACTGAAAGACGACCACCACGTGGTGGTAGAACGCGGCTATTTATAGACAAATAGGAGGCTGCCATTGTGCAAATGGATGTTGAAAATAATGGCATAAGATTGCGGGAAATCCAACAACAGATTTTTTAAAACCCTGCCATCTTCCATAACATCAGAGTGAGCTTATCAACCACAGACAGCATCCTTAAGAAACACCATCTCCGGATGAAGCAAATCTACAGAGTTCTATTTCAAAAGAATTCCCAAAGAGTGAAGGATAAATATGAATATGTGCAAGTAAGTAATGTAGTAGTATTACACTCTTGAAACATTAGAGACTCATTGATGTTGCCAGTGAACTTTACTATACAGCAATTACAGTATTTACTGTCATTTCAGAGAATCATGGAGTTGGATGCAAGTCCCATCCCCCAGCAACTCATATTTATAGATTAGACTGGATTCAATTTAGCAAAAAGGAGAAGAGGAAGGAAGATAGGTAAACACGCCATCATTGAGGTACCTGGCCAGCGCGGGTGAAATGTCAGCATATGCGCAGCTATGAGCCACAATGGGGTCCTCCACTGCCATGCTACCCTTGGACCATACAACACTGCCCATCTCCTTCATTTCCTGAACACCTTACATAACAATCTTTTTCAGCCAGAGCAGAGAAGGCCAGGTGATCCTGTGCAGCAAATGTATGTTCTAATTTGGGACAATGTGCGTTTCCATCGGGCCGCTCAGGTCCGCAACGGGTTCCATGTCAATCCCAGGTTTACAATTCTCTATCTCCCAACATAATCCCAATTTCTCAACCCCACTGAGGAGTTGTTTTCAGCATGGTGGTGGAAGGTGTATGATCATAAACCCCATGAACGTATGGCCCTTCTCCAGGCAATGGAGGAGGCATGTGGTGACATTCTAGCAGAGTCCTGTCAGGGGTGGATGCGTCATGACAGAAGATATTTCCCCCGCTGTCTGGCCAAGGAGAATATCGCCTGTGGTGTTGATGAAAATCTGTGGCCGGACCAATACAACAGACATGACTTATTCTGTTTTCACAATGGAGTATTTGTTTCTTGACTTATGATTTAGATTTGACTGTTTTTTGAGAGTTTCCTTATCTGTTCCATACTATTTATTTAACATATAGTACAGTAGTACAAATAGGCAAATTTTTCTTCCTTTGCATATGGAAAATATGTACTGTATGTGTGCTTACAGTATGCTGTTTGACATGTATTGAGTCATGTTGAATTTGTGTTCCTTTCTTGTTTGAGTACACACAAACAATAAATCAAATCAAATCAAATGGTATTAGTCGCATGCGCAGAATACAACAGGTGTACATTTGAAGTCAGAAGTAAACATATACGTAGTTTGGAGTCATTAAAACTCGTTTTTCAACCACTAGACAAATTTCTTGTTAACAAACTATAGTTTTGGCAAGTTGGTTAGAACATCTACTTTGTGCATGACACATGTAATTCTCCCAACAATTGTTTACTGACAGATTATTTCACTTATAATTCACTGTATCACAATTCCAGTGGGTCAGAAGTTTACATACACTAAGTTGACTGTGCCTTTAAACAGCTTGGAATATTCCAGAAAAGGATATCATGGCTTTAGAAGCTTCTGATGGGCAAATTGACATCATTTGAGTGATTTGGAGGTGTACCTGTGGATGTATTTCAAGGCCTACCTTCAAACTCAGTGCCTCTTTGCTTGACATCATGGGTTAATGAAAAAGAAATCAGCCAAGACCACGGAAAGAAAATGGTAGACCTGGTTCATCCTTGGGAGCAATTTCCAAATGCCTGAAAGTACCAAGTTCATCTGTACAAACAATAGTACGCAAGTATAAACACCATGGGACCACGCAGCCATCATACCACTCAGGAAGGAGATGCGTTCTGTCTCCTAGAGATGAACGTACTTTGGTGCGAAGGGTGCAAATCAATCCTAGAACAACAGCAAAGGACCTTGTGAAGATGCTGGAGGAAACAGGTACAAAAGTATCTATATCCACAGTAAAATTAGTCATATATCGTCGAAACCTGAAAGGCCACTCAGCAAGGAAGAAGCCACTGCTCCAAAACCGCCATAAAAAAGCCAGACTACGGTTTGCAATTGCACACAGGAACAAATATCGTACTTTTTGGAGAAATGTCCTCTGGTCTGATGAAACAAAAATGTAACTTTTTGTCATAATGACCACATTATGTTTGGAGGAAAAGGAACACCATCCCAACCGTGAAGTACGGGGTTGGCAGCATCATGTTGTGGGGGTGATTCGCTGCAGGAGGGACTGGTGCACTTCACAAAATAGATGGCTTCATGAGGGAGGAAAATTATGTGGATATATTGAAGCAACTTCTCAAGACATCAGTCAAGAAGTTAAAGCTTGGTCGCAAATGGGTCTTCCAAATGGACAATGACCTCAAGCATACTTCCAAAGTTGTGGCAAAAGGGCTTAAGGCCATCACAAAGCCATGACCTCAATCCTATAGAAAATTTGTGCACGCAAGGAGGCCTACAAACCTGACTCAGTTACACCAGCTCTGTCAGGAGGAATGGGCCAAAATTCACCCAACTTATTGTGGGAAGCTTGTGGAAGGCTACCCGAAATGTTTGACCCAAGTTAAAAAATGTAAAGGCAACGCTAGCAAATACTAATTGAGTGTATGTAAACTTCTGACCCACTGGGAATGTGATGAAAGAAATAACAGCTGAAATAAATCATTCTCTCTACTATTATTCTGACATTTCACATTCTTAAAATAAAGTGGTGATCCTAACTGACCTAAAAGCCTTTGAATTTTTACTAGGATTAAACGTCAGGAATTGTGAAAAACTGAGTGTACATGTATTTGGCTAAGATGTATCTAAACTTCCAACTTCAACTGTATATCTTACAGTGAAATGCTTACTTATGAGCCCCAAACCAACAATGCAGTTAAATATATATATATGAATGAGAATAAAAAATAAAAGTAACAAGTAATTAAAGAGCAGCAGTAAAATAGCAATAGCAAGACTATATACAGAGGGGTACTGGTACAGAGTTAATGTGCGGGGGCACCGGTTAATCGGTTGATCCACATGCAACACCAACATAAAGATCTATGGAAAAGACTTGGACTACCGATCACGGTATATGAATCAGGTTATTTTCATTCTCTTCTTGCAGTAGTGGATTTTTAATTAATGAACATATCGTGATAAATTAGAGAGGTTGATTTGAGGTGCTAAGTACAGTCTACCTCCTGTAGAGAGGCGGCTGGGGGACAATCCAACAATCACTCAGGCTAGGCTGGCTGGGTGGCTGACCCCCTGTAGATTTATGTGAGGGAAATAACATGGAATAAAAAAAATGAAACAAATATAAATGTACATTGCACATCCCTTCAATATATCAGTCATCTCTGATGGTTTGTAACTTTGTGGATGGGACGAGGGTCATGTTTCGAAAGCAGAAAAACCTCTCCCAGATGGAAATGTGAATTGCAATTGAACTTGGGGCTAAGGTAAGATCTCTGAGTCAACACTGTCATTTTGACAGATTATATTGCAGAGGACAAGGAACTCATCTGTAAGCATTAGGGCTGTGCATCTTTCCCTCTCAAGACGATTCGATCCATATCTAGATTCATTGGCTCCAATACGATACAGGAACAATACGTTTTAGTTTGAAGCGTTTCAGTTTGATTAGAGAAACAAACCGATGCGATTTGGTTCAATGCACTAACATTTACGGCATAAAAATATACATTTTCCATTCTAAACCTGCTGCTGATGGAGCTCACGAGCTGGGCCTCTGAGCTGGATCTGTCTGCGTTGACCTGTGTGTGTATGTAAATGATGTAAATGATATATAGTGTATGTAGGCACCTGAGCTGAGCCATAAGATAAACATCTCCCACCCCATTATCAGTTAGGTGGGGCATTGTTTGCTTTTTTAAAAACTTGTAGATCAATGACTGTCAACACAATGACATGTTTAGTTCCACACTGAAGCAGTTGCAGGTTGCAGTTTTTCGGAAGGTAGAGATAAATTTATTTAAGCTAAATAAATGTGTGACCCGGCAATTCGTAGCATTTAAATTGCTTTTCCTGAACGTTACATGCTTCATTTGGATTGGTTTGGGATCACGTGGACCGATGAACTCATATTTTAAACATTTGAACCAGAGACTGATGCATGTTGGTGAATCATTACATGTCTAGTAAGAAAACATTTATTCATTACTATGGGTTGAAGATTATCACAAATAAATAGCCTAAATCCCTAGTCATTTAGATTCCAGGAACAGTTGGTTGGATGAATATGGCATTTGGAGACATTGTTTCTCTCTGTTGTCAGGTTCAATTTACATGAACAGTGGCATTTAAGCCAGCGGGGTACCGTTTCTGAAAAGTAAGAAGTGCATATGAGTACACCTCTTTTTTTTACCTACTTTTCTTTTGTGAACAGTGTAAGGCTCCTGGGGGTGTCATAAACATGCTAATCCCTCCATGTGGAAGTCGACAAGAAGGAATTTGGGAGTTTACAAACTGGTGTGGAGTGAGATTATTGTTCTGCTGACAAAATACCAAATCTCTCTTTGGTTAAACAAAAGAGGACAGGGACCGAAGATTTCACTATGGGGATGAAAATGAACTTTCTACAGCAAATTCACTCACACTCTACAGGTGGGCACAATAAAATACATTAATACAATTTTTGTACTTCTCAGACCATCAATAACTGACAGATCAGTCAGGATAGCTAAACAGCATGCTATCACTCAGTTAACACAGCAAACAGTCACGTTATGTGTAGTGTAGCACACAAGAGTACTCCTTCCATTACTGAGGTTAACATGCCTAAGTCATGAACAGTCATGTGAAAAAGCAAGCATACCACCTGGAATAAATAAAACATTTAATTTTTTTTTTACATATTTGTACAGATGGATATGAAATCTTCCCTTCAACACTACTGACAGATCAAGGTAACCTAATTTAACAAATGACACTGAAAGATTATACTTTGAAATCAACAGAAATGCAATTTCATAATGCAGAAAAAAAGTACACCCCTACTGTAGCTTCAATAGCTGATGTTGCCCCCTTTTGTTGAAATAACTTCATGTAGCAGTTTTTTGTAACTGTCTATCCATCTCTTACATCGACTGGGAGGAATTTTTCCCCACTCTTCTTTACAGTACTGCTTCAACTGTGCCATGTGTGAGGGCTTTCTTGCATGCACGGCCCGCTTCAAGTCCCCCGACAGCACAGAACTGACATCTGGGCTTTGACTCGGCCATTCCATAACCCTGCGTTTCTTCCTTTTGAGCCTGTCTGTTGTAGCTTTGCTTGTGTGTTTTGGATCATTGTGTGTTTTGGATCATTGTTCTGTCGTAGGATACCTGTTCATTTAGCTTTTTACATTTTTCACTTTTACCCCTTTTTCTCCACGATTTTGTGGTATCCAATTGGTAGTTACAGTCTTGTCTCATCGCTGCAACTCCCGTACGGACTCAGGAGAGTCGAAGGTCGAGAGCCATGCGTCCTCCGAAACCAAGCCGCACTGCTTCTTGACACAATGCCCTCTTAACCCGGAAGCCAGCCACACCAATGTGTCGGAAGAAACACTGTACACCTGGCGACTGTGTCAGCGTGCATGCGCCTGGCCTGTCACAGGAGTCGCTAGAGCGCAATGAGACAAGGACATCCCTGCCAGCCAACCCCTAACCCAGACGACGCTGGGCCAATTGTGCTCTGCCCCATGGGTCTCCAGGTCGAGGCCAGCGGCAACAGTGCCTGGACTCAAACCAGGATCTCTAGTCGCACAGCTAGCAAATGCAATGCAGTGCCTTAGACCACCGCGCCACTCTGGAGGCCTCAGCTTCAGTTTTTAGACAGATGGTCTGATATTCTTCTCAAGAATTCTCTGGTACAATATGGAATTCATGGTTGACTCAATGATGGCAAGTTGGCCCAGAACCGAGGTAGCAAAGCAGCCCCAAACCACAATGCCACTGATTCTATGCTTTACAGTTGGTGTGAGGTTCTTCTGTTCAAAGGCAGTGTTTTATTTTTGAGTCTAGCATTGCAGCCAAACAACTCCACCTTTGATTCATCTGTCCAGAGCACGTTGTTCTTGACCCAGGAGTTGTCCAGCAAACATCAGTCATGTCTTCATTTTTCTTTTTTGAGAGCCATATGGTTTAAGACCACACCAGACCAATTTTGAATCTTTATGGAAGGCTAAACCCCCCTCCCCCAAGTTACTCTCTAATACTTTTCTAATAATTTGAACTTGTTTTGGTGCACCTGATTCTAATTTTAGGTGATGGTAAAGGTAAGGGTGTACTAACTGTTTCTTCATAAGGAAATTGCATTTTTGTTAATTTTAATTGCATAACATTTTCAAAGTTTAAAAAAATGTTGGGTGATTTTTAATTTGGGCTATCATTATCAATGAATGTGGTTGGAATTTAGCTCAAATATCCATGTGTCCAAATATATCAAAAAATTATAAGAAAATAAATAAATACCACTTTCCAGGGGGTGTACTTACTTTTTCACATGATAGTGTATGCACAGACAACATGCTACTCTTCATACAGTTGTAACAACAATGGGCTCACAGCATGGACAACACAGCCTATCACAGCAGGAAGATACTGTATTTAACACCTAGGCTTACATGCTGACTAGTGCTGTAAAATAAATGTACACATGGCTACTTTGAAGAATCTCAAATATAAAATATATTTTGATTTGGTCAACACTTTTTTGGTTAGCCAGGTGCTAAAATAGTGGGGCTTACAAGACAACTGGGAACTCGGGAAAAAAACGAGGTCAAATCATGAGGTCAATGAAATTCAGGTCAGAAAGTTTCCAACTTGGAATTCCGAGTTGGATGACCGTTCAAAAGTCAGAAGTAGGACATTTTCAAGTTCCCAGTTGTTTTGAATGGGGCATTGGTTCTATTTTAGACGCTTGACACGTTACAAGTTCCGCCTCTCCCATCTACTCATTGGTTTTAAAAGCATACTAACTAACCCATGTGGGTGATTGAAAGATGAACAAGAAGATATGAATCAAAGAAAACAAACTAAAAACAAACTAAGTTTTCCCTTTTATAAGTGGACTAATTGTCGGAGCAGAGAACACATCATTTTGTTAGACTCAAAATAGGTCAAAATTCTACAAAGATCCAGCAAAAGACCATATGCATGTCAGGTAAAATAACAGCACAATGTTTATCTCTCACAACAAATTAGCTAGCAACAGCAAGTTAGCTAAATGTCCATGAATGTTTTGTGTGTGTTTCGACCTGTCCCCAAATGAATATAGTTGGTTCATATTTGGTTTTGATATTTGAACCTGCCTGTCATGATATTTTGTGAACCCACACCCTCAAATGTCCAATATGTTTATCTTTGAATTTATTTGACAGAAGAAGACAAATCTGATATAGTAATGGTGCTTTCAAGACAACTGGGAACTCTGAAAAATCATGGCGTCAGTGATCTTCAGGTAGAAAAGTCGGAGCTCTAGAAAGATGCCCTAGTTTCTGAATTGGAATTCTGAGTTGGATAACCGTTCACACCAATTTTCTTTCCAGTTTTCTTGAATGCACTGAAATCGGAAGTCAGAGATTTCCCAGTTCCCAGTTATTTTGAAATCGGCATAAGGGACAAACTGTATACCCTCACAAAATACGTATTGGCCTGACTTGGTGATGAAATAAGATGCAATCACATATCCCTAAAATGAGAGATTAAAAAAAAAAATCTGTCTTGTGTCCATTGACCCTACAAATTGGTCTCTGGAGAATGTCTTGTCATCAAAACACACAGACGTGCGCATTCAGTATGAACACTCCACTTCAAATTCCCCAAGGCACTACTCTCAGTGTAACATGAAAGCACTGTTTGAAAAACTTCAGAATGTCCAAGTGATGCCCCCCAAAAAACAGAGATCATGTGCATTCAACTAAATTTCCAGTACCCAGACTCACAACAAAAAGCCTTTCTTTGGTGTGAAGATTTTCAAACAATGAAATACTTTTTGCTCCAAGCCTATACCCAAGGCAGAAATATGTATTTATGTTTGAGGAAGAGCAGGCATTGATTCATTATATTAATGGCGTTTCAATTACCAAACTCTCCTCAACTCGTTTAGAGATAGTTCCTAAAGGACAGACAATAAAGTCAAAGGCACTGTAAAATGCCCGGAGACATCAACACATTTATACCTAAAAAAAATATTAGGCCGTGTTTATATGGTCCCCTATAAAACAGGCAAATGTTTACCACATTCTTCATCTTTGACCCTGGTTGTTGTGATGATTGTCATGGTAACCTGAGTGACAGCAAGCTTGTGACAACAAATTGAGTTGCAAAATGCTGTGCTTAAATTGTTCAACATGGTACTAACTTCTGGCTGCTTTCCTTATGTATGGAACCAGGGACTCATTTATCCCTACCCACAAAAGTGGAGACAAATCAGACCTCAATAATTACAGGGGAATTTCGAGGTGTGAGACAAGGCTGCAGTTTGAGTCCAAACCTTTTCAACGGGAAAGGTTTGGACTCACACTATTCTGCACAGAGGTAAAATACCTGCTATATGCTGATGGTTTGGTTATTCTATCACCAACCAAATAAGGTCTTCAACAGAACCTTAACATTCTAGAGCAATATTGCCATAATTGGGCCCTGGCAGTACTTTATTAAAAAAAACTAAAATAATGATTTTCCAGAAAAACCCCAGATGTCAGAAACACAAATCTAAACAAACCTGAACAAAAAACATAATTGAACACACTAAAAATGACTCGGGAAACTTTAATATGGTAGTGAATGCACTCAAAGAAGCTTGCAGAGCATTGTGTGCAATAACAATGAAATTATTCAAAATCAATATCACCCAATTAGAATTTGGACCAAAATATTTGACAGAGTAATACTAGCTCTTTACGAAGTTAGGTTTGGGGGCTACTCAATAAACTGAGCCGAGAAACGAGCCCTCTCAGTCAGCTGGTGTTGGACCTAACCAACTAAGCTGGACCAGCACTGCTTCAAAATAAATAATTAAAATAAACAAAATCATGAACCAATCAAAGGAATCATATTTACAACATTGTAAAAATGAAATAAAATCCCAAAGCCGACTAAATTGCTGTCTGGCCCTAAACAGAGAATATGAATTGGCTGATTATCTCTACTCTGTCAGAGATATGAAGCAGATCCTTACCAAGAACAGGCTGAGTGACCACTAATTGGCAACAGAAATTGGTGGACATAAAAAGACATGGCTACCCAAAGAGGAGTGTTTATGTGGTCACTGCACAACATGGGAGGTAGAAACAGAGATGCACTTTCTCCTTTACTGTGATACATATTTCTCACAAAAGATTCATTATTCACAGAAATTACTACATTTATTCCAAATGTTAACTTATTAAACCCAGAGAACAAACAAAAAATACTCATGGGCGAAGGAGTAATGGCTCCTCTTGCAGCCAAATATGTATTTGCCTGCCATAGCCTGAGGGACACTGAATAATAACATCTGCATGGTAAATTATTATGATATTAACGTTATAATAATTAAGAATGAAGTGTGAATAAATGATTCGTATAGTTTGCGTGTGGCAGGCTTACAATGATGGAGAAAAAAAACATTTGAGAGTGCGCTGACCCTGGTGCTAGAGGGAGTACCGGACTATGAAAAGTTTGGGGACCACTGGTCTAGAGAAATAGAAATGTCTGATTCTGTGATGTTTGTGCTGTGATATCCATGAGAAAGAGGTACAAATTTGGCTAAATTACTCATTTCTGGGAAGGTGTTAGAAAGCCCATGTCATGTAATTGTCCATTTGAAACTCTACCTCCAGCAGACAACACCACAATAGACATACTCTATATATAAAAGTATGTGGACACCCCTTCAAATTAGTGGATTCGGCGATTTTAGCCATATCCGTTGCTAACAGGTGTATAAAATTGAGCACACCGCCATGCAATCTCCATAGACAAACATTGGCAGTAGAATGGCCTTACTGAAGTGACTTTCAACCGTCATAGGATGCCACCTTTCTAACAAGTCAGTTCATCATGCTAGAGCTGCCCTAGTAAGTGGTCGCAATTGTAAATGAGAACTTGTTCTCAACTTGCCTACCTGGTTAAATAAAGGTGAAATAAAAATAAAAGTGCTGCTATTGTAAAGTGGGAAGGTCTAGGAGCAACAACGGCTCAGCCGAGAAGTGGTAGGCCACACAAGCTCACAGCATACAAAGACATTCTAGACGATTCTGTGCATCTAACTTTATGGCAACAGTTTGGGGAAGGCCCTTTCCTGTTTCAGCATGGCAATGCTACTGTGCACAAAGCAAGGTCCATACAGAAATGGTTTTTCGAGATTGGTGTGTAAGAACTTGACTGGCCAGCACAGAGCCCTGACATCAACCCCATCAAACACCTTTGGGATTAATTGGAACATCAACTGCGAGCTAGGCCTAATCACCCAACATCTGTGCCTGACCTCACTAATGCTCTTGTGGCTGAATGAAAGCAAGTCCCTGCAGCAATGTTCCAACATCTAGTGGAAAGCCTTCCCAGAAAAGTATAGGGGACCAACTCCATATTAATGCCCTTGATTTTGGAATGAGATGTTTGATGAGCAGGTGTCCACATACCTTTGGTAATGTAGTGTACTTTCAACCATACTGTCGATTTTGGAACTCCAATTTAATTATTCCAAAAACAACAACTTCTTTTCACAAATGGCCCTTAAAAAAGGCCTGTTTTGTGCGAAGGCCACTAAAAGGGACAAACCGTGAGAACCTGGAGAAGGGTGTTGAGGAAAACGCTTTTCTTAATTCACAGCTGTGTCTTTGAAGCTTCCCCTTCATGCTCCCAAAGCATATTAAAAAAGATTAGTACACTTGGACAAGGATTCAAACGTCATCATCTGCTTTGTCTAAAGCTTCCACCTCGGGGAAGCAAACAAGGGTTGGCTACAGCTGAGATTATGTCCGTATCTGGGTCAGACTTTTTAGAAGGTTCACCAGGCCTCAAGCTACCATTCAAAACTTGAGATGTTCCAAGTTAACAACAGTTACAACAGAAATAAACAGTTTCTACCATAACTTTCGAAATTCAATTATCTTCAAATAATATTCTCACTTTTGCACCTATACTGTAGCTGCTAAGATTCTGTGCCATCTATTCACCAGAGCATTCACTTGAGAAATACCTGCTTGCCCCCCCCAATTCTCTTTGTAAATAATTTACTTATTATTTGTGTAGTCTCTTTGTCGAATTCTTTCATTTATACTCCGAGAGCAATTTGAATCAGTGGTGGATTACTTTATTATGAACAAGATGTTAATGAACGGAATAAATCATGTCCTCAAAGTATCACCAGGATCCATTGAAGCCTCAGAGTCAGAGAGCAGCAGTCTCAGAGAAGCCTCCACACTTTCACATACATCTAAGACATTAGTCAAAGACATGGAAAGCTGGAAGGCACAGAAGGTCAAAATTCAATAATGTGAAACACAATTGTTTGAAAACATTACCTGACAGGTAATATTTAATTTAATTAATAAGATTGAAATGCCCTTTGAGAACAATGCAGCAAAGGAGGCCAAATCCTCATACTAAACTTAGTTTAATTGTCCTGTACTGTACGGTTGAACTTATCAAGATAAACCCTGTCAGACTTCTTAAACTAGCAGATCGATTTGGAGAATGGAGATGGCATATGTCCCTTTAAACAATAATTATGTTGGCATTACTTTACTCACCAGTAGATTTAGAAACTAAAAATAAGTGACACCAGCTGTTATGAGGACAGTAGGGTAGTCTCTTTCTACCATGTGTACTGAAAACACTAAGGGCTCTGTGAAAAAACTGCCCCTATAGCCTATCAGAGGGCAAGGTGGAGCTATTAGCTTATTGCTCAAACCTATCAAATCCTCTCAGATATCCGAAACTGTCGAGGGTCTCTAGGGGTTAGGGATTCTTTTTCTGAACAGGGCCTACATATGTTACTGAATTCTACCCAAACTAAACAATAGTTGATTTTGTTGCAACCTCTAATTCAAGGGAACAGGCAGACAACAGATTTTTTTTAAACACCAATAGCTGGCATGATCAACATTATCCCCACATCATCCTAAAACAATGTAGAAAATAGTAAAAATTAAGAAAATCCCTTGAATGAGTAGGTGTGTCCAAACTTTTGACTGGTACTGTGTAATATGACAGTTAATTCCTCCAGGAGTAATAATATTATTTGGGAGATTTTCATGTTTGCTGAGTACTGAAGGAGGATGTAAATCTGATGAGCCTCTGGAGTCCTGATTCTATATGGAGAATAGTCGGCACTCACCATGTCAGTGTCTAGTGTTGAAGTGGAGGGTGACTGGCAGTGTACAGGGAGAATGTGGCATTGTTTAAAAATCAGTGTTTACTTTTAAAGTGCAGTGAAACTGTGGTAGTGTTCAGTACTCAGTGTTCAGCATGGGGAGACTGGTGCTGATTAGACAGCCAATCCCTTAAGGTCGATTGTTTGTCCAATGAAGCCAGTGAAGTGTTCACAAAACATCCTGACCAGGATTTATTCACTGACAAGTGGAGGGAGAGAGTGAGAGAGAGAGAGAGAGAGAGAGGGAGAGAGAGAGAGAGAGAGAGAGAGAGAGAGGGGGGAGAGAGAGAGACAGAGAGAGAGAGAGAGAGAGAGGGAGAGAGGAGTAATGTTCATTTAAGTGCTGTCCCATTAAGTGTCAAATTAAAGTAACTAATTTGCTCAAGTGGCAAAAGATTACTCAGCCACCCAAGTGAGAAATGCCTTTTTGGTAAGAGGTATAATGGTTCAATGTCACAGCATTGGGTTTACATGAATTCACATTCATTCAAATGTAATGCATGGTAGACTATATACAGTGCATTCGGAAAGTATTCAGACCCCTTGACTTTTTCCACATCTTGATACGTTACAGCCTTATGCTCATCAATCTACACACAACACCCCATAATGACAAAGTGAAAACAGGTTTGCAGAAATTTTGTACATTTATTAAAAATAAAAATCGGATTCATTATTTAAATATTCAGACCCTTTACTATGAGATTCGAAATTGAGCTCAGGTGCAAACTGTTTTTAATGTAATTAAACTAAGCAAGTCAGTTAATTAAGAACAAATTCTTATTTACAATGACGACCTACCAAAAGGCAAAAGTCCTCCTGTGGGGATGGGAGCTGGGATAAAAAATATAAAAAAATATATATATATATATGTATATATATATATATATATATATATATGACAAAACACACATCACGACAAGAGAGACACCACAATGCTACATTAAGAGAGACCTTAGACAACAACATAGCAAGGCAGCAACACATGACAACACAGCATGGTAGCAACACAACATGACAACAACATGGTAGCAACACAACATGGTAGCAACACAACATGGCTGTGGCATAACATGGTAGCAGCAAAGATCATGGTACAAACATTATTGGGCACAGACAACAGCACAAAGGGCAAGACGGTAGATACAACTATGCATCACGAGAAGCAGCCACAACTGTCAGTAAGAGTGTCCATCTTTGAATGAAGAGATGGAGAAAAACCTGTCCAGTTTGAGTTTTTTTTGCAGCTCGGTCCAGTCGCTAGCTGCAGTGAACTGAAAAGAGGAGCAACCCAGGGATATGTGTGCTTTGGGGACTTTTAACAGAATGTGACTGGCAGAACAGGTGTTGTATGTGGAGAATGAGGGCTGCAGTAGGTATCTCAGATAGAGGGGAGTGAGGACTACGAGGGTTTTATAAATAAGCATCAACCAGTTGGTCTTCAGACGGGTATACAGAGATGACCAGTTTACAGAGGAGTATAGAGTGTGGTGATGTGTCCTATAAGGAGCATTGTTGAGCAAAGTACAGTGAATGGAGCTAAGTACGGAGCAAAGTACAGAGAGATCCTTGGTGAAAATCTGCTCCAGAACGCTTCGATCTCAGATAAGGGCGAAGGTTCACATTCTAACAGGACAACAACACTAAGCACACAGCCAAGACAATACAGGAATGGCTTTGGGATACGTCTCTGAATGTCCTTGAGTGGCCCAGCCAGAGCCCGGACTTGAACCCGATCGAATATCTCTGGAGAGACATGTAAAACTAAAAACCAGTTTTTTTTTTTTGTCATTGTGGGTTATTGATGGGGGGGATCAATTTTATACATTTTAGAATAAGACTGTAACATAACAAAATGTGAAAAAAGTCAAGGGGTCTGAATACTTTCCGAATGCACTTTCCGAATTCCAATCAGTTTCATGAGGACACAAGTGTCCATCACATTGGTGATCTACCAAATGATACAAATTATTATCATAATTGACTGGAATATTTGGCATACCAGGATATTATTAAAAATAAAAAACACATCATTACAGCAGAGTATCGGAATATTATTTTAGCCGATTTTTATATCTATATGTTGACAGCACGTATCGACTCTAAAGGTTTCCACACTGTCTACGCAAACAGAGCCGACAGAGGTCCGTTTGTGTCGCTCTCTATGTAGTTCTACGTACATTTATTTGTGAGGGCGATTATTTTTTACCGAATGCAAATGGACCTCCGTTGGCTCCGTTTGCATAGACTATGTAGAGCCCTTCAGACCCAAAAAAGTTTTTTTTTTTTATAGGTAGCGCGAGTTATCTGTTCCTGCGCCAAAACTCTGTTCTCCTTTTTCTTTTCAAATGGCAAGGAAACATGTTTTCAGAACTTTTATTTTCATGACTGAGCAAAATTGTTTGGACCATCAAAACAGAATTAAATTTCAGTATCAAATCCCAATCGTCACCTACGGTTTGTGATAATATCGTATTGTGTGGTCCTACTGCAGTCAACTCTTTCCAACACATTACGTGAAAAAGCTTGACATTCTATTATTGTAATATCACCAACTATTTAGTATATTAAAGACCAGCTTGCTTTCCGCTGCTCCAGCTTGCTTTCCGTTGGATCGTCAAGCCATGGCTAATCCCTGTGGTGGGACTCTGTTTTCTATCTCTCTGATTTAGTGGAAGTGGCAAGTGCTATCCCCACAATACTGCAAAAAATGTGTTGTTCTCTCTAGACCTGCGGGGCAGGCAGGTGTCAGTGCTTTGTTCCAGCTGACTCTTAATTGCCAGCGGTTGAAGCAATCAGTAGCACTTGATTGGTGTGATATTGGATTTGCTCTTTAAGAAGCTATAAAACTATAAACACTATAAGCCAGACTCGTTGCTTTACTGGACACAGGGTCATGCAGAATGATGGGTTGACAGTGGAAAGGAAAAATGATTCAGTCTGACTAATCAGAGTTACACACTCCAATTTTGATTTAACTGAATTGGACGAGCACTTGAGGCAACAGAGAAGTGGCTTGAAATTAGATGAGGCTCCTGAGGGACGTCACACAATTGTGACACCAAAGTGTTAATATACAGTATTTGTCTCTCTTGAGGTCTTGGGAAGATCCAGTGACCTAGAAGCTGGCCAGTTATTGAATGACATGGTTATGACATCGAAGGGACAGACAATGATGGACCTCCTTCCAAACAGCCTGGTAAAGCATGTTTTAAATAAACCATTGAATTAGATGAACACTCATACAAAAAGGCACACAGAGGTTTAAAAATGTATAAACCTCTTAAAGAGCCACTCCGTTGACATGAACATTTAGATGTTTTGAAAGGAAAGGAAATAATCAATTTACTGTGCGGCACCCTATCTGAGAGGGTCTGTTGCCGTTTGAAACCTCTGATTTCTGTTCAATTGTTTCCCAAACCAACTAATGTAACCATGGCATGAGGCCCACTAAACTGTTCATTTTAGTGCACTGTCGGCCAACTAGGTGAAACTTGAGAGACTTGACAGTCACAGTGGTATCTTTAGAACCGCAAAGTCAAAATACTGAGACTATTATGAGTCCAGGCATACAGTATCTTCAACCCTCCCATTAACAATTCAGTGACCTGAATTTGAACCCTTATTCTAATATGCAGGCCTTCAACTGCATGTCCAATATTGTTCATTGTACTGTAATCCCAAGGAGACAATCATTCAAGGAATAGAAATCATTCTGACTATCATACGTAGATCGTAGGATCTTAATTTGAGCCAGTTTGCTACAGCAGGAAAATTATCCCGTAGCAACAGGAAAAGTTCATTATTAAGTGGATTATAATTAATGGACATTTTTGTAGAGGTTGATTAGATTTTTTGTAAGGGAAAATCAAGTCAGTGGAAATTACAATCTTCGGAAGCATTTTTAAACCTCAAAAACACTGCACGTTTTAAATATCCTACATTGTAAGAAAGTTCTCCTGCAACAGGGTGATCAAATTAAGATCCTACATCTGTAGGCAAGATTTGTGTCTAAAGAGTCACCTGTCACAGAATATGTTGCTTTAACGTAAAATACAATTTTACATCATCTTGACCTAAGGTTGTACAGCTTTAGAAGTGTCTTAATAAGGTGAATTCACATAAGTGTGTGGAAGTTGTTCTTGATCTGCATGACAAATTCTCCTGAAATAACAGAAATACTAAGCATAAATTAGCAGTCACAAAGTTATGTTAAAGTGAAAATTTACAGATCCAAAGTCTATAGGTAAGGCATATCAAAATAACTATATTGTACGTCCTTATCATGGATTATAGATAGCGGTATTTATGTTCAATGTTGTGTCATATTAGATGTACTGTTGTAAGCGGTGATGTAATAGTAAAAAAAAAGATTGGTGGGTAAATGCTGACCACTGTTCGTGTTGTGTAAAGTAACGCTGTCACAACTTCCGCCCTCTCCTTTCGTACGGTGTTCGGCGGTCGATGTCACCGACCTTCTAGCCATCACTGATTCATTTTTCATTTTCCATTGGTTTTGTCTTGTCTTCCTTCACACCTGGTTCCAATCCCATCAATTACATGTTGTGTATTTAACCCTCTGTTTCCTCTCATGTTCTTGTCGGAGATTGTTTGATTGTATGTTTTGTGCAAGTCATGTGTCGGTGTGCGACGGGTTTTGTACCCATTTGTATTATTTTTTGTATATATATTTTTTAGTTTTATGAGCACTTATTAAACGACTCTGTTTATACCAAGTTCGTTCTCCTGCGCCTGACTTCCCTACCAACCAACACGCACCCATTACAAACGCTCTCTATTTTAATTTTTAATACATTTTTCTGCAAAAGGTGGATTTGCATTTGCCCTCCACTACACTTCTGGTGTAATTCTCTAGGGTGTATTCCAGAGAAGTAAGTGGTTGTGGATACTGGAAAGAGGTATGACCCCTGTATGAAAAATTGTATGACACCATGTGGTCAGGATAACCACATTATGGCAGCTCAGTTGGCTCAGGGCCCATATGACCCCGTGCTGTAACATCCTGCTGGGTTCACTGAGTATAACGGCCTGTCTAGCACGCTTAACATGAATCTGTGAAATACATTGATCTACACTTGCTGATTTCGTTCCCCATCGTCTCTGAGCTTGACTGTCTGTATTGCTAGGACTCTCAAGATACACTAAATGACCAAAAGTATGTGGACACCTGCTCTCTGAACATCTCATTCCAAAATGCATAGTCACTTTAACCCTACCTTCCCCTAATTACCTTGACTAACCTGTACCCCCACACATTGACTCGGTACCCTTTATATAGCCTCGCTATTGGTATTCTATTGTGTTAGATTTTATTTTTTACTTTAGTTTATTTAGTAAATATTTTCTTAACTCTGTTTCTTGAACTGCATTGTTGGTTAAGGGCTTGCAAATAAGCATTTCACGGTAATGCCTGTTGTATTCAGAATATGTGACAAATGCAATTTGATTTGAATTTGATTTTAAATCATGGGCATTAATATGGAGTTGTTCCCCCTTTGCTGCCATAACAGCCTCCACTCTTCTGGGAAGGCTTTCCACTAGATGATGGAACATTACTGTGGGGACTTGCTTCCATTCAGCCACAAGAGCATTGAGGAGGTCGGGAACTGATGTTGGGCGATTAGGCCTGGCTCGCAGTCGGTGTTCCAATTCATCTCAAAGGTGTTCGATGGGGTTGAGGTCAGGGCTCTGTGCAGGCCAGTCAAGTTCTTCCTTTCTGTATGGACCTCGCTTTGTACATGGGGGCATTGTCATACTGAAACAGGAAAGGGCCTTCCCCAAACTTGCCACAAAGTTGGAAGCACAGAACCGTCTAGAATGTCATTGTATGCTGTAGCATTAAGATTTCTCGTCACTGAAACTAAGAGGCCTAGCCCGAACCATGAAAAACAGCCCCAGACCATTATTCCTCCTCCAACAAATGTTATAGTTGGTACTATGCATATGGGCAGGTAGCGTTCTCCTAGCATCTGCCAAACACAGATTCATCCTTCGGACTACCAGAGGATGAAGCGTGATTCATCACTCCAGAGAACGTGTTCCACTGCTCCAGAGTCCATTGGCGGTGAGATTTACACCACTCCAGCCGATGCTTGGCATTGCGCATAGTGATCTCACACCTCAATCACACCGACAGCGTCATTGCATTTTGGTACACCAGGAATTCATTCATTTCCAATGGAACACTGCATTTGCCTTGGAGCATTGCGTTGCAGAGGCAGAGGCAGTTGCAGTGCGATTTGTGTGATGCATACTTTGGATTTATCGAATGTATGCCCCAAACTGTATGTGTAAATGGCTTGATAGAAATGATAGCAGTTGAATGTTGAAATTTTGTTGCACACATATCCAGATTATGCTCCGTAACATTTTGCGCAATGACGCTGTCGGTGTAATCAATGCGTTAGGCTTGTGTGCGGCTGCTCGGGCCATGGAAACCCATTTAATGAAGCTCCCGATTAATAGCTATTGTGCTGAAGTTGCTTCCAGAGGCAGTTTGGAACTCAGTAGTGAGTGTTGCAACCAAGGACAGATTTTTACGTGCTACAGCACTCAACACTGAGCTCTTCAGTAAGGCCATTCTACTGCCAATGTTTGTCTATGGAGATTGCATCGCTGCGTGCTCTATTATACACCTGTCAGCAACCAGAATCCACTAATTTAAAGAGGTGTCCACATACTTTTGTATATATAGTGTATATAAAAGAGCGGGACTGTAATATTACACGCCTGCTGCAAAGATTCATTGAGCATACTGAATTTCTTGTCTTTGAGTTTCTTGTCTTTAAAGGTGCACTATGCCGAATTCGCTCTGCCATTTCCTGGTTGCTAAATTTCTTATAGTTCACCTAATATCAGTTTAGTGTAGAGAATCATTGCACCATCTTAAAACGCTGTGAAATAGTTTTTCCATAGCCAAAGGTATTGTATTGTTTGAAGCGGGTATACAAAACTGGAAGTAAAAGACGCAAAAATGAAATTTAACCCATTTAATCCCTAATTTTTCCCAGACAAGAAAATTACTAACCCTTTGAAATAATCAATAATTATTTGGGGGAATTTTCCATGGAAATGTAGGTGAAAAGGTGTGTTTTATGGTCGGTCACAATTGGTGGGATAATGTGATGTATACTGAATTAACATATTTCTCCTACACAGTCATCAAAATTCTTATCCCAGCCCAGTTATTAACACATTTAAAACTCTGTAACTGGCAGTCTCCAGCATTGTCACTAGAATGCCCCATCACATTCTAGTGTGACTATTTTACATATCAAAAACCCGAATACAACACCGATATGAATACTGAGAGCAAAGACAAAAAACAACAACCATCAACGAATTTCAACATTGTTACTTTATTGTAACATGCATTGTTGCTTTAGTGCAACATGTATTGTTGCTTTAGTGCAACATGTATTGTTGCTTTAGTGCAACATGTATTGTTGCTTTAGTGCAACATGTATTGTTGCTTTAGTGCAACATGTATTGTTGCTTTAGTGCAACATGTATTGTTGCTTTAGTGCAACATGTATTGTTGCTTTAGTGCAACATGTATTGAAACATTAATATTGTAACTTTATTGTAACATTGTCATTATGACATTTCAGTGCAACATTCACTAACAACTGTATAGCAGTCGTGTGATTAATTCACATTGAACATAAAGGTAACATTTAGGATAGAGGTAGCCTGTAGAATATGCATTCAAGTAGAGGCCTAACAAAATAAACAAAATAACAAACAAAATAAAATAATAAAAATATATATATATACACACATCATACATACATACAGTACATGCATACATACACATATATATATATTTATATATATATATATATACGTATATATATATATACTGTATATATATTAGTTTGTTCATCACTTTGTTCATCACTCTTTTGAACTGTGATCAGTCAGACCTACTGTCATACAGGGTCTTGAATCAATTGACCTTCTTTTCCAAAAACATTTCAGTAATTTTGATTGTCTTTTTCACTTTTTCGTTGACTTTTCTTCCTAGAGTCCGTTGTACTGCTTCTCCTCACCCTTTATTGACTTTTCTATTTTTCTTTTATTGGCTTTTTCAGTCCTTTTTCATTCACTCTTATCTCCTTTTCTGCTGTCCATGGTATATCTTGAATCACTCAATGTGCAGTGGCGCTTTGCATTTCTCACATGCACAGGTAGTGCGTTTGTCACAATGATGACATCTCTGGAACCGGTGCATTGTGTTGATTGGCCAGTGAGAAGCTTTGTCATATCTTGCCTGATCTTCGACAATAGCAGCCATTAGAGATCTCCTTCTGTGGCTCAGTGGTTTCGTGACAAAACTTTGCATATTTGGGCTGTATACTATGTGTTTTGGAATCACGTAGGTGCCAGGCCTCTTCGATTGTTTGAACACTTGATCTTTACTTTTGACCACCTGCAGCTTTACCCTTGGCTCTTCTGGCTGGCCCCTATGGCGGGTAGAGGCCCTTGGCTCTTCTGACTGGACCCTCTGGCGGGTGAGGCCCTTGGCTCTTCATTATCAACAATGGAGGGGGTGGTAAGGGGTAGGTCATCATCACTGATAACGTTGTTCCTGTCATGATCTGTTTGCATAGGTTTGGTTCAGCATATGCATTCAACAGTCTGGCTGGCTAATGGCCTGTCTCCCCCTCATAGACCATATCTGACCTATTGCTATCACAATCACTGAGGACAGCATCTTTCTCATTTTGAGGGATAACTGCAATGTTGCATGCCTTGTCTGGGCAGTCACCTAGATCCAACATGTCCAGAACTTGACTCAAAGTGAAACTAAAAGAAAGAACAGAGTAGAAAGTTAGGTAGAACAAGAACTATGTATGTGTATACCTAGATGCAATGTGTTATTCCGCAGTTCACTATTGTTGCCGTCAATAAGTTTACTCATTCTGTGACCCCACTGAACAAAGTTGAGTAATTGCAAATGCATATATCAATACTAGACAACTTAAATATGATATGCACCAAAAATATTTGTCCTATCTTTATGTTAACATACTTTACTAACCTTTTGTTTAGGAGCTTTGATGCGGCCATCCTCTTCTCATGGTGCAACCAAGAAGTAAACAGCTCTGGTAATGTGACAATTTACACTAAATATGTGACACATGACACATGTGACACTGCACCTTTATTATTTCAATATTTGCTGGAAACGCATTGATACATCATTCAGTAAAAAAAATTATAGCCTTATAACTGAAAGTTTTGTACGGTCACTATTGTGACTGATGGGATTAAATAGGTTAAGACTGGGAAGCTAGGAAATAGTGCACACATTGAACAGATCTACCACTTCTTACACTTGCTTTCAATGAGATTGACAGATCTATAACTTCAATTTCTATATGAATTTGGTTGGGTCGCCCAAAAAGTTACATATAGCAGCTTTAAAGGCTGTGATGCTGGTGTAAAGGATGTCACGTTGCTTGCGTAGCCAGTACCACTTCCTCCTGATTCAATTGACACAGAGGCACAACCCCAGGACCTCTGTCTTGCAAGCACACGTGACCACCCTCCTGAAGCGTTTTATCAGTCGCCACCATGCGAAAAGTGGGGACGCTTAAGGCTGAAGAGTACCTTTCATTCCCTATGTCCTTCACTGGCTGTTTTTTCATTTAAAAAAAATAATCCTAACACACCACATCTCTCCCTGCCCAGAAGCTTTTAACAGCCTAACAAATGTTAAGACATGAACTCTCAATATTACCAGAGATTTCATGTAAAATTTGACTAGTATTTTACATTTTGCAGAGTTTGCTGCTTTTTCGAACATACCATTTTTAATATGCCCTGAAGAACTGTGGAAGAAACACTTCTTATCCAGACCACTGGGATTCCACACATATATTCCTCATAACTAAACATAACTCATAATATCTCAGTGACGAGCAAAAGATCTATTGATTATCCTTACTGAAATGTTCAGGTCATTACATGGTGTAAATGAGTGAATTACATTATACTGCCTGTTTTTCAAAGCATTGAAAATAGGAACTTTTTAAAATATTTATGGCAAAGTTGGTAGCACAATTATTCCAAACCATTTACAGCAGATTAATGTGTTGTCCTACCTAACTGCTACTTTTTAAACCATTCATGTGAAACCAAGCTTTCAGCAAACGCAATGTCCCTATTATGCTTATCTAAAGTACCTTATATGTGAACGCTATGGGAGTGAATAATGTGCTGCCTTGGATGTTGGCGTATTGAAACTCAGTTGGCACTGAGCAGATATAATGTAAATGATGCAAGCAACACTGCACAAACTTACAACAATAACAAACAGTTTATTCCATGGACTTGAGACGTTTCTGACCATCGATTTGTCATTTTAGCTGATCTCTTGTTTCCTTGTTGTTCATTTAGCTGCTTTAGCAATTGTTTCATTGCTAAACAGTGTCTTGTCCCGTTAACTTGGGCTAACATTATAGTGCTGGCTTTGACATCCAGCTTTTTAGGGTACAATATACAGTACATGAGAGTGCATGGGAAGTCTGTGTTCATAGTTTACCCAGAGAAAGATTGGGATGATTAGATTGTTTGGAAAAACCTATGATTGAACACAGTGTTCTAAAACGAATGTCTATATACAGTTAATAAGCACTTTATAATTGAACACAAACAGGGTTTGAACGTTCACAAAACCTTGTTTGAACCCATTACACGGTTACGAAGTGGTAGTGTGATCATAACAACATACAGAAACTCAAGTCCTTCTGTTCACCTGACTTAGAATTCCTCACAATCAAATGTCGACCGAATTATCTACCAAGAGAATTCTCTTAGATTATAATCAGTCGTGCATATCCCCCCCAAGCAGACACATCGACGGCCCTGAAAGAACTTCATTTGACTCTATGTAAACTGGAAACCACATATCCTGAGGCTGCATTCATTGTAGCTGGGGATTTTAACAAGGCTAATCTGAAAACAAGACTCCCTAAATTCTATCAGCATATCGATTGTGCTACCAGGGCTGGTAAAACCCTGGATCATTGTTATTCTAACTTCCGCGATGCATATAAGGCCCTCCCCCGCCCTCCTTTCAGAAAATCTGACCACGACTCCATTTTGTTGCTTCCAGCCTATAGACAGAAACTTAAACAGGAAGCCCCCGCGCTCAGGTCTGTTCAACGCTGGTCCGACCAATCTGATTCCACGCTTCAAGATTGCTTCGATCACGTGGATTGGGATTTGCTCCGCATTGCGTCAAACAACAACATTGACGAATATGCTGATTCGGTGAGTGAGTTCATTAGAAAGTGCATTGGCGATGTCGTACCCAGAGCAACTATTGAAACATTCCCAAACAAGAAACTGTGGATTGATGGCAGCATTCGCGCGAAACTAAAAGTGCCAACCACTGCTTTTAACCAGGGCAAGGTGACCGGAAACATGACCGAATACAAACAGTGTAGCTATTCCCTCCGCAAGGCAATCAAACAAGCTAAGCGTCAGTATAGAGTCAAAGTAGAGTTGCAATTCAACGGCTCAGACACAAGAGGTATGTGGCAGGGTCTACAGTCAATCACGGATTACAAAAAGAAAACCAGCCCCGTCGCGGACCAGGATGTCTTGCTCCCAGACAGACTAAACAACTTCTTTGCTCGCTTTGAGGACAATACAGTGCCACTGACACAGCCCACTACCAAAATCTGCGAACTCTCCTTCACTGCAGTCAACATGAGTAAAACATTTAAACGTGTTAACCCTCGCAAGGCTGTAGGCACAAACGGCATCCCTAGCTGCATCCTCAGAGCATGTGCAGACCAGCTGGCTGGTGTGTTTACGGACATATTCAATCAATCCTTATCCCAGTCTGTTGTTCCCACATGCATCAAGAGGGCCACCATTGTTCTAGTTCCCAAGAAAGCTAAGGTAACTGAGCTAAACGACTACCGCCCCGTAGCACTCACTTCCGTCATCATGAAGTGCTTTGAGAGACTAGTCAATGACCATATCACCTCCACCCTACCTGACACCCTAGACCCACTCCAATTTGCTTACCGCCCCAATAGGTCCACAGACGAAGCAATCGCAACCACACTGCACACTGCCCTAACCCATCTGGACAAGACGAATAACTATGTGAGAATGCTGTTCATCGACTACAGCTCAGCATTTAACACCATAGTACCCTCCAAACTCGACCCTGGGTCTCGACCCCGCCCTGTGCAACTGGGTACTGGACTTCCTGACGGGCCGCCCCCAGGTGGTGAGGGTAGGTAACATCTCCACTCTGCTGATCCTCAACACTGGGGCCCCACAAGGGTGCATTCTGAGCCCTCTCCTGTACTCCCTGTTCCCCCACGAATGTGTGGCCATGCACACCTCAAACTCAATCATCAAGTTTGAGATGACACTACAGTGGTAGGCTTGAATACCAACAATGACGAGACGGCCTACAGTGAGGAGATGAGGGCCCTCGGCGTGTGGTGTCAGGAAAATAACCTCACACTCAACGTCAACAAAACAAAGGAGATGATTGTGGACTTGAGGGAGCAACGCCCTATCCACATCGGCGGGACAGTAGTGGAGAGGGTAGTAAGTTTTAAGTTCCTCGGCATACACATCATGGACAAACTGAATTGGTCCACCAACACAGACAGCGTGGTGAAGAAGGGGGAGCAGCACCTCTTCAACCTCAGGTGGCTGAAGAAATTCGGCTTGTCACCAAAAACACTCACAAACCTTTACAGATGCACAATCGAGAGCATCCTGTCGGGCTGTATCACCGCCTGGTATGGCAACTGCTCCTTCCACAACCGTAAGGCTCTCCAGAGGGTAGTGAGGTCTGCACAATGCATCACCGGGGGCAAACTACCTGCCCTCCAGGACACCTACACCACCCGATGTCACAGGAAGGCCATAAAGATCATCAAGGACAACAACCATCCGAGCCACTGTGTCACGTTCTGATCATAGTTCTTTTGTGTTTTCCTTGTTTTAATGTTGGTCAGGATGTGAGCTGGGTGGGCATTCTATGTTGTGTGTCCAGTTTGTCCGTTTCTATGTATGGCCTGATATGGTTCTCAATCAGAGGCAAGTGTTAGTCATTGTCTCTGATTGGGAACCATATTTAGGTAGCTTGTTTTGTGTTGGGGTGTGTGGGTGGTTGTTTCCTGTCTTTGTGTTCTCTGCAGCAGATAGGACTGTTTCGGGTTTTGCCACGTTTGTTATTTTGTATTTGTGTAGTGTTCACGTTATCGTCTTTTATTAAACATGTTGAACACGAACTACGCTGCATTTTGGTCCTCCTCTCCTTCGACAGAAGAAAGCCGTTACAGAACCACCCACCACAACAGGACCAAGCAGCGTGGTAACGGGCAGGAGCAGGAGAGGAAGCGATGTCAGGATTATTGGACATGGGAGCAGAATCTGGACTATACTACTTGGGAATAGATAGACAGGTGGGCGGTCGACCGAAGGAGATTGCTGGAGCCCGCCTGGGATTCGCTGGAGCAGTGCGAGGAGGGTTACAGGAGAATGGAGTTGGCGAAACGAGCACGGCGGCGCGGTAGGAAGCCCGAGAGGCAGCCCAAAAATGTATTGGGGGGCGGCACACAGGGAGCATGGCGAAACCAGGTAGGAGACCTGCGCCAACTTCCTGTGCTTACCGGAGAGCGAGAGAGACCGGGCAGGCACCGTGTTATGCTGTGGAGCGCACTGTGTCTCCAGTGCGGGTGCATAGCCCGGTGCGGTACATTCCAGCTCCTCGTACCGGCCGGGCTAGTGTGGGCAACGAGCCAGGTAAGGTTGGGCAGGCTCGGTGCTCAAGAGCTCCATTGCACCTGCACAGTCCGGTCTATCCAGTGCCACCTACACGCACCAGCCCTCCGGTGGCAGCCCCCCGCACCAGGCTTCCTGTGCGAGTCCAGAGCCCAGTACTCCCTATTTCTCCTCCCCGCACTCGCCCTGAGGTGCGTGTCCTCAGCCCAGTACCACCAGTGCCGGTACCACGTACCAGGTCTACAGTGCGCCTCGCCTGTCCAGAGCTGCTAGAGTCTCCCGCCTGTCCAGAGCTGCTAGAGTCTCCCGCCTGTCCAGAGCTGTTAGAGTCTCCCACCTGTCCAGAGCTGCTAGAGTCTCCCGCCTGTCAAGAGCTGCTAGAGTCTCCCGCCTGTCCAGAGCTGCTAGATTCTCCCATCTGTCATGACCTGCCAGAGCCGCCAATCTGCAAGGACCCGCCAGAGCCGCCAGTCTGCAAGGATCCGCCAGAGCCGCCAGTCTGCAAGGATCCGCCAGAGCCGCCAGTCTGCAAGGAGCCGCCAGAGCCGCCAGTCTGCAAGGAGCAGCCAGAGCCGCCATTCAGCCAGGATCTGCCAGAGCCGCCATTCAGCCAGGATCTGCCAGCGCCGCCATTCAGCCAGGATCTGCCAGAGCCGCCATTCAGCCAGGATCTGCCAGAGCCGCCATTCAGCCAGGATCTGCCAGAGCCGCCATTCAGCCAGGATCTGTCAGAGTCACCAGTCAGCCAGGAGCTGCCAGAGCCGTCAACCAGCCTGAGCTACCTCTCAGTCCTAAGCTACCCCTCAGGCCTAAGCTACCCCTCAGTCCTGAGCTACCCCTCGGTCATGAGCTACCCCTCGGTCATGAGCTACCTCTCAGTCATGAGCTTCCTCAGTCAGGAGGCACCCCTCAATCCAGAGGCGCTCCTCAGTCCAGTGGGGCCCTTTGTTAGGGTTCCTAGGCCAAGGTCGGCGGCGAGGGTCGCCACTCAAGGGACGCTAAGGAGGTGGACAAAGACAATGGTGGAGTGGGGTCCACGTCCAGCACCAGAGCCGACCACCGCGGACAGATGCCCAACCAGACCCTCCCCTATAGGTTTAGGTTGTGTGGTCGGAGTCCGCACCTTGGGGAGGGGGGTACTGTCACGTTCTGACCATAGTTCTTTTGTGTATTCCTTGTTTTAGTGTTGGTCAGGACGTGAACTGGGTGGGCATTCTATGTTGTGTGTCTAGTTTGTCCGTTTCTATGTATGGCCTGATATGGTTCTCAATCAGAGGCAGGTGTTAGTCATTGTCTCTGATTGGGAACCATATTTAGGTAGCTTGTTTTGCGTTGGGTTTTGTGGGTGGTTGTTTCCTGTCTTTGTGTTCTCTGCACCAGATAGGACTGTTTCGGGTTTTGCCACGTTTGTTATTTTGTAGTGTTCACGTTATCGTCTTTTATTAAACATGTTGAACACGAACTATGCTGCATTTTGGTCCTCCTCTCCTTCGATGGAAGAAAGCCGTTACACACTGCCTGTTCACCCCGCTATCATCCAGAAGGCGAGGTCAGTACAGGTGCATCGAAGCAGTGACCGAGAGACTGAAAAACAGCTTCTATCTCAAGGCCATCAGACTGTTAAACAGCCACCACTAACATTGAGTGGCTGCTGCCATACATGTACAAAATGTATCACTAGCCACTTTAAACAATGACACTTAATATAATGTTTACATACCCTACATTACTTATCTCATATGTCTATACTGTACTCGATACCATCTACTACATCTTGCCTATGCCGTTCGGTATCATCACTCATTCATATATCTTTATGTACATATTCTTCATCCCCTTACACTTGTGTGTATAAGGTAGTAGTTGTGGAATTGTTAGGTTAGATTACTCGTTGGTTATTACTGCATTGTTGGAACTAGAAGCACAAGCATTTCGCTACACTCGCATTAACATCTGCTAACCATGTGTATGTGACAAATAACATTTGATTTGATTTAGTGTGGACATAGGGCTTCTGTTAAATCACATTTGAATGTGAGAGGCAAACTCATTGCCTGTGTATATCCTGAAATTATCAAATCAGTCAACCTATCCTGCTATCATAGCCAACATATTGAATTTCCATATCAGTGCCAATTACTAACAAAAAGCTAAACATTTCACTTTGGATCAGTTTAATACCCTGTATTTTGCTTTATGCTAAATGGCCGACTGGATTCAAAACTCTGTCTCCTGTATGAACCTGCTGGGCTAAAGCTTAGGCATTAGATTGCTGAGCTAGCACAAGATCTACTGGACAATTAATTGTATGTTAACATTTCTCAAAAGAGTTGGCTGGTCAACCATCATCTGTGATCTATTGTTTTCATATTGACACCTGTTAGTATTTATTAATCAGAGGTTGTTATTGTATAATCTCATCAACTACTTTCCTAGATGCTGACAATGATGCATTGGGTGACACAGGTGTTTCTCTATATTATCAATCAGCAGAGTGTTGCTGCTCACCAATGTGGTCTAATTCATCTGGAGAGGTATGGTGATGAAGAGTGAGTGAGTCCACCAACAGCACAGGGAAGGACACAAGGCCAAAACTGACAGGAGAGATAGTGTCTTATTTTGACATTGATGATCATGTGTCATAACAGAATGGTTCTTACATAACTGGACAAATTGCTTACAAACAGTGTTCAATATTCGAAAACAAATTCTTCACTCAAATAAAAATGTATTGTATCGTCATACAACTTGGTAGAAGAAACACATTTCAGCTAATATTTGAGAGCAAGTGGCTGCAAACACTGCATTAATTAATAATTTATTCGAGTTTAAAAATGGCACTTGAGTCTTTGGCTCCATTCCAGCAACCCACCCGCAAACTGAATATGATATTATTACTGTATCCAATATTAGAAGATTGGCTCCGATTGCACAGTTTACAGTTTCCCCTTCATTTATGATCAGAACATTACGGCTAAATAAGTACTGCCACCCATTTACGCATGGACAGGGACAATCCCCACTATGTAGCCAATGTTAACAGTGTAAAGATACATGGTGAAAAAATATTTAAAAAATATTGAAATGGTTTAATATCTTACTTGTGGTGTTGTACTTCACCCCGTTGATGTACTCTGGACAGGGTCTCTCCATCATCCGTCCGGTGTTGCTCCTTGGCCAACATGTTCCAATCTCATCAGTTGTGGCATTGCAATACAAACCTTTAAATAAACACAAAGGCGTTTAAATAATGATAATGAATTGCCCAAGACGTCAAGGGAAAGCATTAACCATTGATGACAGTGTCAAAATCCCCCCAACTCGTACCGTCAAAATCCATCAAAGAGAACGATGCGTTTTCGTAGAAAGTGTCTTGAAAGGCATCCATCAAACTACAGTTTGGGTCCCCAAACTCCCCAAAGATGATTTGGTAAATCGTAGCATCCATGGTTCAATTGATACGTTAAATCAAAGAGCTAGGCTTGAAGTCCGAAAGGCTCCTAACACGTTGCCTACTACGTGCATGTGTTTCATCCAAAATAGAATGCCAAGAAATAGTGCGCCCGTTTCAAACCCGTGGAAAGCTGCTCGCCCAATTGACGCACTCGGAATTCTGACTCCACGTAGGCTACTCGAGAGTTTCCTTCTCTCTCCTCCTCTCCCTGTACAATCAGATCGATGCAGTGAGCTTCAGCCTACTAGCACAAATTCAGAATCTTTCTGTGGAATTATGCACAAATGATAAAAGTTAGTTAAATTCATACAGAAAGACGATGTCTTTTACACACTACCCATCTGTTATGTCTCATGACAGCCGGTGTCAGTGAGCTATTGAGACAAATGCGTCCAATCTGGTAGCAGTGGCTGATCCAATGTTCTGATAGAAGCACTGTTGGAAACAATATTTTATAGTTTTTTTCATAAACCTTTTAGTAAAAAGATTAAAGGTATTTTCTTTGGGTAAATATGAGGGGGGGGGGGAGAAGGAAGGAGCAGGAGGGAGGGAAAAGGGGGCATTGAAACAGGTTATGGATACATCCCAGACATGATGTGGGTGACATAAATGTTACCTTAAATAGTTTTCAGTGGCATGTAGCCTAGAGAATATATAAATATCTATATTCTATTTATATGTTTAAATCCAAAACACACATCAATTCAAGAAAATGGTTTTAAACTAACTACAATCTGTTTTCCTCTCAGAATCCCATCAAAGGGACCCTTTCTGACTAATCTCTTATTTTATTTTAAAATAAGATCATTTTTGTAACAGTTAGTCAGATTACTATTAGATTAGGTTTTCCATACCTCTGAGTTATGCCAAGCACCGTTGTGAGATTCAGAATTCCCTAATATAATTTGCGTTATCCATCTAAAGTTCTGACTGCAGGGAAAAGTGTTTATTTCAATGTGTTTTTAAGTCGACCTATCTATTTTGTGTGGGTGAAAAAAATCTGTTCGGTTGATAAAGGAATGAACATTAAACGGTTGTGAAATTGCATGAAAAATGTGTCAAACAAACTTTTGAATATGTCACTTTTGAAATAAATGTTCATATAGCTTTTGATGAAGCTTATGATAAATGTTCTGTAGGAACACTTTCTCCAATGCTTTCTGTATTACATATGTATCACCATTATGTCATCACAGACTGATGATCTATCTGTTTATTTGTTCAATTAGACTTATGACCTTTATCTAAATGAGAGAGTTTTCAGTTTTGCATTGGACTCACACATACAATTACTGTTCCATCTCATTTACTGTAATATGCAGTCTAGACACGTATTAGGAGATCTGAAACATACACGTCCATCCGTCCCCCAACCCAGCTCTGTGAGTGTCAACTTCAGCACAGAGTAGCCTAGTGGAGGAAGTTTTAATTGCCCATGTCTATTAATAGCACCACCTAAATGTTAATGTATTCCCCCAGAGCAGGCTACCAGCTATGGAATTAGACTAGATATCATTATCACCATCATGATGATGATGATCATTATTAATTTACTTGTTATGCTCCATATTCCATTAGGCTAATGGGGGAAGCAGATAAGTAAACAAGTCTGTAAATAACATTGATTGTCGTCCCTGCACATCCAATTTATAGGCCTTAGGCACAGTATTCACATATTGGCTGTCATACTATATCGCCTGTGGTTCTGCTGTGAAATGTTCAGACTGGTTGAAAGTAAGTCTTTAATCTAACTGCACTGTCCAATTTACAGTAGCATGCAGTAGCAATTTACAATAGCAAGAATACCATGCTATTGTTTGAGGAGAGTGCACAGTTATGAACTTGAAAATGTATTAATAACTGATTTAAACAAAACTGCCAAGTGATCATTAATTTGAGTTTTTCAGGGTTATTCCCTGAATGCAGAACCGCAAATTAAGAAGGCTTTATGAATATTGACTGATATGGCTTTATAAAAATAAAGTGGCTGTGGTATAAGACAATTATATTTCAGTTTGAATAAAACTAATAGCAATGCATTTGATTGCTTTTCGAAGAGCATGTTGAAGGAACAATTATTTGTTTTTAATATCTTTCGCCTAAAAAGGATTTTAAACAAATAGACTGTGGTGGTCTGTATAATTTGGGACAATAGGCTAGACCTGCAGTCATCAACTCTGTGCATCTTAGTGTAGTCTGTGCATGTCCAATAAAATATGCATTCTCTCTGCTGAGGAAAGGTAAAGGTAAACCTTTCTGGGTTTTCTGCTTCAAAAGTCTTGAAGTGAAGATGAGAGACATTACATCAGGGTTGCAAAGTTGGATCAAAATACTTGCAAATATAGGAGACCGATGGATCCCAGAGCCGCCTTGAGACCGTAAGGTTGTGAATCAGTCCTGCACAGCTTTCACCTCTCATCATATATTTCAGATGAAGAACGCATTGGCCCATAATGTCTGGTAAATTAAGGAACCCCTCTACGGGATCAGTGCCCCCCCCTCCCCATGGGAGAGTTGAGCTAACGTGCACTAATGTGATTAGCATGAGGTTGTAAGTAACAGTAACAATAACATTTCCCAGAACGTAGACATATCTGATATGGGCAGTAAGCTTAAATTCTTGTTAGTAAACCAATTAGGCTCATTTGGGCAGACTTGATACAAAACTTTGAACAGAAATGCAATGATTCATTGGATCAGTCAGTGAACAAAATCTAAATTGCGCCTAAACTGGAATAATACATTGTAGCCTTTCTCTTGCATTTCAAACATGATGAAAAAACAAAACAAAAAAACACCAGATCTAGTGTGTTATATTCTCCTACATTAATTTCACATTTCCACAAACTACAAAGTGTTTACTTTCAAATGGTATCAAGAATATGCATATCCTTGCTACAGGAATTTAGATTTGGGTATGTCAATTTGGGCAAAAAAAATGTAAAAAAAGGGTCCGATCCTTAACAGATGAGAGAAGACCTAGATTTCATCTACTGGCGCCATGGACCATCTAAACCAGGTGAATTGAATGTGTTGAGTTTCTGGTAACTTTATATACAGTGCCTTGCGAAAGTATTCGGCCCCCTTGAACTTTGCGACATTTTGCCACATTTCAGGCTTCAAACATAAAGATATGAACTGTATTTTTTTGTGAAGAATCAACAACAAGTGGGACACAATCATGAAGTGGAACGACATTTATTGGAAATTTCAAACTTTTTTAACAAATCAAAAACTGAAAAATTTGGCGTGCAAAATTATTCAGCCCCCTTAAGTTAATACTTTGTAGCGCCACCTTTTGCTGCGATTACAGCTGTAAGTCGCTTGGGGTATGTCTCTATCAGTTTTGCACATCGAGAGACTGAAATTTTTTCCCATTCCTCCTTGCAAAACAGCTCGAGCTCAGTGAGGTTGGATGGAGAGCATTTGTGAACAGCAGTTTTCAGTTCTTTCCACAGATTCTCGATTGGATTCAGGTTTGGACTTTGACTTGGCCATTCTAACACCTGGATATGTTTATTTTTTAACCATTCCATTGTAGATTTTGCTTTATGTTTTGGATCATTGTCTTGTTGGAAGACAAATCTCCGTCCCAGTCTCAGGTCTTTTGCAGACTCCATCAGGTTTTCTTCCAGAATGGTCCTGTATTTGGCTCCATCCATCTTCCCATCACTTTTAACCATCTTCCCTGTCCCTGCTGAAGAAAAGCAGGCCCAAACCATGATGCTGCCACCACCATGTTTGACAGTGGGGATGGTGTGTTCAGGGTGATGAGCTGTGTTGCTTTTATGCCAAACATAACGTTTTGCATTGTTGCCAAAAAGTTCAATTTTGGTTTCATCTGACCAGAGCACCTTCTTCCACATGTTTGGTGTGTCTCCCAGGTGGCTTGTGGCAAACTTTAAACAACACTTTTTATGGATATCTTTAAGAAATGGATTTCTTCTTGCCACTCTTTCATAAAGGCCAGATTTGTGCAATATACGACTGATTGTTGTCCTATGGACAGAGTCTCCCACCTCAGCTGTAGATCTCTGCAGCTCATCCAGAGTGATCATGGGCCTCTTGGCTGCATCTCTGATCAGTCTTCTCCTTGTATGAGCTGAAAGTTTAGAGGGACGGCCAGGTCTTGGTAGATTTGCAGTGGTCTGATACTCCTTCCATTTCAATATTATCGCTTGCACAGTGCTCCTTGGGATGTTTAAAGCTTGGGAAATCTTTTTGTATCCAAATCCGGCTTTAAACTTCTTCACAACAGTATCTCGGACCTGCCTGGTGTGTTCCTTGTTCTTCATGATGCTCTCTGCGCTTTTAACGGACCTCTGAGACTATCACAGTGCAGGTGCATTTATACGGAGACTTGATTACACACAGGTGGATTGTATTTATCATCATTAGTCATTTAGGTCAACATTGGATCATTCAGAGATCCTCACTGAACTTCTGGAGAGAGTTTGCTGCACTGAAAGTAAAGGGGCTGAATAATTTTGCACGCCCAATTTTTCAGTTTTTGATTTGTTAAAAAAGTTTGAAATATCCAATAAATGTCGTTCCACTTCATGATTTTGTCCCACTTGTTGTTGATTCTTCACAAAAAAATACAGTTTTATATCTTTATTTTTGAAGCCTGAAATGTGGCAAAAGGTCGCAAAGTTCAAGGGGGCCGAATACTTTCGCAAGGCACTGTAGTTTATCATCATAACAGGTCTTCCTGGTAACTCTTTATATGTCATCATAACAGTGAGAAGTGAGGACCATTTGAGGATAACAAAAGAAACCAGCAATTTAATAATATATTCTTCCTTCTGGAGTCAACTTGTCTGACCTCATTTTAAACACTGACTGTCATACTTTATCTGCAAGCCCAGTTCCTGACGTTCTTTGTGCTGGTTCAAAGAGACACATTGGCTTCAGTTGTCTGATTGACAAAGACTGAGTCTTCTAGGCCCGGCGGACAGAGAGAGAATCTGCAGATTCTCACTCAGTAAGGTGTTGCCCAGAGCAAGGGCACAATGGGCTGGAAAAACAGATTGCGGAATCATGCAGGTAGGAAACACAGCACGAATGAGGAAGAAGCAGCTGAAAGAGTTATTGTCATTGTTCTGTATCAATTGGCTTCATGTCAGATACTACATAATGTTTCCCCTAGGATTTTTTTTTGCAGCGGTGGCAGAATTAGTGGGGTGGGGGGATACAGACCAATACAAAAGTCTCTTTGTAATAGATACATGATTGTAGAATCTCTCTGACAAAGTGCTGTTTTTTCACGATGCATCTAACTTATGTTTTAGACTTGATCTAAAATAAGCAGGGAGAGGGAGCTTTTAGTTTGACATGCTAGTGAGAATACAGGAGCAGAAGATGCCTTTTTCAAATAATCCTGTCAACAGGAATGATGATTAATGCTCTCTGTGTGTAACAGTGTTACTTCCGTCCCTCTCCTCGCCCCAACCTGGGCTTGAACCAGGGATGCTCTTAACACATCAACAACTGCCTCCCACAAAGCATTGTTACCTATCGCTCCACAAAAGCATCAGCTCTTGCAGAGCAAGGCAAACAATTACTTCAAGGTCTCATAGCGAGTGACATCACAGATAGCGCACAACACTAGCTAGCCATTTCACACCGGTTACATGTGGAGGAGAGAAATAAGAATTTTCTCTCATAACACACCTGTAATTCATTATTTTGTCATCTCCAAATCTTGCTGAAATGTTTATCCACATCCAACAGGCTAAATACATTGGAAAATAATTTGACATGTTGTGCTAGGAGGCCAGACTATTCCCGTATTCCTTCATTTACGATATTCCGGGGAAAAAAATGTTTATGACACAATACAGCTGTTGGTATTTACATGTTTCCATGTCCCAAAAATAGTTGGCTACAGCAACACTGACTCATTCCTCACATATTATGAAGCTAGGTTAATTTCACGCTCGCAAACGAACAACCAAGTCTGTGTAAAACCCCAGACATCCAACACTCTTGGAATAAGTGCTGCTCAAGCATATTCATTGGTATGACTGTGAACACTGAAGGTGGATGTGATTATTAATACTAGTTAATTATGCCAATAAACATCCTCTAGTGAAATTATCTGCCTTGGCTTAAGCAGTGCTTGTCATTCAATCAGCCCGTTGTGCACACCAATGAGTGTTACCTCAGTCTCGTTGCATGACAAAGCTACTTTGGGGAATATGCTCTGACTGAGCATCACTCTAATTCTTCAGTCAATAAATAAAGTAAAGTCATTAACAGGCTGTAAAGAACAAACACTCATTGTGTTCCCCACTTTCATTAATGTGTTACATTACCTGTGACATTGTAGAGTGCGGAGAGAGCCTCACAGTATTTCTGTAGCAGGGCAAGCAGAGAGAGCTGGGAGAGCTGCTCACACAATGTACTGGGCTGGAAAGGAAGGAGAAGAAGAAAAATGAAGTGCATGTGAGCAATTTGATGAATGAATGTAAATATTAATTTACTCTGTAAGTGTTCTATGATTAGGGATGCAAATAGGCTTTTTTAATCATCTGAATAATTTTGACAAACGGTTCAAATCTGGCAACAAATGCATTGCATTAAGGATTAAAAAACCATCATATTAGTCATGGTGGTATTACCTAGCTATGGTGAATAACCAAACAGACAGTAGGTAGATCTGAAGGTTAATTTAGCTGTGGTTCTAATCAGAGGCAGTCGACAGTGTGTCCCTCCTGTCCTCAGGTAATGCAATGACTCCTGCTAATGTAATGTACCCACCTGACTAAGTTCATTTGGCAGGCAGGAGGACTCTACAGAAGCATGTGTGCAGCTCATCAGAGTGACCCTCCCCTCCCAGACAGACTGGCTGGCCTGACCCCATGACTTGCTCCTCTGGGTGATGTGAAGGAATGGCAGAGCACAATAACAGGGTAGCAACGTGAGCTCCCACATGGCTGAGTTTGGGTGTGGGCCAAAATATAAGCCTCATCTTTATCTCTTCTCTACTCTCCTCCCCTATCCTGTCCTCTCCTCTCTCCTCCTCTCCCCTCTTCTCTCCTCCCCTGCTCTCTAACCACCTCTACCTCCACTGGTGGTCAGATATGACAGTGTGGCAAATGTGGCAACAAGAGGTTACAGATGTTTGTGTTTGGGCCAAAGCAACATCCGCTTCTCCTCTATCCCTCCCTTTTTGACGGGCACTGACTGGTGGTCAGATTAGATAGTGGGCAAGGTAAGCCCTCATTTTATAGCTGGGGGGCCAGCTGTGTTCTGTAAAATGAATGTCCTTTTTTGGAGGGAGCGGGGGACAAGAACAGGCTGGAGCACAAAGGAGGCTGAGGGTAGAAGGGCAGCTGCAGCATTAAGGTCTCCTCTGGGGTTGGACTGAGATCTCTGGGGGGTTCTGGGGGTTGTGGTGGACGAAGTCGTTCTAAGGACGCTGTCTAAAGGGTCTATTACAGGGTAGGTCAGGGCTGTTTCACATGTGGCGTAGTCATACTAACTTACAAACTTTCACCCTGCAAGAGAGTTTGTCACATTAATGATGTACCGCTGCAGCAACAAAGATATTTTAAAAATGCAACATATTAATGCTCCCTAATATAGGGTTGCAGAATTCTGGGAACATTTAATAAATTCCCTGGTTTACCCGAAATCACGGTTGGAGGATTCCGGGAATCAGCAGGGAATAAGCAGGAAATCCATAAACCTCCAAACAGGATTTGGAAAACCAGGGAATTTATTGAAAGTCAGGGAATTTTGCAACCTCACTCACAACTGTAGCTCTGGACTTGAGGAATTGCATAACAGCACAGCAGGCCTAATTAGAATGCTCAGCTGACTGCTGCTGCTGTCACAGTGCTCCCTCCCCTCTAGTCTATACATACAGCACCTTCAGAAAGTATTCATCACACCCATGACTTTTTCTGCATTTTGCTGTGTTTCAGTCTGAATTTAAAATGTTTTAACTTGAGATTTTGTTTCACCGGTTTACACACAAAACCCCATAATGTCAAAGTGGAATTATGTTTTAGGAAATGTGTAAAAATGTATTAAAAATGAAAAGCTGAAATGTCTTGAGTCAATAAGTATTCAACCCTTTTATTATGCCGAAATATTTCAGGAGTAGAAATATACTTAGAAAGTCACATAATAAGTTGCATGGACTCACTCTGTGTGCAATAATATTGTTTAACATGATTTTTGAATGACTACCTAATTTCTGTACCCACACATACAATTATTGGTATGGTCCCTCATTCGAGCAGGGAATTTCAAACACAGATTCAACCACAAAGACCAGGGAGGTTTGCTAACACATCACCGAGTACCACCCTTCATATTTTCAGGCATGGTGGTGCCTCATCATGTTAGAGGTATGCTTGTCATTGGCAGGGACTAAATAGACAGAATAAAGCTAACCACAGGCAAAATCCAAGAGGAAAACCTTGTTCAGTCTGCTTTCCAACAGACACTGGGAGACAAATTCACCTTTCTGCAGGACATTAACCTAAAACACAAGGCGAAATATACATTTCAGTTGCTTACCAAGATGACATTGAATGCTTCTGAGTGACTTAAATCGACTTGAAAATCCATGGTAAGACTTGAAAATGGCTGTCTAGCAAATATTGTACAATTCAGGTGTGCAAAACTTCTAGAAGACTTACCCAGAAAGACTCACAGCTGTAATCGCTGTCAAAAGGGGATTCTAACATGTATTGACTCAGGGGTGTGAATACTTATGTAACAAATTGGAATCTGCACTAACAGTTTTACAATGGCTTCATAATGGTAGCCTAATTTTGAAATGGTTACTGGGATCTGGAACAAACTGTTAAAGACTAGTTAGCCATGTACAGTTTTCATTTCACTGCTATAGCCCTCAAAATAATTTGATGAACAAGGTATCCATTGACCTGTACTGTATAACTGCATCGAGAAAATGTTCCCTTTAAAAAAAAGATACTAGTCTACCTGTAAAACTATGTAGGAAATGTCCGCGGTTTGTTCAATACATTTTAGAAAACATTCCCACACAGTTCCTAAGGGATCACATTTGCTTTTCCATTACGTGTGTTTGTGTGTGTGTGTATCTGCACATGTCCGCGTCTAGGTCACTCATGGTGAGGTCTCAATATGTTACTAGTCAAGAATTCTTTAAAACCGTTCATATTTGGTAAGCATTAAACCCCCACACATGTAGGCCTATAACATACTGTATATTCAATTCCGATCTGATCCAAATATCAAGTACAGATTTGATTAGCATTATCTGGACTGCATGCTGTCTCACAAATGTATACTCAAACAGAATTGCATGCCTTGAGTGTAGAATAGATCAACTAAGGACATTGAAAATAAAGTCACATTCTGAAGTAGATCTCACTGAAGTGGCAGTGAATTGACTCAAAGCAATCCATGTAGCCCCTCAACATGTGCCTGGTTAGTTTTCAAGTACTGTATGTGTATAGCAATTTATAATCTCAAGGTAAGAGGAATAGAATACATTAAAGAAGATTGACATAGTTTCAAGGCATTTCTGCCTTCAGTCAAGGTAAAAACGGCATTGCAGTTGAAGTGTACATATTAAAAAAAACATAATATTTCTAAACTGTCAGGAAAGGAAAAGTATTAAATACTCACATACAACAGTAACAGAAGTAACAAAATATTTGCAGCGTTCATGTTGATACTGAAATCATGTTAGGAGAGACAGATCCAAAAAAACGACAGCTCTTTCACGGTCTGTGTCACATCCCATATCTCAAACTGTCATCAAGACGGAATCACATACTCATGAATGAAAGAAAACATTCTGCTCAATTTTACATAGACAGAGACGGACCAATAAAGCATTAGAAAAGAGATAACAATCAACCATGCACTAACACGGGTGAGGTCAACTCTTAAAAGACTGCAATATAAAACTTCTCCTCATTAACTGTGAATGACTGAATGTCCTCATGCCGCCATGTATTCTCTGCCAGGAATCAGAATCTGATCTAACTGGTTTCTAAAAAACAAAAATAAACATTGCCATGTCAGATTTGGAGCAGAGCAGAGCTAGCAGAAAGCAATAGCAGAGAGAGTAAATCATTGTGGGGAAAAGCAACTCTACTGTAATGAGACCATCAGATCAGATATTTCTCTCCCATTTCTCCAAGCTTTCACCTCCCACTCAGTGATCAGCTGGTCTTGGGACCTTCTGCCATAGATTACATTCTAAAGTTCAGGCCTCTATTTTTTTGTAACTTCCAGTGTGTGTGTGTGTGTGTGTGTGTGTGTGTGTGTGTGTGTGTGTGTGTGTGTGTGTGTGTGTGTGTGTGTGTGTGTGTGTGTGTGTGTGTGTGTGTGTGTGTGTGTGTGTGTGTGTCAAATCGAATTGTATTTGTCACATGCTTCGTAAACAACAGGTGTAGACTAACAGTGAAAGGTTTGCCCTTCCCAACAGTGCAGAGAAAAATAATAATAATAATAATACAAATAATAATACAAATAATAGAAAAATAAATAATAAGAGAAATAATAGAAAAGTAATAACACATGGTGATAATTCTGTCAATGAGCTACAAAAAATTCTCAAATGTCAAACTGGAAGAAAAATCAAATTTGTAAAAAAAATTAAAAAATAAAGTAAAAAAGTAAGGTAAAACACTAATATATTTTGATTAGATAAGTACTCATCCCCCTGAGTCAATACATGTTAGAATCACCTTTGGCAATGATTACAGCTATGAGTCTTTCTGGGTAAGTCTCTAAGAGTTTTGCACAACTGGATTCACATTTTTGTAATTATTCAAGCTCTGTCAAGTTGATTGTTGATCATTGCTAGACAGACATTTTCAAGTCTTACCATAGATTTTCAAGCAAATTTAAGTCTAAACTGTAACTAGGCAATCAGGAACATTTAATGTCGTCTATGCAACTCCAGTGTGTATTTGGCCTTGTGTTTTAGGTTGTTGTCCTGCTGAAAGGTGAATTTGTGTCTGTTGGAAAGCAGACTGAAGCAGGTTTTTCCTTTATGATTTTGCCTGTGCTTAGCTCTGTATTGTTTCCTTTTATCCAACAAAAACAAAACTCCCTAGTCCTTGCCAATGAAAAGCATACCCATAACATGATGTAGCCAACACCATGCTTGAACATATGAAGAGTGGTACTCAGTGATGTGTTGTGTTGGATTTGCCTCAAAAATTACACTTTGTAATCAGGACATTATTTTATTTTATATGTAACCTTTATTTAACTAGGCAAGTCAGTTAAGAACAAATTCTTATTTACAATGATGGCCTACCCCAGCCAAACCTAGACAGTGCTGGGCCAGTTGTGCACCACCCTATGGGACTCCCAATCACAGCCAGATGTGATGCAGCCTGGATTCAAACCAGGGACTGTAGTGATGCCTCTTGCACTGAGATGCAGTGCCTTAGACCGCTGCGCCACTCGGGAGCCCAACATAAAGTACATTTCTTTGCCACATTTGTTGCAGTTTTGCTTAAGTGTCTTATTTCCAACAGGAAGCATATTTTTGAAATGTTTATTCTATACAAGCTTCCTTCTATTCAGTCTATCATTTAGGTTAATATTGTGGAGTTACTACAATGTTTTAGATCCATCTGTCACGTTCGTCATAAGGAGTAGACCAAGATGCAGCAAAACTAACCATGACGCGAATAATAATGCTCACTGGCAACTATATCTAGACAAGATCCCACAAAGCACAATGGGAAAATGGATACCTAAATATTATCCCCAATCAGAGACAACGATAAACAGCTGCCTCTGATTGGGAACCATATCAGGCCACCATAGAAATACAATTCCCCTAGATAACCTACCCTAAATCACACCTGACCCAACCAACATAGAGAATAAACAGCTCTCTATGGTCAGGGCGTGAATTTCATCAAATTTTTAATTGTAAAACATTTAAAAAGTTATACTTTTTAGATAAAACTACACTAAATATAATCACGTCACCAAATAACTGATTAAAACACACTATTTTGCAAAGAAGGTCTACAGTAGCCTCAACACTACTCTGTAGGGTAGCACCATGGTGTAGCCGAAGGACAGCTAGCTGTCCTCCTCTGGGTACATTGACTTCAATACAAAACCTAGGAGGCTCATTGTTCTCACCCCTTCCATAGACTTACACATTAAGTATGACAACTTCTGGAGGACGTCCTCCAGCCTTTCAGAGCTCTTGCAGCATGAACTGACATGTTGTCCACCCAATCAAAGGATCAGAGAATTAATCTAGTACTGAAAGCAAAAGCTACAGCTAGCTAGCACTGCAGTGTATACAATGTGGTGAGTAGTTGACTCAAAGAGAGAGAAAGACAATAGTTGAACAGTTTGAAGGAGAAGCAAGAGATAAATAGAGAGACAGAGAGTGCCATTTTTTTCAGTTTGACTTACTTAGCTAGCAAATGCAGCTAGCTAGCTTAGCCTACTGAAACACCCCGCTCAAACAGAGGGATGCTATGTTAGCTAGCTGGGTATGACTTTTCAACACAACACTGGAAGTCTTCCAAGTCAAGGCACAGTTTTGGTATTACTTATTTATTGAGGGGCTTGCTGGTGTAACTGCTTACTGATTGTAAACTAATGTTACTGCATGATTTTAGCAGGTTCACTAACATGTTAATTCTATTAGCTATGCTGACTATGACATTACTTTAGCTAATATGGTGACAACGATGTAGGCTGTGTGTAGCGGTTTGGCTGTATGTGACCAGGTGAAAAAACCTTTCCAAGCCTAACCTCTACACACAGTTGTCTATTGCTATTGTTAGGCCTAATCAAATGCTATTATTCAAGTTTATTATGTTACTATTATGTTTCTCAAGTCATTTTTGCCATTTCAATTTTTTTTGTAAATACTCTGCATGGATCCAGTCTTCTTCCACCATATTTGTACCTGATCGAAGAATCAACTGTCTCAACTGTTGCGTTTCCTAACCTAAAAAACTAGGCAAACAATTGTTAGCTCCTTTGGGCAAATACGGCACAGTGCATGATGATCATGCATGAAGAGCTGTGATGGGGTGTAATTATCAGCACCTGAGGGGATAGCGAGTTAATGGCTGTGACATATTAACTGCAACGATTATGAGATATTTGAGATAACTGATCAATGACCGTGCTCATACTTGGTACTGAAATCATAAGACTTTTTTTGTGCTCACTTCATTTTCACTGAGCTCTTTTGTCTGAAGGTCTGGAAGAGACGAGACTAATGTCTGAGCCGTCTGTTGACACAAAGAAACCACAGTTAAGGAAATATGGGGGAAAACGTCATGCTTCTCCATTTTAGTGGTTTCTTCTTCCCCTCCGGATATAAACCGAGGCAAATTTTTGGTCATACCTTGAGAGCGCTCATGACAGTTCAACACTTCTTTATCACCCAGGTCAAATTACTGTAAAATGAGCTACTGTATACTCATACTACTGTGTATATTAAGTTAGTTGAAAGGTTCTTATCCGAAGTCACAATAATAGCAGAATAGCTCTTCTATCTTATCTTCACAATATATTCTAATTACACAATGATCAGGGAGCTGCTGGGTCATACTATTGAATCAATTCCTAAATTGTTTCTATTTATTACAGACAAAGGATCTGTGGATGTGATTCTGCTGCATCTGTGGTTGTGAGTTGTGAAGTAATTTGTCTAATTAGTTTCTGCTCTATTCATCCTGAGTAATGTTTTCATGTTTTGTCACTAAGCCAGAGTTATCAAACTCTTTGAAGTAAACAAAGATCTCTCTCTCTCTCTCTCTCTCTCTCTCTCTCACTGAGGCTGATGTTGATGATTGTGCAGCAGTAGTGTGAACTATGGAGTTGTTGGGGATCTAAAGGTAATGCTAACTCTCCCTGGCATCTCTCCTCTGTTTACATCTGGCTCTGACAGAACAAGCTACTGCTGCAGCTTACATTGAGCTGGCTAGGCACTGACCTGACCGTATCACGCTCTCTCAAGCAAAGAAAAATAAGGCTGATGATCTCATCTCCCTTTTCAACCCCCCTTTTTCATCACATTATGGTTTGTTAGAGTGATCTGTCCCATGTGACATTCAGATGTCACTAGACTGAAGGCCTGTGCTTTGCTTCAGAGGATGGATGGCATATATAACATGCATCAGTTTAACCTTCTGTGAAATGCAATCATATACAGTAGTGATTCTTATGCATTCTCATGAAATGATGCTGTCATGACTTCGGGCAGCATTCAGCGGTCGAAGTCACTGGCCTTCTAGCCATTGCCGATCCACTTTTCGTTTTCCATTTGTTTTGTCTTTGTCTTACACACCTGGTTTCCATTCCCCAATTACTTCTTCATTATTTAACCCTCTGTTCCCCCATATCTGTTTGTGAGTAATTGTTTGTATGTAGTACGGGCCGTTAATGTGGGCTCTCTTTTTGTATTACGATTGTATATGTTGAGTAAAGTATGTTTATTTACTCATATCTGCTGTCCTGCTCCAGAATCCTCTACACCAGCTACACACAGACCAGATTACAGAATTACTCACCTAGAATGGAGTCAGCAGGAGCAGACGCTCTCCCTGTGAACGTAAATGAGCGCGTCCAGCAGCACGCGACCATGTTGCAACGTCTGGGCACCGCCATGGATCGCGTGCTGCAAACGATGGATCGTTGGGAGAGAGGAGGAGTTCGTCCAGCGCCTCCACCAACCCCACTACAGCAGGCCCCACTGTCCACCCCCCACTGTCCACCCCTCCGGAAGTCACTTTGGGCTTCCGGACCCTGGCCTCCAGCGCAGGATGGAACGACCGGGTCCTGATTGATCACTACCGGTGCAGTCTGCACGAGGACGTCCGTCGGGAGTTGGCCTGCAACCTGCTGGCTACCCGCGGATGTCCGGATCAAGGCCTGTCAGTTCCATCCCCCAGCAACTCCGCTCCGACGCTCATGGAGCTGAGAGGTGCTGTGCTAAGGGCGACCGGAGGAGGGGCCATTCCCTGCACCATCTGTGGCCGCAGAAGGCACACCCAGAGCCCCCTGTTGCCCACATGTATGTGTTTATCAATTTTCCTGAGTTTTCCCCGCATTCTCAGCATAAAGCGCTCGTAGATTCAGGCGCAGCTGGGAATTTTATTGACAGAGCATTTGCCCGTAGATTAGGGATTCCCCTTGTTCCTGTGGATATGCCCTTCCCTTTGCACACACTAGATAGTCGACCATTGGGGTCAGGGCTGATTAGAGAGGCCACCGCTCCAATAAACATGGTTACGCAGGAGGGTCACAAGGAGAGAATCAGTCGCTTCCGTATTGATTCTCCTGCTGGGCATACCCTGGTTGGTCTGTCTTGATCCCAATATCTCATCCCACTATTTCGTGGCAACAGTGGGCTCTCAAGGGGTGGTCACGAGTGTGCTCAGGGAGGTGTGTAGGGGTTTCCGTCGGTGCGACTACGGTGGAAAGTCCAGACTAGGTCTCCACCATGCGCATCCCCTCAGAATATGCCGATTTCAATCTCGCCTTCTGTAAGAAGAAGGTGACTCAATTACCACCCCATCGACGGGGGGATTGTGCGATAAATCTCCTAGTAGATGCAGCACTTCCCAGGAGTCACGTGTATCCTCTGTCACAGGAGGAGACGGCAGCTATGGAAAAATATGTCTCAGAATCCCTGGGGCAGGGATACATTTAGCCCTCCACTTCACCTGCCTCCTCGAGTTTCTTTTTTTGTTAAGAGGTAGGATGGAGGTCTGCGCCTGTGTATTGACTATCGAGGTATCAATCAGATCACTGTGAGGTACAGCTACCCGCTGCCTCTCATCGTCAGTGCGATCGAGTCAATGCACGGGACGCGCTTCTTCACAAAATTGGATCTCTGGAGCGCTTACAACCTGGTGCGTATCCGGGAGGGGGACGAGTGGAAGACGGCATTTAGTACCACCTCAGGGCACTATGAGTACCTCGTCATGCCGTTCGGGTTGATGATTGGTCCATCAGTCTTCCAGGCATTTGTAGACGAGATTTTCCGGGACCTGCACAGGCAGGGTATGGTGGTGTATATCGACGACATTCTGATATACTCCGCTACACATGCCGAGCATGTGTCCCTGGTGTGCAGGGTGCTTGGTCGACTGTTGGAGCATGACCTGTACGTCAAGGCTGAGAAATGTCTGTTCTTCCAACAGTCCGTCTCCTTCCTAGGGTACCACATTTCCACGTCGGGTGGAGATGGATAGTGACCGTATTTCAGCCGTGTGTAATTGGCCAACTCCCACCACTGTAAAGGAAGTGCAGCGGTTTCTAGGGTTTGCCAACAACTACCGGAGGTTTATCCGGGGTTTTGGTCAGGTAGCGGCTCCCATTACCTCACTGCTGAAGGGGGGACCGGTGCGGCTGCAGTGGTCGGCTGAGGCGGACAGGGCTTTTGGTCGCCTGAAAGCTCTGTTTACCTTGGCTCCCGTGCTGGCTCATCCGGATCCCTCTTTGGCGTTCATAGTGGAGGTGGACACGTCCGAGGCTGGGATAACAGCAGTGCTCTCTCAGCGCTCAGGCGCTCCACCAAAGCTCCGCCCCTGTGCTTTCTTTTCGAAGAAGCTCAGCCCGGCGGAGCGAAACTCTGATGTGGGGGACCGGGAGTTGTTCGCTGTTATCAAGGCTTTGAAGGCGTGGAGACATTGACTTGAGGGGGCTAAGCACCCTTTTCTCATCTGGACTGACCACCGCAATCTGGAGTACATCCGGGCGGCGAGGACACTGAACCCTCGCCAGGCAAGGTGGGCCATGTTCTTTACCCGTTTTGTTTTCACTCTGTCCTACAGACCAGGTTCCCAGAACGCTAAGGCAGACGCACTGTCCCGGATGTATGACACAGAGGAGCGGTCCATGGATCACACTCCCATACTTCCGGCCTCTTGCCTGGTGGCACCGGTGGTGTGGGAGCTGGACGCGGACATTGAGCGGGCGCCCACTCCCCCCTCAGTGTCCAGCTGGGCACCTGTAAGTTCTGTCTGCTGTCTGCGACCGTTTGATCTATTGGGCCCACACGTCACCCTCCTCTGGTCACCCTGGCATCGGTCGGACAGTGCGTTGCCTTAGTGGGAAGTACTGGTGGTCCACCTTGGCCAAGGACGTGAGAGTTTATGTTTCCTCCTGCTCGGTGTGCGCCCAGTGCAAGGCTCCTAGGCACCTGCCCAGAGGGAAGTTGACGGATCTTCCTCCTTCACAAGGCAACACCACGGTCCTGGTCATTGTGGATCGTTTTTCTAAGTCCTGCCGTCTCCTCCCTTTGCTCGGTATCCCTACGGCCCTACAGATTGCGGAGGCCTTGTTCACTCATGTCTTCCGGCACTACAGGGTACCTAAGGATAAAGTCTCTGATTGGGGTCCCCAGTTCATGTCCAGGGTCTGGAGAGCGCTCATGGAACGTCTGGGGTTCTCGGTCAGCCTCACCTTAGGTTTTCACCCCGAGATTAACGGGCAGGTGGAGAGAGTAAACCAGGATGTGGGTAGGTTTCTGCGGTCATATTGCCAGGACCGGCCGGGGGAGTGGGCAGCGTTCATCCTCTTGGCAGAGGTGGCCCAAAACTCACTCCGCTACTACTCCACTAAACTCTCTCCTTTCCAGTGCGTGTTGGGGTATCAGCCGGATCTGGCACCTTGGCATCAGAGCCAGATCGAAGCTCCTGCGGTGGACGAATGGTTTAAGCGCTCGGAGGAGACCTGGGACGCTGCCCATGTGCACCTGCAACGGGCCGTGAGGCGGCAGAAGGCGAGTGCTGACCGTCACCTCAGTGAGGCACCGGTGTTCGACACCGGGGGACCGGGTCTGGCTCTCAACCCGAAACCTGCCCCTCCACCTGCCCTGCCGGAAGCTGGGTCCGCGGTTTGTGGGGCCATTCAAAGTCCTGAGGAGACTGAACGAGGTATGTTACAGGTTACAGATTTCCCCAGATTACCCTATTAATCCCTCGTTCCATGTGTCTCTCCTCAGGCCGGTGGTGGCTGGTCCCGAGGGGAACATCGAGGGGGCCCCGTCGTATGCTGTTCGAGCTATCCTGGACTCGAGGAAGTTCCACAGTCTCCATCCGGATTGCCCTGCACCTCCTCCGGGTCATCCCGAGGTCAGTTTCGGCCGCTGCTGGAGCCGTGCGTCAAGGGGGGGTACTGTCACAACTTCCGCCCTTCCTCTACACCAGCTACACACAGATCAGACTACAGATGCACTAAGTGCATGTCAAATAAAATAGTATGTTGTTGGTCATGTCGAGTACACATATTTTGCAGTTGTTCTCACATGTGCAGCAAAATACTTATGTTTCTAGCTCAGACAGTGCAGTAATACCTAACAATACAAAACAATACACACAAATCCCCAAAATAGTTAGTTAGTTATATTATGTTGTGTGGGCACTATAGACAGTATACAAATAGAAAAGATGTGTACAGCAGTAGTTATATAGGATGAGCCATGACTAGAATACAGTATATACCGCACCTTCAGAAAGTATTCATACCCTTTAACTTATTCCACATTTTGTTTTGTTACTTGCAAGGGTGTGCAACTCCAGTCCTCGAGGGCCTGATTGGTGTCACGCGTTTTCTCCATCCCTAGCAAATACAGCTGATTAGTCAAATTGCATTCTAAACTGAAGATCATGATTAGGTAATTATTGGAGTCAGGTTTGTAAACTGGGGCTGGGGCGAAACTGTGACACCAATCAGTCCCTCGAGGACTGGTATTGTCCACCCCTATTTACGGCATGAATTCAAAATGGATTGAGTATTTTTTAAATCTTAACCATCCAAACAAGAGTATTCCATAATGAGAAAGTGAAAACAGGGTTTCAGAAATGTTTTCAAATGATTGAAAATAAATATCTAATTTACATACACTACCGTTCAAACGTTTGGGGGTCACTTAGAAATGTCCTTGTTTTTGAAAGAAAAGCACATTTTTTTGTCCATTAATATAACATAACATGTATCAGAAATACAGTGTAGACATTGTTAATTATGTAAATTACTTTTGTAGCTGGAAATGGCAGATTTTTTATGGAATATCTACATAGGCGTACAGAGGCCCATTATCGGCAACCCTCACTCCTGTGATCCAATGGCACGTTGTGTTAGCTAATCCAAGTTTATCATTTTAAAAGGCTAATTGATCATTAGAAAACCCTTTTGCAATTATTTAGCACAGCTGAAAACTGTTGTGGTGATTAAAGAAGCAATAAAAGAAGCAGGACACCTGTATCTTTCTAGTGACTGGGTGTATTGATACATCGTCCAAAGTGTAATTAATAACTTCACAATGATCAGGGGGATATTCAATGTGTGCTTTTTCATTTTTACCCATCTACCAATAGGTGCCCTTCTTTGCGAGGCATTGCAGTTAACCCACTGTTCCCTGGGCGTTGACGGTGTGGATGTTGATTAAGGCAGCCCTCTGCACCTTTGATTCACAGGGGTTTGGTTAAATACGGAAGACACATTTCAGTTGAATGCATTCAATTGTACAACTGACTAGGTATCCCCCTTTCTCTTTCCCTAAAACCTCCCTGGTGTATGTGGTTGAATCTGTGTTTGAAATTCACTGCTCGACTGAGGGACCTTACTGATAATTGTATGTGTGGGGTACAGAGATGAGGTAAAATCATGTTAAACACTATTATTGCTTATTATTATGTGACATTCAAGACATTTCAACTTTTAATTTTTATTCATTTATAAAAAGGTCAAAAAACACCATTTTCATTATTAAAGTGACCAGTGTTCAATAGCTATGTACATTTGGTAGTCTCAGGTGCAGGGTAGAGTACTGGGTGGTAGCCAGCTAGTAACAGTGACTACGTTCAAGGCCAGGTGCTGCAGGCTACCTCTTAGAATGTGGGTAGCTAATTTATTTAGAAGTGATCCATTAGGCTGTTTGTTGTTGTCAACATGCTTCATGACAGCTCCAGGAACAAGACTTCATGTGAAGTCAGCTTTACAACAACCACAAAATCAATGTAAGATTCCAAATGTGTCGCTCAGTTGAAGCATGTCACACATAAGTCACATAATTTCATTCGGATGTAAACAGAAATACTGTTAAGGACCAGTGTGCTAGCTGGACCATGAAACAGAAGATTATGTTGGAACATGAAGTTGGCAGGTTATTCATCAAGTCTTTCGAGTAGGACAGGCATCAGCTGCTGCTCTCAGTCTTCCTATCTGGGTAAGTCCATTCCACAACGTCTAACATATTCATCCAGACCACAACAGCCCTCTAACTCAGCTGCTCCCAAGACATCTGACACCTGGAGTTCATGGTCAAAGGAGCTAGTTAGCGTGAGGCAACTTCAGGGCTAGCCAAGGAGGTATTTTACTTCTAGTTTTCCTTATCAAGTCACAAAAAGAGTTCCACCTCTGGGACTGAGGTTAACCTCTGAGTACGGTGGCTCTATCCAGGTTGAACAACCTTGTCCTAACTCTCCTTGGGAAGACAGTTACTGTATATCATGTTAGGGTTTAACTCTGGTTGATCAGAACTATAGCGGTACTTGCGTTTTGAAATCCTGCCAACCACAGCCCATTTGAGCCTATTTTTGAGGCAGTGGGGTCATGTACCAAGACATTTTTAAATGGGGCAGTGATGGCCAAATTCCGTATCTTTGCAATAATCATGTGTATCTTCTATAACGTTTCAGTGAGCATGCAACCTCTGTTTGGCACACAAATCAGAGGTTTAAGAGAGTTCACCCCTGGTATTTGAGCAACAAACATGCCCACTGTTGTGGTATTGATACTGTTTAGTCATGCACAAGATACTGAAGGCTGAAGAAGGATAGGCATTGTGCCATTCTATTTATGTTGGAACATAGTGTACACAAGACCTGCCGTTCATGTTGACTCACTGGCATGGTCACATGACTTCATTACACCATTTACTACAGAAGAAGGAAAACGAAAGGTGTTGTAATTAAAAATGGTATGTATAAGAAACACCTATCTGCATATGCATGACAACAGTTTAATCAGAAGGTAGACAAACAAAATGACCTGCAAGCATTCAAGAAACTTTCTTGAATAATTGGAAAACTGAACACCAAATGACAACATTAGCAAGACACTCCGATAGACGTGTATGATTGGTTCTTGGAGCTACTTAGGAGATTCTGGTGAATTCACAAGTGAGATGTCTCACTCATAATATCAGAGGACCTGGGTTACGCAAGTAAACTTAAGTTTTTTCGCTTCTTAATGATCATACAGTACCACACAATTTGATATACAGCAGATGATTGAAATTTGCCAGAGTAGCTGTATGCCCACGTTCCCCTTAAACGGCATGTCTTCCTCCTGCTTAGCCAATAATTAAATAGCTACTTAGACTCCCTGATCATGTCATGCAAATGTTTGCAATAGCCTCATTTCATTTTCCAATTTTTTATGATATTTTTCATCACTCTAAAATTTCAAAACCTGTTACAATAATGTCTCTGAGTATAACAGAACTTATTTGGCAGGCGGAACCTGAGCACAATCCATCCAGGGAAAAAATATTTGGGGGTCATTGTGTTTTCCAATGCATTTCTATGGGAACCCTGATTTAGTAGGGCCCAGATTGCAGTTTCTATGGCTTCCACTAGATGTCAACAGTCTTTAGAAATTGTTTGATTTTTTTCTTTTGAGAAATGAAGAAGTAGTGCTATTCTTTCTACGTGTCACTCAGAAGGTATCTAGTATTTTGGTGCGCGTGAACAAGAGTGTGCTCCGTGTTGTTTTTCTTCAGTATTGGAAACTGTTTATCCCGTCTAAATGTTATCGATTATTTACATTTTAGGGTATCTGAGGTTGGATTAAAAACGTTGTTTGAAGTGTTTGGACCAAGTTTACAGGTAACTTATTAGATAGTCATGTTTGTAGTCAAGTTGGGTGTGTTGGAACCGGTATATTTCTGAATCAAACGCGTCAAAAAAATTGACATTTTGGGGATATAAAGAAGGAATGTATCGAACAAAACGACCATTCATTGCGTCACTGAGACATTTGGGATTGCAAAAAGAAGATCTTCAAAGGTAAGGCATTTATTGTATCGTTATTTCTGACTTTTGTGTCGCACCTGCCTGGTTGAAAAATGATTTTCATGTGCTTGTATGTGGGGCGCTGTCCTCAGGTAATCGCATGGTGTGCTTTCGCCGTAAAGCCTTTTTGAAATCTGACACAGCGGCTGGATTAACAAGAAGTTAAGCTTTATTTTGATTTATTGCACTTATATTTTCATGAATGTTGAATATAGATTTTTCTGTAGTTTGAATTTGGCGCTTTGCAATTTCACCGGATGTTGTCAAATCTATCCTGCTAACGGGATTGGCGCTTTAAGGGATCCCTAAAGAGGATTTATAATGGTGAAATATTATTATATATTTTTTAATTTAATTGCGTATTACCTCAACTAACCGGTGCCCCCTCACAATGATTCTGTACTGGTACCCTGTATATAGTCTCGCTATTGTTATTTTACTGCTGCTCTTTAATTACTTATTACTTTTATTTCTTATTCTTATCCATATTTTATTTTATTTATTATTATTATTTAACTGCATTTTTGGTTAGCGGCTCATAAGTTAGCATTTCACTGTAAGGTCCTGTTGTATACGGCGCATGTGACTAATAACATTTGTTTTGATTTAATCTGTATGAAGGAAAAAAGGCAAATTTTTTAACAAAGGATGAGCCTTTCTTAATATTCTACTGGAGAACCATTTGTATGAGTGAAGCTTTTAGTGAGCGATTTAAAGCTTTAATATTTAATCATTTTAACCCCCTCAAACTCATATTCATTATAAAAATAGAACATTTAATTTTGTCTGACTTTGCATTCCAAAGAAAATGAAATATGTTTTGCTCATATGATTTAAAAAACAAGTCATCTGGTGTAGGCAGTGTCATTATTAAGTAAGTAAACTGTGATAGGACCAAAGAGTTAACCAATGTGATTTTTCCATTAATAGACAAGCATTTACCTCTCCATGGTTTTAGAATCGTATCCATTTTTGCTAACTTTCTATAGAAATTGATTGCGGTAAGTTCATTTATATTTTTTGATATGTGAATACGAAGTATGTCTACTTCACCATCCATCCATTTTATTGATAAACTCCAAGGTAGTGTAAACACTGTGTTTTTTAACGATCCAATACGTAATATGGTACACTTTTCATAATTAGGTTTTAGTCCAGACAGGCTAGAAAAGTGATCAATATCTTCAATAAGACTGTGCAGGGATCCAGATTGCGGACTCAGTGGCCTTAATAAATAGATATGTAATCCAGGCCTTTTCAAAATGTGCTGTGAAGACCAGGCCTAGTATCTTTGATGTTTCATAATGTTGAATTGTTTCAAGTCATTTTCATATGTTATCTCCAATATATCATCCATGTAAAAAAAACTGTCAGATCAGGTTGAACAATATCTGGTTAAACCTTTATTATTCTAAATTTCGCTCAAATTTTTCATCACAACGTTGAAGTGTAAGAGGCCTCCAGTTCTTTAAATGGACTGGATATTCATACTTACCACCTGGGTCCTGTTTTAGTAGTAATGAAATCAGATCTTCTGGTTGAGTACCTGAAAGTCTACCATTTTTATAGGAGAAATTAAAACATGCCAATAATGGATCTTTGAGTACATCAAAAAAGGTTGGATGTACCTCTACTGTATGCCATCAAGCCCTGGTGTTTTTCCAGACTGAAAATATTTTATTGCCTCAAAAAGTTCCTCTTCTGTAAGTTTGGCCTTCACACAGGTCTTTCTGTAAATTTGTTAATTTTACATTATTATTATTATTATTATTAGGAAATAAATCCTTACAGTTCACATCATTCAGTGGAAATTGAGGAGACTGAAAAGAAAACATATGCTTAAAATATTTTGCATCCTCTTTCAAAATGTAATTTGGTGAATCATGGATGACTCCATCATTTGTAATGAATTTCTGTAAATTATTTCTGGTAGCATTTCTATGTTGAAAAAGGAAGAAAATGTTTGTGCATTTTTCACCATTTTCCATCCAATTCACTTTATTTTTGTAATACATTACACTTGATCATTCTTGAATAAGTACCTCAATTTTTTTCCCGCTAACCTATTTTGTGCCTCTACAGTATAGTTTTCTCTATTTTCTTTATTAGTCTATACTCTTTTGACATAAACTGCTTTAGTTTTAATGATGAATATTGCATTGAATGGCCTGTAAAAGTACATTTAACACTTTTGGATGAAAAGCGTGCCCAGAGTAAACTGCCTCCTACTCAGTCCCTAATGCTAATATTTGCATATTATTATTAGTATTGGATAGAAAACACTCTGAAGTTTCTAAAACTGTTTGACTGATGTCTGTGAGTATAACAGAACTCATATGGCAGGCAAAAACCTGAGAAGAAAACCAACCAGGAAGTGGGAAATCTGAGGTTTGTAGTTTTTTAACTCAGTCCCTATCGAATACACAGTGGGATATGGGTCATTTTGCACTTCCTAAGACTCCCACTAGATGTCAACCGTCTTTAGAACGTTGTTTAACTTGTTATGGCTGCGATCTCCCTAAGTGTCATCTGAATAGCATAGCGCTACATTCAATAAATATTACAACAAATATTTATATTCATGAAATCACAAGTGCAAAATAGGAAAACACAGCTTAGCCTTTTGTTAATCCACCTGTCGTGTCAGATTTTGAAATTATGCTTTACAATGAAAGCAATCCAAGCGTTTGTGTAAGTTTATCGATCGAACGACAAAACATTAAGTACAGGAAGCTTGGTCCCGAAAATCAGAAAAGCAATCAAATTAATCGTTTACCTTTGATAATGTTGTTTTCACTCACGAGACTCCCAGTTACACAACAAATGTTCCTTTTGTTCCATAAAGATTATTTTAATATCCAAAATACCCCCGTTTGTTTGTCACGTTATGTTCAGAAATCCACAGGAAAGAGCGGTCACGACAACGCAGACGAAAATTCCAAATAGTTTCCATAATGTCCACAGAAACATGTAAATGTTTTTTATAATCAATCCTCAGGTTGTTTTTAAAATATATAATTGATAATATATCAACCGCAAATGTCTTTCACAGTAGGACAGGGAGAAGCAATACCTATCCAAAGTCTGTTGCGCGAGCCAAACTCATGTGACCACTTGACGCAATGTTATCGTTCTGGCTCATTTTTCAAAAAAAAAGCCTGAAACTATGTCTGAAGACTGTTGAAACCTTGAGGAAGCGATAGGAAAAGGAATCTGGTTCATATCCCTTTAAATCCAGCAAAGGGAAGCTATGGAACATGGAGTTTTCCATATAGAAGCCACTTCCTGTTTTGATTTTCCTCAGGGTTTTGCCTGCAATATCAGTTCTGTTATACTCACAGACTATTTTTTGACATTTTTGGAAACTTTAGAGTCTTTTCTATCCAATACTAATAATAATATGCATATATTAGCAACTGAGACTGAGGAGCTGGCTGTTTACAATAGACACACTTTTTCATCCAAGCTACTCAATACTGCCGCTGCAGCCATATGAAGTTAAGGCTGCTACTGTGAAGGGGGGCTGAATGAGAGGGGATTGAGTCAGAGGTCTGGCAGCAGCCTCGATCTCAGTCATGTGCATTCACATGAGAGGTAGCTCTCATTCCATTGTTTTTCTACAGACAATGGAATTCTCCAGTTGGAACATTATTGAACATTTATCACATCCTAAAGATTGATTCTATATTTAGTTTGACAAGTTTCTACGACCTGTAATATAACTTTTAAAACTTTTTGTCCAACGTTCGGCTGGACCTGAATGTGCGTTTGGATTTGTTAACCAAACGCCCAAACAAAAGAAGCTATTTGGACATAAATTATGAACTTTATCAAACAAATCAAACATTTATTGTGGAACTGGGATTCCTGGGAGTGCATTCTGATGAAGATCATCAAAGGTAAGTGAATATTTATAATGCTATTTCTGATTAATGTTGACTGCGCAACATGGCGGATATTTATTTTAGCTGGTTTGGGCTCTGAGCTCCCTACTCAGATTATTTCATGGTATGCTTTTTCCGTAAAGTTTTTTTTTTAAATCTGACACAGCGGTTGCATTAACCTTTCTAGCGCAGGGGTTCCACTAGCAGAACCCCTTGACAACATTCCTCTGAAAAGGCAGTGCAAAATTCTAAACTATTTTTTAGAAATATGTAACTATCACACATTAACAAGTCCAATACAGCAAATGAAAGATAAACATCTTGTTAATCTACCCATGGTGTCCGATTTCAATAATGCTTTACAGCTAAAGCACAACATATGTTTGTGTTAGTTCATAGGACATCATGTTACACGATACATTTATGTTTTGTTTCGATAATGTGCATATTTATATCCAAACATCTCAGTTTACATTGGCGCCTTACATGCAGTAATGTTTTGATTCCAAAATATCCAGTGATTTTGCAGAAATACTCATAATAAACATCATAATAAAAGTGTTTTTCACAGAATTAAAGATAGACTTCTTAATGCAACCGCTGTGTCAGATTTTTTTAAACGTTTACGGAAAAAGCATAATCTGAGAACGGCGCTCAGAACCCAAAACAGCCAGAGGAATATCCGCCATTTTGGAATCAATAAAGTTAGAAACAAAACCATAAATATTCACTTACATTTGATGATCTTCATCAGAAGGCACTCCCAGGAATCCCAGTTTCACAATAAATGACTGATTTGTTCCATAAAGTTCCATAATTTATATCCAAATAGCCACTTGTTGTTAGTGTGTTCAGCCCAGTAATCCATCTTCATGAGGCGCAGGCACTTCATCCAGACAAAAACTCAAAAAGTTCAAACGATGTCAAACGATGTATGGAATCAATCTTTAGGATGTTTTTAACATCAATAATTTTCCAACCGGAGAATTCCTTTGTCTTCAGAAAAGCACTGTAACGAGAGGTAACTCTGTCGGGAGAGTGCGTCGTGAGACCAAGGCTCTCTGCCAGACCACTGACTCAAAGAGATCTCATGAGCCCCTCCTTTATAGTAGAATCCTCATTCAAGTTTCTAAAGACGGTTGACATCTAGTGGAAGCCGTAGGAAGTGCAACTTCATCCATATCTCAACGTGTATTTGGTAGGCAAAGCTTTGAAAATCTACAAACTTCAGATGTCCCACTTCCTGGTTGGATGTTTCTCAGGTTTTCGCCTGCCATATGAGTTCTGTTATGCTCACAGACCTCATTCAAACAGTTTTAGAAACTTCAGAGTGTTTTCTATCCAATACTAATAATAATATGCATATATTAGCATCTGGGACAGAGTATGAGGCAGTTCACTCTGGGCACGCTATTCATCCAAAGTGAAAATGCTGCCCCCTATCCCAAAAATGTTAAGGAGAACTATATCTAAAGTCCCATGCATAACACTTGAGTTTTCATCAACGTTTATAATGAGTATTTCTGTGAATTGATGTGGCTCTCTGCAAAATCACAGCATGTTTTGGAACTACTGAACATAACACGCCAATGTAAAATGAGATTTTTGGCTATAAATATGCACCTTATCGAACAAAACATACAGGTATTGTGTACCATGAAGTTTTATGAGTGTCATCTGAAGAAGATCATCAAAGGTTAGTGATTAATTTTATCTCTATTTGTGCGTTTTGTGACTCTTCTCTTTGGCTGGAAAAATGGCTGGGTTTTTCTGTGACTTGGTGGTGACCTAACATAATCGTTTGTGGAGCTTTCGCTGTAAAGCATTTTTGAAATCAGACACTGGCTGGATTAATGAGAATTGTATCTTTAAAATGGTGCCTAATACTTGTATGTTTGAGAAATTTGATTTATTTACAGTGCCTTGCGAAAGTATTCGGCCCCCTTGAACTTTGCGACCTTTTGCCACATTTCAGGCTTCAAACATAAAGATATGAACTGTATTGGATTGGATATTGGATATTGGATATTGGATATTGGATATTGGATATTGGATATTTCAAACTTTTTTAACAAATCAAAAACTGAAAAATTGGGCGTGCAAAATTATTCAGCCCCTTTACTTTCAGTGCAGCAAACTCTCTCCAGAAGTTCAGTGAGGATCTCTGAATGATCCAATGTTGACCTAAATGACTAATGATGATAAATACAATCCACCTGTGTGTAATAAAGTCTCCGTATAAATGCACCTGCACTGTGATAGTCTCAGAGGTCCGTTAAAAGCGCAGAGAGCATCATGAAGAACAAGGAACACACCAGGCAGGTCCGAGATACTGTTGTGAAGAAGTTTAAAGCCGGATTTGGATACAAAAAGATTTCCCAAGCTTTAAACATCCCAAGGAGCACTGTGCAAGCGATAATATTGAAATGGAAGGAGTATCAGACCACTGCAAATCTACCAAGACCTGGCCGTCCCTCTAAACTTTCAGCTCATACAAGGAGAAGACTGATCAGAGATGCAGCCAAGAGGCCCATGATCACTCTGGATGAACTGCAGAGATCTACAGCTGAGGTGGGAGACTCTGTCCATAGGACAACAATCAGTCGTATATTGCACAAATCTGGCCTTTATGGAAGAGTGGCAAGAAGAAAGCCATTTCTTAAAGATATCCATAAAAAGTGTTGTTTAAAGTTTGCCACAAGCCACCTGGGAGACACACCAAACATGTGGAAGAAGGTGCTCTGGTCAGATGAAACCAAAATTGAACTTTTTGGCAACAATGCAAAACGTTATGTTTGGCGTAAAAGTAACACAGCTCATCAACCTGAACACACCATCCCCACTGTCAAACATGGTGGTGGCAGCATCATGGTTTGGGCCTGCTTTTCTTCAGCAGGGACAGGGAAGATGGTTAAAATTGATGGGAAGATGGATGGAGCCAAATACAGGACCATTCTGGAAGAAAACCTGATGGAGTCTGCAAAAGACCTGAGACTGGGACGGAGATTTGTCTTCCAACAAGACAATGATCCAAAACATAAAGCAAAATCTAGAATGGAATGGTTCAAAAATAAACATATCCAGGTGTTAGAATGGCCAAGTCAAAGTCCAGACCGGAATCCAATCGAGAATCTGTGGAAAGAACTGAAAACTGCTGTTCACAAATGCTCTCCATCCAACCTCACTGAGCTCGAGCTGTTTTGCAAGGAGGAATGGGAAAAAATGTCAGTCTCTCGATGTGCAAAACTGATAGAGACATACCCCACGTGACTTACAGCTGTAATCGCAGCAAAAGGTGGCGCTACAAAGTATTAACTTAAGGGGGCTGAATAATTTTGCACGCCCAATTTTTCAGTTTTTGATTTGTTAAAAAAGTTTGAAATATCCAATAAATGTCGTTCCACTTCATGATTGTGTCCCACTTGTTGTTAATTCTTCACAAAAAAATACAGTTTTATATCTTTATGTTTGAAGCCTGAAATGTGGCAAAAGGTCGCAAAGTTCATGGGGGCCGAATACTTCCGCAAGGCACTGTATATGGAGGCCAATTAGATGGTGGTCCGATCACATTCAGTCTCTTATGCAGGTCGCCTAATGGTTAGAGCGTTGGGCCAGTAACTGAAAGGTTGCTGGGTTGAATCCCTGAGCTGACAAGGTTTAAATCTGCCGTTCTGCCCCTGAGCAAGGCAGTTAACCCACTGTTCCCTGGGCGCTGAAAATGTGGATGTTGATTATGGACCTCTCTGATTCTAAGGGGTTGGGTTAAATGTGTAAGATGCATTCAGTTGTACAACTGACTCGGTTTCCCCTTTCCTTTCCCTTATTAATAGTTTTTTACACTTTTGATGCCAGCAAGAATGAGACTGGGAAGTAATCAAGACGGCTAGCTTGATAAAGCCTCCTCCACATATATCTCACTAGGTCATAGTTCTATTTTATCCATGATCTTTGTGATCTCCTTAAGTGCTTGAGGGGGATTTCTTTTACGATCCATTGCGGTACTTAAAAACGTATTATAATCTCCCACCATAATAATAGATTCATTCGTTGCTTGTGAGCACAATAGATTATTATATATATTTTCGAAGAAGAGTGGATCATCATTATTTAGCCAGATCTGTTTTTGATCCAATAGCATATTTAATATAATCCATCTTCCTTGCGGATCTGTTTGCACAATCGGATAAAAATATGTATGAATAAAATAAATCACCCCTTGAGTTTCTTTGCCCATAACAAAAATATAATTCTCCCGCCCTATCCTTTCTCCACCCAACCTCATCTATATTTGTAGAATGAGTTTCCTGTAAACAATATATATTATATTCATTCTCTTTTAGCCAGGTAAAAATGGATCTTCTTTTTTATGTTCGGCTAAGCCATTACAATTATAACTGGCTATACTTATTTCCCCACATACCATAATAATACCCACGTTTCAATTATACTTACCACAACCAATTTTTGTCAACTTACCATTAAAAAGCACCATAATGATTAAGTGTCCATATAGCTGTACCATAATATTTGCACTGTTAAGCATACTGTAGCTGCAAATTTGTAACCCTCCATTTGTTCTAATATTCCACCCCTTAAAAACTCCCCCCACTAAGACCATCAGACCATCTCCCTGACTCATGACGCACCTTTGGCAAGGTGCAAGTAATACAGTACACCACATCAAATGTATAATGAATTCTGTATGCAACAAGTGGCCTATCTTTATCACTCATAATAATATCTGTGAACTCAGTGAACTCTCCTTTGTCATGTGTAATGAAGGTGATGCATTGGCCATTGGGCTGAGTGACGCAATTAAATGTCACCTTTCTTCCCCTGCATGCCCACACATCATTATTTATGAGGTGTGTGCTACAAAGAAAAACCCTGACACTTTCTTCATCAGAAGGAAAACATCTGATTTGCTCTGAGAACACTTCTGTAAGTCACAGTGGAAGGTGGCTGAACCCATTTGGCCATTTTTCTTAAGCAAATATGGATGGACGAAATTGGACACTTTGTAGGAACATGATTGTTTTATTACCTTTGTCTGGTCATGTGCACTCAGGTGCTGTATTGGTGAAAAACACAGTGGAACAGAGGATCTTTTGATTGAAAATAACAACAACAACAACAAATAGCTTTCAGTTCAGCAAAATACTTTCCCACTATCTCCAAGACCCTGATGAATTGTATTTGCAATTTCCTTCAATTGAATGTTTTTGTCCTTGCATCACGATTGGATTCTCACTGTAATCCATTTCCTTTGTAGGTATTTTTTTTTATATACAGATGGAACATTCTGAGCTAGTATAGCCATTGAGGGGTTTCTTTGGACTTATTTGAGTGGGGCAAACACTTAAATTGAATGGAAGTACTGCTACTTGTTTATCGCATGCATATACTCAACTGTACTGTACATTTGCTGTGTGAGTGAGTTCACCATGCTGTGTGGCGTAGTGTGACTCTAGTGAATCATATCCCAACTCAGATTTAAAATACTATTTCAGGAATCCTAAAAAAAGTTATTTTTCAGATACAAATGATTGACAATTGAACAAATGACAATTGAACAAATGCCTTGTCTTAGAAGCTTCATGGTTTTGCAGTTTTCCTGTCAGTTTGTGATTATGAACATAAAAGTTGTTTTCACTTGAAAACACCTTGGGTGGTATTTTGTGCACCTGCAAGTCAATCAATCAATCAATTGTATTCATAAAGCCCTTTTTTATATCAGCCAATGTCACAAAGTGCTGTACAGAAACCCAGCCTAAAAGCACAAACAGCAAGCAATGCAGACGTAGAAGCACAATGGCTAGGAAAAACTCCCTAGAAAGGCCAGAACCTAGGAAGAAACCTAGAGAGGAACCAGGCTCTAATGGGTGGCCAGTCCTCTTCTGGCTGTGCCGGGTGGAAATTATAACAGAACATGGCCAAGATGTTCAAATGTTTATAGATGACCAGCAGGGTCAGATAATAATAATCACAGTGGTTGTAGAGGGTACAACAGGTCAGCACCTCAGGAGTAAATGTCAGTTGGCTTTCATGGCTGATCATTCAGAGTTAGAGACATCAGGTGTGGTAGAGAGAAAGTCCAAAACAGCAGGTCCGGGACAAGGTAGCACGTCCAGTGAACAGGTCAGGGTTCCATAGCCGCAGGCAGAACAGTTGAAACTGGAGCAGCAGCATGACCAGGTGGACTGGGGACAACAACGAGTCATCAGGCCAGGTAGTCCTGGGGCATGGTCCTAGGGCTCAGGTCCTCCAAGAGAAGAGAGAGAGGAGAGAGGAGAGAGGAGAGAGGAGAGAGAGAGAGAAAAAGAGAGAGAGAGAGAGAGAATTAGAGGGAGCATACTTTAATTCACACAGGACACCGGATGAGACAGGAGAAATACTCCAGATATAATAGACTGACCATAGCCCCCCTGACACAAACTATTGCTGCATAAATACTGGAGGCTGAGACAGGGCTACACTGTGGCCCTGTCTGACGATACCCCCGGACAGGGCAAAACAGGCAGGATATAACCTCACCCACTTTGCCAAAGCACAGCCAACACACCACTGGAGGGATATCTTCAACCATCAAGCTACTACCCTGAGACAAGGCCGAGTATATAGCCCACGAAGATCTCCCCCACGGCACGACAACGAGGGGGGCGCCAACCCGGACAAGAAGATCACGTCAGTGACTCAACCCACTCAAGTGATGCACCCCTCCTAGGGACGGCATGTAAGAGCATCAGTAAGCCAGTGAATCAGCCCCTGTAATAGGGTCAGTTAACCACCTAACTGAGGAACTCAATTTAACCTTGCGCAATACCCTAGATGCAGTTGCACCCCTAAAAACTAAAAACATTTCTCATAAGAAACTAGCTCCCTGGTACACAGAAAATACCCGAGCTCTGAAGCAAGCTTCCAGAAAATTGGAACGGAAATGGCGCCACACCAAACTGGAAGTCTTCTGACTAGCTTGGAAAGACAGTACCGTGCAGTATCGAAGAGCCCTCACTGCTGCTTGATCATCCTATTTTTCTAACTTAATTGAGGAAAATAAGAACAATCCGAAATTCCTTTTTGATACTGTCGCAAAGCTAACTAAAAAGCAGCATTCCCCAAGAGAGGATGGCTTTCACTTTAGTAGTGATAAATTCATGAACTTCTTTGAGGAAAAGATCATGATTATTAGAAAGCAAATTACGGACTCCTCTTTAAATCTGCGTATTCCTTCAAAGCTCAGTTGTCCTGAGTCTGAACAACTCTGCCAGGACCTAGGATCAAGAGAGACGCTCAAGTGTTTTAGTACTATATCTCTTGACACAATGATGAAAATAATCATGGCCTCTAAACCTTCAAGCTGCATACTGGACCCTATTCCAACTAAACTACTGAAAGAGCTGCTTCCTGTGCTTGGCCCTCCTATGTTGAACATAATAAAACGGCTCTCTATCCACCGAATGTGTACCAAACTCACTAAAAGTGGCAGTAATAAAGCCTCTCTTGAAAAAGCCAAACCTTGACCCAGAAAATATTTAAAAAACTATCGGCCTATATCGAGTCTTCCATTCCTCTCAAAAATGTTAGAAAAGGCTGTTGCGCAGCAACTCACTGCCTTCCTGAAGACAAACAATGTATACGAAATGCTTCAGTCTGGTTTTAGACCCCATCATAGCACTGAGACTGCACTTGTGAAGGTGGTAAATGACCTTTTAATGGCATCAGACCGAGGCTCTGCATCTGTCCTCGTGCTCCTAGACCTTAGTGCTGCTTTTGATACCATCGATCACCACATTCTTTTGGAGAGATTGGAAACCCAAATTGGTCTACACGGACAAGTTCTGGCCTGGTTTATATCTTATCTGTCGGAAAGATATCAGTTTGTCTCTGTGAATGTTTTGTCCTCTGACAAATCAACTGTAAATTTCGGTGTTCTTTAAGGTTCTGTTTTAGGACCACTATTGTTTTCACTATATATTTTCCCTCTTGGAGATGTCATTCGAAAACATAATGTTAACTTTCACTGCTATGCGGATGACACACAGCTGTACATTTCAATGAAACATGGTGAAGCCCCAAAATTGCACTCGCTAGAAGCATGTGTTTCAGACATAAGAAAGTGGATGGCTGCAAACTTTCTACTTTTAAACTCGGACAAAACAGAGATGCTTGCTCTAGGTCCCAAGAAACAAAGAGATCTTCTGTTGAATCTGACAATTAATCTTAATGGTATTACAGTCGTCTCAAATAAAACTGTGAAGGACCTCGTCGTTACTCTGGACCCTGATCTCTCTTTTGAAGAACATATCAAGACGGTTTCGACAGCTTTTTTCCATCTACGTAACATTGCAAAAATCAGAAACTTTCCGTCCAAAAATTATGCAGAAAAATTCATCCATGCTTTTATCACTTCTAGGTTAGACTACTGCAATGCTCTACTTTCCGGCTACCCGGATAAAGCACTAAATAAACTTCAGTTAGTGCTAAATACGGCTGCTAGAATCCTGACTAGAACCAAAAAATGTGTCTCCTGACCCCTCCTGTCTCAGCCTCCAGTATTTATGCTGCGGTAGTTTATGTGTCGGGGGGCTAGGGTCAGTTTGTTATATCTGGAGTACTTCTACTGTCCTATTTGGTGTCCTGTGTGAATTTAAGTGTGCTCTCTCTAATTCTCTCTTTCTCTCTTTCTTTCTCTCTCTCGGAGGACCTGAGCCCTAGGACCATGCCTCAGGACTACCTGACATGATGACTCCTTACTGTCCCCAGTCCACCTGGCCGTGCTGCTGCTCCAGTTTCAACTGTTCTGCCTTATTATTATTGGACCATGCTGGTCATTTATGAACATTTGAACATCTTGGCCATGTTCTGTTATAATCTCCACCCGGCACAGCCAGAAGAGGACTGGCCACCCCACATAGCCTGGTTCCTCTCTAGGTTTCTTCCTAGGTTTTGGCCTTTCTAGGGAGTTTTTCCTAGCCACCGTGCTTCTACACCTGCATTGCTTGCTGTTTGGGGTTTTAGGCTGGGTTTCTGTACAGCACTTTGAGATATCAGCTGATGTACGAAGGGCTATATAAATAAATTTGATTTGATTTTGATTTGATTTGGTTAGAGGCAGAGAGAGCGGAACTGGTTAGGCAGAGACAGTAAGGGCGGTTCGTTGCACCAGTGCCTTTCCGTTCACCTTCACACCCCTGGGCCAGACTACACTCAATCATAGGACCTACTGAATAAGTGAGTCTTCAGCAAAGACTTAAAGGTCGAGACAGAGTCTCCGTCTCACACATGGATAGGCAGACCATTCCATAAAAATGGAGCTCAATAGGAGAAAGCCTTGCCTCCAGCTGTTTGCTTAGAAATTCTAGGGACAGTAAGGAGGCCTGCGTCTTGTGACCGTAGCGTACGTGTAGGTATGTATGGCAGGACCATAATCGGAAAGATAGGTAGGAGCAAGCACATGTAATGCTTTGTTGGTTATCAATAAAACCTTGAAATCAGCCCTAGCCTTAACAGGAAGCCAGTGTAGGCAGGCTAGCACTGGAGTAATTTGATACCATTTTTTGGTTCTAGTTCTAGACTCTAGCAGCCGTGTTTAGCACTAACGGATGTTTGTTTATTGCTTTATCCGGGTAGCCAGAAAGTAGAGCATTGCAGTAATCTAATATAGAAGTGACAAAAGCATGGATACTTTTTCTGCATCATTTTTGGAGTTGGTCCCCCTTTGCAGCTACAACAACCTCCACTCTTCTGGGAAGGCTTTCCACTAGAACATTGCTGGGGGGACTTGCTTCCATTCAGCCACAAGAGCATTAGTGAGGTCGAGCACTGATGTTGAGTGATTAGGCCTGGCTTGCAGTCGGCGTTCCAATTCATCCCAAAGGTGTTCGATGGGGTTGAGGTCAGGGCTCTGTGCAGGCCAGTCAAGTTCTTCCACACAGATCTCTACTAACCATTTCTGTATGGACCTCGCTTTGTACACAGGGGCATTGTTATTCTAAAACAGGAAAGGATCTTCCCCAGACTGTTGCCACAAATTTGGAAGCACAGAATTTTCTAGAATATAATTGTATCCAAGACTCGCCTGCTACTGTATTTGTGTGTGCTGTCTGTATGGGTGGCATCAGAACTGAACTAGATAAAATCTCAGAAAATTGCCTCCAATCCAAAACCTCTATATAAAATTGAAGGGTTGACTGACTTGGGGAACGGAGGATAGATGACTTCTGCAAATAAGCAGCATTGGCCCGAGTACTCTGTAAATAAAAATACCATCCGTCAAAGAAGATGACTCATCAGACAACAGTTCTTAAATCAAACCACATTCCACCTTTACCATCAAGGGAGAAAGAAAATGACAGTGGTTCTTTTCTTTTCTACATTTCCACTCTGACCATTCCCGTATTTAAACTCTATGAGGATGAGATATAGGTCAAAGGCCAAACACTGATGCCTGAGAGAGCCTGAGGCCTCTGTAAAGAGTACAAAGCTAACCTTTAAGTGTTCTTCTCTTTCATTCTGTTGTTGTGGTATGTACATGAAGAGTTTTGTAATACTGCAAACATGGTCTCATTAGAATATGTCAATATTAGTTATACAGTATGTCCCTATTGATATTATATATGGTATGTCACTCCTGGTTTATCATTGCTCTGCGTAAGCAAAAAGTTCCTAACTTCAGGTTGCAGTTTTGAATCCTCGGTAGGCTGGTTTTGTTTGGTTGTTAATACATTTTATTACATCTATGGATGCACAGCACTTTTATTCTGCTTATGTGCTTTGCTGTTGTGTTGCAAGCAAATTAATTCTGCTATTGAGATGTTGTAAACAAATTCATTGTTGCTCAGTAATCCTCAAAGTCGATTACTTGAACTGGCACTCCTCTCTGAGAGTGATTTTCCTACTTCAACTGCCTGATTCTTGACAGTCAGTTCCCCTGGCGCTGGAAAAAGCCAATGACAGGACTCAGAAGTCATTATCCTCTGCATTACTTATACTGTCCTTGGCCAAACCCAAAGTGCAGCTGAGGGAGGAACACCAAATGGCTTTCGCAAAATAACTAAATTGAGACAATTTAGAAAGAAACGGTACAATCTGGCAAAGAGGACAAGAGAGAATTAGAATTACAAATTGTCAGTCTAAACAGGGTTTGGGAGAGGAGTGGGTTGATGATGGAGTAAGGGGGGTAGAATGTCATGGCGAGACAGAGGAATATCCAGATTAATGTCACCACCTAGGAGGCATCTGTTGCCTAGGCTACAGGGAGGGGAATAATACTGGATATTAGGAGAAGTGGTGGCCGGACTGGAGAGAGGGAGAAAGAGAGAGGGAGAAAGAGAGAGGGGGGAGCGAGAGGGGAAAAAAGAGAGAGCGAGAGCTCTGACTGGTGAACCAACCACATTGGGAGGGGGGGGGGGTTAAACTGTTGTCTAAACTGTTACTCTTTAGATCTTAGTATACTTCATGTAATAATAAGTCTGGTGCTTATATTTGTCCTGTTTCACATGTGCAAGTATGTATTATATGCATGTGTGAAATGGAAATGTGCTTTTTGCATATCCAAACTCCCCTTGAGACACCGTTGGAGAGTGTCACAGCCAGCCATTATCAACAGCATTCCTGGAGCAATTAAGGTTAAGTGCCTTGCACAAGGCACTTCAGCAGATTTGTCACCTTGTGGGTGCAGGGATTCTAGCTAGTGACCCTTGTTACTGAACAAACGCTCAAAACGTTAGGTTTCCTGCTGTGGTTGTCCTCAATGATGCATGAATGTATCTGTATTTGAGGGGCTATTTACTGTACATACCCAGGCTGTCTTGCTTTGTGTTTGTCTCTGTGTATTTTATTGTGGTTGTAAACATATCAGAATCTTATTGGCCGGTGTAAGTGTTCTCCAAGGTCATTTCCATGTTAAAGGATCCATGAGCACCAACATGTGAAATGTATAGGAGCATATCAAAATTTGTGTCAAATGAAAGCTAAGAGTCTATATTTTGTGGAAATAAAGGCATAGATACAGTGCACTCGGAAAGTATTCAGACCCCTTGACATGTCCTACATTTTATGTTATAGCCTTATTATAAAACGGATAAAAATATTTTTTCTCATCATCAATCAAGACACAATACCCCATAATGACAAAAAAAACAACAGTTTAGACATTTTTGCAAATGTATTAAAATTAAGAAATAATATAAATACCTTATAAGTATTCAGACCCTTTCCTATGAGACTTTAAGTTGAGCTCAGGTGCATCCTGTTTCCATTGATCATCCTTGAGATGTTTCTGGATGCCTGGAGTCCACCTGTGGTAAATTCAATTGATATGTGTAACGGAATTCCTCTTCTTCAGAGGAATAGCAATGATCAGACCAATGTGCAGCGTGGTAAGTGTCCATAATGATATACACTGCTCAAAAAAATAAAGGGAACACTAAAATAACACATCCTAGATCTGAATGAATGAAATATTCTTATTAAATACTTTTTTCTTTACATAGTTGAATGTGCTGACAACAAAATCACACAAAAATGATCAATGGAAATCAAATTTATCAACCCATGGAGGTCTGGATTTGGAGTCACACTCAAAATTAAAGTGGAAAACCACACTACAGGCTGATCCAACTTTGATGTAATGTCCTTAAAACAAGTCAAAATGAGGCTCAGTAGTGTGTATGACCTCCCTACAACGCCTGGGCATGCTCCTGATGAGGTGGCGGATGGTCTCCTGAGGGATCTCCTCCCAGACCTGGACTAAAGCATCCGCCAACTCCTGGACAGTCTATGGTGCAACGTGGAGTTGAGGGATCGAGCGAGACATGATGTTCCAGATGTACTCAATTGGATTCAGGTCTGGGGAACGGGCGGGCCAGTCCATAGCATCAATGCCTTCCTCTTGCAGGAACTGCTGACACACTCCAGCCACATGAGGTCTAGCATTGTCTTGCATTAGGAGGAACCCAGGGCCAACCGCACCAGCATATGGTCTCACAAGGGGTTTGAGGATCTCATCTCGGTACCTAATGGCAGTCAGGCTACCTCTGGCGAGCGCATGGAGGGCTGTGCGGCCCCCTAAAGAAATGCCACCCCACACCATGACTGACCTACCGCCAAACCGGTCATGCTGGAGGATGTTGCAGGCAGCAGAACGTTCTCCACGGCATCTCCAGACTGTCACGTCTGTCACATGTGCTCAGTGTGAACCTGCTTTCATCTGTGAAGAGCACAGGGTGCCAGTGGCGAATTTGCCAATCTTGGTGTTCTCTGGCAAATGCCAAACGTCCTGCACAGTGTTGAGCTGTAAGCCCAACGACCTGTGGATGTCGGGCCCTCATACCACCCTTGTGGAGTCTGTTTCTGACCATTTGAGCAGACACATGCACATTTGTGGCCTGCTGGAGGTCATTTTGCAGGGCTCTGGCAGTGCTCCTCCTGCTCCTCCTTGCACAAAGGTGGAGGTAGCGGTCCTGCTGCTGGGTTGTTGCCCTCCTACGGCCTCCTCCACCTCTCCTGATGTACTGGCCTGTCTCCTGGTAGCGCCTCCATGCTCTGGACACTACGCTGACAGACACAGCAAACCTTCTTGCCACAGCTCGCATTGATGTTCCATCCTGGATGAGCTGCACTACCTGAGCCACTTGTGTGGGTTGTAGACTCTCATGCTACCACTAGAGTGAAAGCACCGCCAGCATTCAAAAGTGACCAAAACATCAGCCAGGAAGCATAGAAACTGAGAAGTGGTCTGTGGTCCCCACCTGCAGAACCACTCCTTTATTGGGGGTGTCTTGCTAATTGCCAAAAATTTCCACCTGTTGTCTATTCCATTTGCACAACAGCATGTGAAATGTATTGTCAATCAGTGTTGCTTCCTAAGTGGACAGTTTGATTTCACAGAAGTGTGATTAACTTGGAGTTACATTGTGTTGTTTAAGTGTTCCCTTTATTTTTTTGAGCAGTGTATTTAATCAAATCAACAGAACACTGAATAAAATAACAAAAGTACCAACAAACAACCGAAACAGTCCCGTATGGTGAAAACCCTAACACAGGATACAACCACCCACAAAACACAATAAAAAAACAGGCTACCTAAATATGGCTCCCAATCAGAGACAACGACTGACACCTGCCTCTGATTGAAAACCATACTATGCCAAACACATAGAAATATAACAACAGAACAAAACCTAGAAAAACAACATAGAATGCCCACCCCAACTCACACCCTGACCAACTAAAATAAAGACATAAAAAGGAACTAAGGTCAGAACGTGACAATAGGACATGATTTTGAAAGGTACACACCTGTTTATATAAGGTCCCACAGTTGATAGTGCATGTCAGAGCAAAAACCAAGCCATGAGGTCGAAGGAATTGTCCATGGAGACAGGATTGTGTCGTGGCACAGATCTGGGAAATGGTACCAAAAAATTATGCAGCATTGAAGGTCCCCAAGAACACAGTGGCCTTCATCATTCTTAAATGGAAGAAGCTTGGAACCATCAACACTCTTCATACAGCTGGCCCCCAGACAAACAGCAAAAATCTGTAACAGAATGACTGCAATGGAATTGGCAACAATGGGAACAACGTACGTAGGGTAAGGACAGAAAAAAGCTTGGTCATACAGTATGTTAGAGTAGCAGAGACAGGATCAGGATGCACCAGATGGACGCATACTGCAGACTTATGTTTTAGTACATTCATCTTTAAAGAAGAGATGACGAATTTAATATCCCGAGGGGTGTTGTTTTTATGCAAAAATAAAGAATTGTCATCTAATTTAAAAAAGACTGTTGGGCAAACTGGAACTGCAGGTGCAAATGGAGGTGATTTCTGTTTGCTGCTCCCCCAGGCCTTTTTCCCTCTCTCCAACTTGAGGATAACTGTGGCAACACTACTATAATAATTATTGCTTATACCATGCCATTAGAAAGTATTCACACATCTTGACTTGTTCCACATTTTGATGTGTTACAGCCTTAATGTAATTGATTACATTGAGATTTTGTGTCACTGGCCTACACACTACCACATAAAGTCAAAGTGGAATTATGTTTTTAGGACTGTTTACAAATAAAAATCAGTCAAATGAGTCAATAAGTATTCAACCCCTTTCTTATGGAAAGTCTCAATAAGTTAAGGAGTGAAAATGTGCATAACTGGTCACTTATTAAGTTGCATGGATGTTTAAAGTGATTTTCGAATGACTAGCTCATCTCTGTACCCCACACATACAATTATCTGTAACGTCCCTTTGTTGAGTAGTGAATTTCAAACACATATTCAACCACAAAGACCAGGGAGGTTTTCCAATGTCTTACAAAGAAGGGCACCTGTTTATAGAGGGGTAAAAAAAGAATAAAGCAGACATTGAATCTCCCTTTGAGCATGATGAAGTTATTAACTACACTTTGGATGGTGTATCAATACACCCAGTCACTACAAAGATACAGGCATCCTTCCTATCTCAGTTTCCAATGGTGACTTTCAAACAGTTACAGAGTTGAATGGCTATGATAGGAGAAAACTGAGGATGAAAAAATTAAGCGTTATGTTTGGGTCAGATCCAACACAACACATGATTGAGTACCACTCTTCATATTTCAAGCATTGTGGTGACTGCATCATGTTATGGGTTCCTTGCCATTTTTTTGGGATAAAAAGAAACGGAATAGAGCTAAGCACAGGCAAAATCATAGAGGAAAACCTGTTTCAGTCTCCTTTCCAACAGACACAGGGAGACAAAGTCACTTTTCAGCAGGACAATAACCTAAAACACAAGGACAAATATGCACTGGAGTTGCTTACCAAGATGACATTAAATGTTCTTGAGTGGTTTAGTTACAGTTTTAACTTAAATCTGCTTGAAATCCATGGCAAGACTTGAAAATAGCTGTCTAGCAATGATCAATAACCAACTTGATAGACATTGAAGAATTTTTTTACGAATAATGTGCAAATATTGTACAATCCAGGTGTGCAAAGCTCTTAGCAACTTACCCAGAAAGACTCACAGCTGTAATTGCTGCCAAAGGTGATTCTAACATGTACTGACTCAGGGGTGTAAATACTTATGTAAATTAGATATTTCTGTATTTCATTTTCAGTAAATTATTAATTTATAAAAACATGTTTTCACTTTTTCATTCACATTGTCATTCACATTGTGTGTAGATGGCTTAGAGAAAAACAAATATTTTGAATTCGGGCTGTAACACAACAAAATGTGGAATAAGTGAAGGGGTATGAATACTTTTCTGAAGACACTGTATCTCAGAGCTATACAGGTGTGTGGGACATCGCCAACTCTTAAGTGTCACTTTCCCAAATCCAAATCAACCGTTTTACACTACCTTCTCGGCACTGACGATCTGAAAGGATAGGACCAGCACAAACAAAATGGGAAAGCGTTCCATCCAGCTTATCATATTGCCTGTAGGGGGCAGGTCCTCACTTGGGGTTGGGCATTAGTCACCATGATTCCAAGGTTCTACCCATCCAGTGCCTGCCTGCCTAAAGGCACTAGAGGGGAAGCACTGAGTAACTGTTCAGGCCTGTGACCCAGGCCGAGACTGTTGAAAGTCATAGAGTTAATGTAGGAGAAGAACCAGAGCAAAGTACAAGTTCACCGGAGATGAAGAGGACACGGGGGTGGGTGAAGATGAGAGGGACAGGTCATTGATGCTGCATGGCAGGAATAGAGAAAAGCCATAAATGACAGAGCAAATACGGACAAGAGAGGGAGCGAAGGCCATGCAGGCTCTAACACAAGGATGAAGGGAACTAATATTGACAGAGAGGAGGAATGGTTAGTATATGGGAATAAACTGTGTTAACATGGTGTAGTGGTTAAACTCTTTCTGACCTTGCCACCTGTAATCTCAATATTTCACCATAACCCTGGAACAGATTTGAAAGCATCTACAAATTGGACCTTTGTTATTTTCCTAGAAATAGTGTAATCTGTCTCTGGTTTTAACATGACCTAATGACAATGTGTCTGGACATGAAAAAATAACATCATGCATATTATATTTGAAAGGGAAATATTAGAAAATGCTTTCAAATTTGATTTGGTTTTCATACTCATAATACAACGTATACAGCCACTTGGAATAGGGTAGTTTCAGAGCTAATTCCTCTTACTCCATGCTCCCGGAAACTGCTGGTTTGATTTAAAATGCATCCATCATGAAACAGCAAAAAATAAGCCATCCCAAAAACATTACAGTATATAGAAGCTGAAATATATTACAAAACCATGTATCATTTGAATATCAAAAACGTTTTCTTTTTTTTTTACAAATAAATGTATTTTTGAAAGCCCTTATTATATCACCAACTGCTGTATCTCCAATTTTAAGTGTACCTTCATAAAACTGTTTTGTCATCATGACAGCAACAATATATTGACACAGTGGTGACATTGTTTCACAATTTTTGTGGACAGTAGTTCACTAATGTCCCCATAAATTACTATTTGTGACATTCCTTTACTATGACAAAAGCTATTCTGATTCTGTAAAAGTTTATCAATTACAATGTCAGATATGTTTTATTCTATAATGGGAAGTGTCTGAGTAACTGGTTCCACCAAAGGAGAAGCAAGAGGAATGTTCATCTGTGGGGTTGATTTGGGAAAAAGCTCTGTGCTGTATCCTGAGAATAAGGAAGCAGAGCGACAGGAATCTAAAGGGTAAATCTCACTGTGACACCACATATACTGTACAAGTAGAAATACAGTCTGCATCCGAACTCTGACAGCATTGTCAACATTCATTCACTTTACTGTATCTCAGGGAGATTGCTGATATACTGTATCTTGAATAACCATATTTTACACCCCCCCCCAAAAAAAAACAACAACTCTCAAATGTGATCTGAAAATAAACAGAATAGCAGATGCTGTAGCTAGTAGCATGAATCCAATTATATGACAATAAATGTTGAAAAAACGTCATTACAAGATCATCAGAAAAATGTGATGATTTGGTCATCATTACCAATTCATGCACACTTAGATGGGATGTCATTCACTCAGCACTTAATTTCCTAGTAGTATTTTTTTTGTAGAACGTTGGATATCCACGTGTGCTTTTGTTGCATTAGCAACTGTGTGTGGAGAATTTTAAGTGCTCAAACCTGCATGAACTCATTGGACGCACTTAATAGTATTCCCCCTGCGGTGCCATGTGTCAGCAGCAGATCATAGAAGCAACAGTGCATAGTAAAGAGGGATGCAGAGAGTGGTCTGATGGAGGTAGGAAGGAGAGGATGCCTCCAATCCTGATGAAGCCAGTGTAGTCTTACATCTGGAGTGGAGGAAATGTAAATACTATATAACAGCAAATTACAGTGTCATTACACATGTATAAAATAATATTGAATTATGTCAGCAGTTAATGTTCAGAGTTCCATCCTTTGAACATTTCGATTAAGAAGATCTAGAGGTCTGTAAATAATGCAGTGCATTACTAAATCAATAGTATCGCAGATCCTTTGTCATCAACTGATTATTTTATCATCGATGCCCTTGAAATCTCAAGACAATATCTGGTATGCATAGCGATGGCTCCAGATAGGCAATTAAATTAAAAGCTTATCCTCAAATATGCTAAATCCATAATTGAGGCATCCAGCAATGGCTAGAGACTCACTAAACAGCTTTCCTGCCCCCAGGGGATCATGTGTCAATTGGGTTATTTTTGTAAGTTGAATAGAAAACGAAAGGTTAGACATTTGGACGAAACTTTCATCAAACTGTCTTAGATGATCGAGAGAAAAAAACACTGAAAAACATAAGTAGGTCTTTTGCACACAAAAGGGTTGGATTTCCCTTCTAACAACATGTAGGCATAATGTGCTTCTAATCCTCAGTAGTTTGCTCATTACAAAATGTCATATGTCATTTTTGCACATAGCATGTTTCTCAGATGTAAATGAAGCATTTGAATTCTGGGCCATGTTGCTGTATACATATTTTTTCCAGGTTCTCTCTTGTGCCTCTTACTTTCTTTTATGCTTTATTTTCTAGTGATCTTCCTTCTCTCCTCTATCTCTGGAGACTAGATAATGACATGCTAATGATTTATTTTTCGATAATCTTAACGAAACTCTCACCCTTACCAAATTGTTTGGTAACACCAGACCCGCCTAGCCTAGGTGGCTGTGAAGGAACTGCATTAAGTCACATCCAAGGTAGAGGATGCATTTGTCATACTTATCTCTTTTATACGAGCTGAGTTTAACCATATCAACGTGATTTTAAAATGTTTAATTAACATGCTATTCAAAATCGTAGCAACTACAACTATAGTTTACTCTCAGTGATTGTTCATATCAATGTTCAATCCTTTATACATACCTAAGTGAGATGCCAATACCTGCAAACTAGGTGCGCTAATGGATATTGGAAATCCGTATCTGTGTGGGCACTGGGCACTGGACAGATTATGAATATATTAATTTATGTATTCATATTTTGCTGTGTAGTGGTGTGATATGAATCAAATAGTGTCTACAATGAAAATATGTAATTACTTTTATAATTTGTAAGTATCGTCTGAATTTGTAATTCCTGTGTGTATGGAAACGAGCACTAGCTGTTGATTTATCAAGGGTCACAGATTGGTTAGTCGAGAGCCATTTGCGACTCTTTGTATTTGTCCAGTGTTATTAGCATCTCTGGTAGGAAGATGTTTGGCCTTAAGTGTCTGTTTTACGATCCAATTATCTCTCCTGCCAAATGGGCCACCGTAGGCCATCAACCAACCGTGACCTGCTATCATCACTCTCTGAGCTCCTTTCCTCTCAACCATGTTAGGTCCAATATATCATTTAAACTACATGTATCCCTAGACCTATCCATCATTGAAACTATCCCAAACATAGATGCAGTAAAGGGGTAAATGGAGTACAGACTGTTCCATTGACCCAACTGGTGCACATTCAACCAATCTGACCTAACAAAGTAGATATTAGTCAAATGTGTCATTATTTACGTATTGTAACAGGACCTCAATGTGGTTACTTAGGTCCAATTTTGATATATTTGGCTGTTTTCACTGCATAACAATTCAAAGTTGTCCCTTTTCATGTTTAGAAGAAGTGACTACTAAATGTTAACTCCTGTTTTTATAAGATGGTTAGCATAGCTAGCATACAGAAATCGGTGGTGGTAGTCAAAGTTGATTTAACCATAATGCAATTGCTTGGTTAAGATGACATTGGTTAAGATGACATGTGTAGGGGTTGACATCCATACAGTACAAGCATTATACTCAGATAGTTACCTCAACATAGTGTGAAAAACACATACAAACAATAGCCTAAATGTAGGCTAATTTTGCTGGGGGGCAATGAGGAAATTCAGGATATTTTCCTACAGACCTTTCCCCCACACGTTTCCATGGCAATTTCATTGTTTTGGTCCAATTCAATTGACCTCTACCGCATCTACAGTGCCTTTGTAAAGAATTCAGACCCCTTTAATTTTTTCCTCATCAATTTGGCTCACAATACCCCATAATGACAGAACAAAAACGTTTTTAAGAAATGTTTGCTAATTTATAAAAAAAAATCTAAAATTGAAATATCATATTTACATACAGTAAGTATTAAGACCCTTTACTCCGTACTTTGTTGAAGCACCTTTGGCAGCGATTCCCGCCTCAAGTCTTCTTGGGTATGGCGCTACAAGCTTGGTCAAAAGGTCTGAATACTTTCTGAAGGCACTGATTTAACCACATTTTACGTTATTATGCATTCCATTATTAGAATTCTTGAATTATTCACTATCACTATTAATTGTCTTTTGTCTGTCATGTAGGCCTAATATATTGTGGTTTGCTGTACAGTGACTCTAACTCTCTTCAAAGGCAGATGCACTGCCTGCAGTTCATCATGCAGTCCTCTGAAGCAACCCACCCTCCACCCTCCCCATGTCCAATGTGGTCTCAGGGCAATTCGTATTATTCTGTATGTAAATTTGTGCCACTCCATTTAGTATGTTAAGTTAAATTACGTTTGGTGACAATATGAATGGAATAGCATGCGAATTAGAATTTCAAATGTATCATACTACTTGGAGGACGTAAGGTATTGCACGTCTTTATCTGATACCAGGTTGCTTGTTGCACAGTCAGAACAAAGACAATTACAGGGAGAATTTTCACTGGTGGTTACGGGAATTCACGACAAAGGTTAGGAAAACTAAAACAACAAAAGATTAGGTGAATTTACGTAGCAGGTTAGTCGAACTGGGTTAAGTTTAGAATAAGGATTAGGGGAAGGGTTAGCTAAAATGCTACAATTGTCCCTACAATTGTCCCTTATGCAACTCAAACATGCAACCTTTGCATTGCTAGACTGTAGCGGATTATGCCCGACTAACCTCCCTACTCTCGTTTCTGTCTCAAGTAACCAGACCATTAGTAGGTAAAGCATATTTCGTATGGGTCTGAGGCCAGGCTGTCATGTCAGTCAGATAATGAATTTTTTACCTTCCACTCTGAAACATCTCTTCCTTTGATGAGAACGATCAGTGGCATAGCTAGAGGGAGACACAGAGACAGCTTCAGTCGACTCCAACACTGAGATAATTAGCTTAGTAGTGTAGTTTTGCAGTCCCACTTCCAAAGGGGAACAAGACAGAGTAAGTGGGTTGAATTATTCACAAGCAGAGTGTACTCTGTTGTCATAGCACTCCTCTTTCTGCAAATTGTATGAATAAGGTATTTTTTATAATCGTCACGAAAGAGCTCCTGGGGTGTGAAGTCACAGAAGTTAAATTCATAGCCAATAGGCCTAGATTTTTATCACAGTGGGACATTTCCAGCCTACTACACATTTTTTAAGAAGATGTTTTGTATATCCAGAGTCATCATGTATTCATTACAGGAATTTGAATACTGTTGTTGCTATTTTGTGAGGAAGGGTAGAAATCAGCACTAGTCTGCTTCAAAAAGCCAATGGTTGTTATTTGTGTGCATCCAGATTAATGTCATGTTGTGCTCATTGGTGTTCCCTGTATGGATTGGTGGATGCTGGTGATGCGTAGGAGCTGCTTTTTCATTATAGAATGGTGGAGTTTGTCCTGCCCAAACAACGTTTCCCGATCAATGACATTAAAAATATACTAACAATTACGAATAATAATAAATACAACTAACCAGGCCAAGGACTGGATGACAATACCTGACATTTAACAGGGGAACTCTTCTAACCACTAGTGTATGTTTTTAATGGTGCTCTATTTCCATTATCTCTATAAAAACTGTGTGATTATACCATAGACAATGACTTGTTTGATGATCTATAAAGCTGCACGAAAATCAATTTAACTTGCACCGTGGTCATTTTTAGTTGTGGAACCCACAGAGGAAAGCTAAAATTCTCAAACTGTTTATCCTCATAAAATTCATGAGGGAGGGAGAATCTTAATGGCCTTAAGATAATTACTAGGCCTGTTTCAGTGATTGACTGAGATGTCAAGATATTTTCTTCATCCCACCTCATTTCAGGTGTTGCTATCAGAGTCATTTAATGAATAATATTACCCTGAGTTGTTGTCATTTTTCATTCTGATATTTGTTTCCGTGTATAGTCTGTTGTGATTTGCTTTAAGGCCAGTCAGCACATAGAAAGAGTAACATATCATTAACCATTCCACAAATGTGTACATCCAGTGGCATCATTGTGGGGCAGAAGGTTGCCTAGTGGTTAGAGTGTTGGGCTAGTAACCAAAAGTTGCTGGATTGAATCCCCGTGCTGACAAAGTAAAAATCTGTTGTTCTGGACCTCAACAAGGCAGTTAACCCACTGTTCCCTGGTGGGCCATTGTAAAAGAGAATTCGTTTCTTACAGACTTGCCTAGATAAATAAAGGTTAAAAAAAATATGCAACAGAGATATCACAGACATGTTCAGTGGGTACACTGTAGCAAAAAAAATTGCAACAGAAAATGTAATTGTAATTGTAAGTTTCAAAAAAATGTCCTCCTACTTATAACAAGTTCCATCACCACCATAATGCACTTGTTCTAGCAACGGCCATCAAAATTGATAAAAGGTTTTAAAAACAATTCTAATAATGGACAATACATTCAAACTTTTGTATAATCCATCAGATGTACCCTACATGCATGCAAAATATTTTACTGGCATGGACAAATAGTTCAATGATTTTGGTGGGAATTCAGGTATTTCATTTATTGTAAAATGTCACTTATTATTTTCATAGAACAGACTCATATATACATGTTCTTATTGTACCAGGTATTTTTAAAATATATTAAAATAAATACAATTATATGGTACCATTTGCATAAATACACCAGGTGCATTTGCATATATTAATAAATTAATGTAAAGATGAGGAACAGGGCTGCAACCACCAACCACTTGCTCTGTATACCTTACATGCTCTGTCTACCCTACATGCTCTGTATACCTTACATGCTCTGTCTACCCTACATGCTCTGTATACCCTACATGCTCTGTATACCTTACATGCTCTGTCTACCCTACATGCTCTGTCTACCCTACATGCTCTGTATACCTTACATGCTCTGTCTACCCTACATGCTCTGTATACCCTACATGCTCTGTATACCTTACATGCTCTGTCTACCCTACATGCTCTGTCTACCCTACATGCTCTGTCTACCCTACATGCTCTGTATACCTTACATGCTCTGTCTACCCTACATGCTCTGTATACCCTACATGCTCTGTATACCTTACATGCTCTGTCTACCTTACATGCTCTGTCTACCCTACATGCTCTGTATACCTTACATGCTCTGTCTACCCTACATGCTCTGTCTACCTTACATGCTCTGTCTACCTTACATGCTCTGTCTACCCTACATGCTCTGTATACCTTACATGCTCTGTCTACCCTACATGCTCTGTATATCCTACATGCTCTGTCTACCCTACATGCTCTGTCTACCCTACATGCTCTGTCTACCCTACATGCTCTGTATACCCTACATGCTCTGTCTACCCTACATGCTCTGTATACCCTACATGCTCTGTCTACCCTACATGCTCTGTCTACCCTACATGCTCTGTATACCATACATGCTCTGTCTACCCTACATGCTCTGTCTACCCTACATGCTCTGTATACCCTACATGCTCTGTCTACCCTACATGCTCTGTATACCTTACATGCTCTGTCTACCCTACATGCTCTGTCTACCCTACATGCTCTGTCTACCCTAAATGCTCTGTCTACCATACATGCTCTGTCTACCCTACATGCTCTGTATACCCTACATGCTCTGTATACCCTACATGCATTAATCTGTGTGCAAGTTCATCTGTGTGCAACAAAAGTTTAACATTCACCTTCTGTAACCATTTATTTTGTCAAGCCATCTATGCATACAGTTTAATGCATACGTTCGATAAACCAAAACATATTGGTGAAACGCTTACATATAAGCCCTTAACCAACAATGCAGTTTTAAGAAAAATACATGTTATGTAAAAAATAGATAAGTAAAAAATACATAAATAATAGATAATAAACATAGAGTAGCAGCAGTGTAAAAGAGGGGGTGGGGAGATGCAAATAGTCTGGATATTTGATTTGATTAGCTGTTCAGGAGACTTATGGCTTGGGGGTAGAAGCTGTTAAGAATCCTTTTAGACCTAGACTTGGCGCTCCAGCAGCGCTTGCTGTGTGGTAGCAGAGAGAACAGTCTATGACACCTCTGACACCGCCTGGTATAGAGGTCCTGGATTGCAGGAAGCTTGGCCCCAGTGATGTACTGGGCCGTACGGACTACCCTCTATAGTGCCTTGCGGTCGGAGGCCAAGCAGTTGCCATACCAGGCAGTGATGCAACCAGTCAGAATGCTCTCGATGGTGCAGCTGTCAAACTTTTTGAGGATCTGAGGACCCATGGCAAAGCTTTTCAGTTTCCTGAGGGGGAATAGGCTTTGTCGTGCCCTCTTCACGGCTGTCTTGGTGTGTTTGGACCATGGTAGTTTGTTGGTGATGTGGACACCAAGGAACTTGAAGCTCTCAACCTGCTCCACTACAGCCTGCTCCCGTCAATGAGAATGAGTGCATGCTCAGTCCTCCTTTCCCTGTAGTGCAAAATAATCTCCATTGTCTTGATCACGTTGAGGGTGAGGTTGTTATCCTGGCACCACACGGCCAGGTGTTGAGGATCAGCGTGGCAGGTGTGTTGTTACCTACCCTTAACACCTGGGGATGGTCCGTCAGGAAGTCCAGGATCCAGTTGCAAAGGGAGGTGTTTAGTCCCAGGGTCCTTAGCTTAGTGATGAGCTTTGAAGGCACTATGGTGTTGAGCGCTGAGCTGTAGTCAATAAATAGCATCCTCACATAGGTGTTCCTTTTGTCCAGGTGGGAAAGAGCACTGTGGAGTGCAATGGAGATTGCGTCATCTGTGGATCTGTTAGGGCAGTATGAAAATTGGAGTGGGTCTAGGGTTTCTTGGATAATGGTGTTGTGAGCCATGACCAACCCTTCAAAGATTGAGGCGTCAGCTTCATGTCCACCAGATGCGTTTATGTTTTGGATGCCGCACTAGCTGCATTGCACTAGCATGCGGTGGTACAAAGAAAAGTTCATAAAAGTTTCCATGGCGGGGGATGGCACCATACAGAGCCCAAACTATGATGACTATTGTGTCATTAGAGATGAGAAGATACCAGCTGAACAACTGGAAATTTGTCTCAGGTAAGAATGACACTGGGACAATGCATCATTACTACACTTGGGTAGTGGGCCCTGTTGGCTAGTATGCCGTGCAAAATTCATACGCACAGAACTGCCAACATGCAGGCAAGCTAGTGATTTGAAATCAGTACCCTATTGAGTACTGATTTCAAATCTTCAAATCATTAGCTTGCCCTGCATGATGGCATGCTAAATTATGTATGGGAACAGCCAGTTGGAAACAGCCAGTTCAATTTATTGATGTAGCTAGAGATGGGTGACAGAAGAATGGTAACAAACTGGATGAATTATTGTAATGCACCCTTGTGCACCCCAGTCTGTTGGTTGCTCTGCCAGCTTATGAAACCAGTATATGCATAGGATAATAACTTTCATCTGTTCTAAATATTAGCTTTGGTGAAACAGGGTTAAAATGATCTTCTCCAGGCTGCAAACCGTTCTCCAGCCTTGCTAAGCACATGTGCATCAAGTACGAAACTGAAATGCGGGCTAGACACCCGGCAAAAACAACATATGGCAAAGCGCATGTGCATCTGCTAGACATATTCTCAGGTGGGTGAGGAATGTGGGTTGCTGCCGACATGTTCAGTGTGCACAGTGTTTTGCAACAAAAAAGTCCAGATACTGTAGTACCTTCTCATTTCAAAACATATTCCACCTACTTACAATAGCACGACCCATCATCACCATACTGCAGCATCCACTTGTGCCTACAATAGCACGACCCATCATCACCATACTGCAGCATCCACTTGTGCCATCAACATCAGATGTATATTTTTCTACCCATACACTCTGTGAAGCTCAAGAACCATTCAATCGGGCCAAACATCACCTCTACATCATTACAGTGCCTCTGCAACCTCCTCTGGACAGCGGAGTGGCTCTTTAATCATAAAAGCTCATCATGAAAACATGCTTAATAAATCCCATTTGGGTCAAACTCTGATACATGGTTGAACCAAACCTCCTTCTGTTATTTTTATAAAATAAATATGAATCTGAGCAGTTACTCTGTACATCATAGTATGATTCATGTAATAATAAGGTGGGTGCTTAAATCTGTCCTGTTTCATACACGTGTGAAATGGAAATAGGCTTTTTGCATATCCCAATTCCCCCTGAGAGTGCTGTCCCGGCCAGGGTCAGCCATTATTAACGGCAAACCTTGAGAAACTAGGGTTAAGTGCTTTGCTCAAGGGCACATTGATGGATTTTTCACCTTGTCAGCTCAGGGCTTTGAACTAGTGACCTTTCGGTTACTGGCCAAGCACTCTAACTACTAGGCTACCTGCTTTGGTTGTCCTCAATGATGCCTTTAGGTTGTTGCATGAATGTATCTGTATTTGAGGGGCTATTTACATACCCAGACACATGCTAAAGCGCCTTCAGGCTGTCTCGCTTTGTGTTTGTCTCTGTGTATTTTATTGTGGTTGTGAACGTATCAGAAACTTATTGGCCGGTGTAAGTGTAAGTGACCCATGAGCACCAACATGTGAAGTGAATAGGAGCATATCAAAATTGGTGTCAAATGAAAGCCAACAGTCTTTATTTTTAGGAAATTAAGGAGCAGATATGTTTTTTAACCATTTCATCCTAGAAATGTGGAATTTCTGGTCACACAGAAGTTAAAAAACACCTACTAGAAAAAGTCTTTAAAGGTATAAAAAAAATATTGAAGCACAATATTGTTGAAGTAATGGCCCCTGCAAACTAATATTAACATTTATATTTAGTTTTGCATAAATTATTTGCCTTCTGTACGTTTAAGAAATATTGCATTGTGTCTTGTTGTTACCAAAACCTGCATATCTTTAGATATTGTATCATTTCTTTCCCTCATGAGGAAGGAGGATTATGGAAGTTCACAGAAGAAACAAGTAAAGGTAGACCTTCCAATTAGTTATTGTGTTTTTACTGGTAACAATTTTGTGTATGAATAATTAAGTAATTAAAATGTGTCACTCTGTTACCAATCACTGTGTCACTCTGTTACCAAACAATCAGTAACAGAATGACAATGGGAAATGGGAAATCACAGTAGTCACAAACCACAGTTGAGAGCACAGTATAGTAGAACACAGTACAGCACAGTACAGTACATTAAAACACAGTAGAGTACAGTACATTACAGCACAGTAGAGCACAGTACAATACAGTAAAGAAAATCAAATAAAAGTAGAGTAGAGTATAGTTCAGTACAGTGGAGTAGAATTCAGTACAGTACAGTGGAGCACACATGAGTAGAGTACAGTATAATGTAATATATACTGCTTGTACACTGCTCTGCTCTGCTCTTCTTTACTTTACTGTACTGTACGCTACTGTTCTATGCTGAACTCTCCTCTACTTTACTGTACTGTGCTCTACTGTGATGTACTGTGATGTCCAAACATGTGAAACATAGACATCTATGATTGATACAGATTTGGTCCGGTCCGGACCAACCAAATTTGGTCTTGTTTGGGGGCGGAGCTCATTAGAATAAATACAGTGTGTAGAATAATAACTTGCAAAGGAGGATATTACATTTTCATACAATTGTGAACCTATTCAGGATACATCACCATGAAGAGAATGACATAGGGTTAGGATTAGGGGAAGAGTTAGCAGATCAGATCAAGGACCCATGATGTCATTCTGTTACCTTCATGTTACCCAGACTGGTCTCATAGACTAGATGTAACATAGTAAACAGAAGTCCAGGACACTCAAATTAGTATGATTTGTTACATTTGGTATGTTTACATAAGATAGAAGGCTACTTAGGGAGGTTGGTTGGTTGGTTGGTGTGGGTGGGTGTGTTGTCATATAATGTGAACATCTAACAATCCAAAGGTTGAATATTTGAATTCCATCACAGACAACTTAGTATTTGATCTCATTAGCAACTTTGCAACTACTACTACTTTTTATCTACTTTGCTAACCCTAACCGTAACCATTTTAGCTAACCCTTCCCCTAACCCTAACCTTAACCTTTTACCTAATTCCTAATCTTAACCATAACATTAACCCTAACCTTAACCCCTAACCCCAAGAGCTATCTAACTTTAGTGTTAGCCACCTAACATATTGAAATTTGTAGCATATCATACATATAGCAAATTCCTAACATATTGCACGAGTCTTAACATATCATACGAATTGTACTTCATACGAAATGAATGATGGACATCCACAAGTTAATATATACCATACGAAACGTAACATATCATACAAAATGGAGTGTCTCGGATTTACGTACAGAATAATACGAAATGCTCTGAGACCATGTTAACCAGCTGTTACCGGGTATTGATCCACTTTACTTACTGTAGTTCAATAACCAAAATGTGACCACAGTCACATAAAAAACTGAGGGAGATTTTACTGTCATTCTGTTACCAAACTTTGCATCTGCACTGTTCCTCAAGTAAATGTGTTTTTTTTCTGTGGCAATTGTTAAAAGTAGACTGCTGCATATAGGTGTATGGATTGTCAAACTTTGCAATCAATTGTTTTTGGTTGGCATACATTTCAAAGTGAAAAAGTGAGTCTCAGCATCACTCTGTTAGAGTGGAATTGTCCCCCACTAGAACCCTGGAGCTCTGCAAATAAAATGATTGAAGCTGCAAATACTGCATTGTCAATGCTACCTCTGTGAAACTAAGCACATGCCTCGGATGACCAACGGTCCATTTGTGGCTTTGTCCGGCCTGTTCCAGGTCAGGAGTTCCCAATCTAGTGAATCACATTAAATGTAATGAGTTGGAAAGAACGTGGGTAACCAATACAATACAGTGAGCAGTGAGCATGTCAGCGTGTTAAAGGAACTGTATGGAACACAGCTGTGGGCTACTAGTGCTGGAGGGGCTGAATCCTATTTTTAACTGATTAGCCTAGATTAGCCCACTGTTTTTCCAGATTGATAAACAACTATTTCTCTGAGATTGAGCAGTAGCCTCAAGGCTAACCTTTTTCAGTCTCTGACTGTCCTGGAGTCACACATGCAGGTCGAAGTATTAGCCTATGTTTCGACCGAAACATATCCAACCACTGCAATTAAAAGGCTTTGGTGATCATGACCCCTCCTTGCAAAATAATCACCCCACTATAAAGCCTGTCAGAACATCCATGCCCCTTCAAAGCAAGTTCAAATATTATTAACCTAATGGCCCCTATTATTCACAACCTTAATTACGGTTCCAAGGCATTCACTCAGTATCAGGAATAACCTATTCAAAGTTAAATCACTATCATCCATATTGGCAGGCGATGTACTGTAAATGCGGGGTACAAGATGAGATACTGTATGGTGACAGCTAGGATTGTCACCTTGGAGGAACAGAGGCATGTCAAGGAGCTATCGGTTTCCCCTGGTAGGATTCTAGAGAGTAAACAAAGAAGTCAGGTGGCTCCTGAACGGAGAGAAAACAGCCTTCTCTTATGGAATGTTCTGTGTCTCTGGGTCTAATCCAGAGGAAGTATTCGATTAGAGAACTTCCTCTCTCATTAGGGTAGCCTAGTGGTTTGAGCGTTGGACTAATAACCAAAAGGCTGCAAGTTCAAATCCCCAAGCTGACAAGGTACAAATCTGTTGTTCTGCCCCTAAACAGTCAGTTAACCCACTGTTCCTAGGCTGACATTGAAAATAAGAAATTGTTCTTAACTGACTTGCCTGGTTAAATAAAATTATTATTTTCTTCTTCTTATTATTTTTATTATTTTAGCTTTTATGTGCTGCAAGGCTAAAATAAGAAAAAAAGATTCCTTCCCAAGGATGTTTAATATTGTAATCATGGTGTTAATTGCAATTAAGAGTCTTGGGGTTCCTTCTAAGTGAGCTGAATCAATGTTAATAATATTCTAGCATTTTGTATTTTACACCCTTATGGTGATGGTTACGCTATTAGGAAACCATGCCTCACCAATGCCCCATATTAACACCAACATTGTGATGTCGGATCCACATTAAATATAACAGAAAAAACATCACAACCTGTGAAATTGTTTTTGTCATCTGCATTTCAAGAGGTTGAAGAAAAGCTGCATTTAAACAATGTTCTCTCTCTATTATTTCTCTCACTTTCTCTCTCCCTCCCATCCCCGGACCTGTTGGGGGAAGCTGCTGCTTCTGCATTTTGAAAGTAGGGAAATGTAGGCAGTCTGTCGGCTGCTTCCTTTCTTATGATCTGCTAACGCTTTGATGAGCTGCCGAAACCTGACACCTGAGCAGCTAGTCAGACTGGAATCATTTTCATCTCCATCCTGCAGTACTTCCTGTGGGTTGACTGGTGTATGATATCTACATACAAGCAGGCAGGCAGCTTGGAGGGTTGTGAAGAGGGTGGAGGTAGAAGAGGTATTAGCAACAACACAGCATTATGAACTCACACAGAGGTCAACGTTTTGAATATAGTTCACCAACGCATCAACACCAACACCACTTGAAATGGTTTAAGGACATCCTTGAGACTTCCTCTACACAGACAAATCCCCATATTTATGTGCAAATGGATTATTGTTGCGATGCTACAGTGACTTGTGGTTGTATTTAAATTTCCTTTAGACTTCCCGGGAAATTATATGTAGGCAAGTAATTTACTGTTTTTAAATCCAGAGAATAAGATGAATGTCATTAACACAAATGACTCAGTAACATGTTCTAAATGGCAGTGTACTAATATTGTGAACCTATCAATAACAAATTGGCATGGATGGCTCAGGCCTTTCATTAGCCAGGCCACATTCAGTCCATCATCACCCTCTGCTGGCTGATGGACTCAGTGTATATATAATATCCAGGGTTTCCCAAACTCAGTCTGAGGACCAAGTTTGGGAAACACTGAACACTGTATATATTTCCTTCTTTATTTGTTTATTTTGCCTCTTGGACTTCAGCCTCTGTACCCTTCATTAATCCAGCCCTGTTCATAACATGACCTATTGGTGGGGCAGAATCGGTATGTTGGGAAGATTTTAACGGGGCTGACTCCCCAAGTAAAGGCATTGGATTGATGTAAGCCTGGACTAGAAAGTTTCCTTATCATCGACGTGTGTATAGGTGGCAGGAAAGTCAGGTGCAGGAGAATCGAACTTGGTATAATGGAGTAGTTTAATAACTTAAAACACAGCTCCAAAACCATAATCAAAGCAGGTACGAGGACCTGACGTGCACCAATACAAACTACACGATCATGAACAAACAAACTATCTCTGACAAGGACATGAGAGGAAACAGAGGGTTAAATACACAACAGGATAATGAATGGGATTGGAACCAGGTGTGTAGGAAGACAAGACAAAACTAATGGAAAATGAAAAATGGATCAGTGATGGCTAGAAGACCAGTGACATCGACCGCAGAGCACCGCCCGAACAAGGAGAGGCATCGACTTCGGTAGAAGTCGTGACATTCCTCTAGAAGTTAACAAGTGCATGCTTCAGGAGAAAAGGCAGACAATTGGAATGCAGTCAACTATGTCAAGTGGAAGCATAATACTAATCTGTTACATAAAATTGGATTGAAGACTGGGCTTCAAAGTCAGAGACAGGTGAAACTACCAGTCACATTTACAAACTAGTTTGTGTGATTTCCTATGGTAAAGTAAAATCAATACAATACAGAGAGTCATACATGAACAAACACCTTTACTGTATACAAGCCTAGGTATATTGCATCTGGTGATGTGTTGGGGATCCAGTCTTTATTGTCGCTGCAATGATCTGAATTCTTTTGATTTGGGATGCTGTTGTGTTCAAAGAACACGGTCAACTCATCTGCAAAGTGAAGTAACAAACTGAAAAGAGTGTGTGATGGCATTTTATTAAAAGTTTTTCAGACAGAGAATGCAGGAGGGTGGGGCATAATCCCATGGTCTGAATGTTCAAGGAAATCAGTAGTCCTTAGTCTGTATCAAACCGTATTTTTCCTCAAATTTGGTCATCTTTGTAGTTGTCTTAGTTATCTCTGTTTTTCTCATGTTTTTCTCGGTTGGCAGTCAGAAAGGGATTTCCACTCAGCAATATATGTTAACTATTATAATCCTCATTGATGTCAAGTCTCAAAAATTATTCCAAGTGGATCCAGAAAGGAAGGGAGAGGGTAATGAATTAAATTCAGCACTGGTGCACTACAAAAGATAGTTTGAATTATTTGATTAATCTTTTAGTTTGGGAAGAGAAGTGCTCAAATTGCAGTGCATGCATGGAGAAAAAAATAATACATGGCGAGATTATACAAGGTCTCTCCTGTGCTGGTAAATCATATCTCTTTAAGCACCTTTCAAAGCTCGGCTGGATCTGACGCTGTAGAGAATAATAAGAAAATAGTAATAGTAAGAAAAATGCAGAACACTTCACTTCCAATTCAAATTAGATCTGTTCCTCAGCCTGTCAGGCCATCTCTAACACTTCTTGCTAGATTGAGAATAAAATGAAGCTATATAGCAGTCCCATCTCAGCAGAAAATAAGAATAAAACATCTTCTTCTGTCCAGTGGACAAGAGGCGAGAAGAGGTTCACAATGATGGTGCTGATTTCCAATCGACTGCTCCTTCATAAAGCATAAAACAGCTTACTTCAGGCTACGACAGTACAAATGAGAGCATATTTTTGAGTATAACTTTTTCCACATTGCATTCACTAGGGGGCATGAGCGACGTGTAAAGTTTGGGAAGCTGAGCGACTCATAGATCAAGTGCAGAAATGTATCCTGCTGCCCTCGGTGCTGCCTGATGAATCAAAATTTGTATAATTCCACCCCTCCCACCAAATTAGTGCGCTATTTTATTTTTAACATTTTTATTTAACCTTTATTTAACTAGGAAGGTCAGTTAAGAACAAATTCTTATTTACAATGACAGTCTACACCAGCCAAACCTGGACAACGCTGGGCCGTGCGCCGCCCCATGGGACTCCCAATCACAGCCGGTTCTGATACAGCCTGTGATACACTAGGCCTTTATTACTACCGTATGAGCGGAGAAAAAAATCCCTCCCCCACTCACCATGTCAACACAGTTGTCTCGGTTTGTATCACATTCCAATGATAAAACTGTGTGGGGGGGTGGTGCAATCTCAGAATGTGGGGGGGACATGTCCAGCCCAGCCTTCTCGTAAGTTTTGAAGAACATAATGAGTAATTTCCTGTAGAAATCAAATTGTGATGATTGGTCATTTCTGGTGATTGTTTGTAGAATTTATGAAGTAAGTAACATGTAATTAAATACCTGAAAATTGTTTCTTTCAGAATTCTACAATCACCAAAAATGATCATTGTTTCTACATCAATCTCTTATCCAAGAAACCATCAAACAGACAAAATCAGTATTCACTGATGCAATGACAACATACTAGTGTACAAAGAGCAAAAGTAACATGACTGACCAGATCTGAGTGAAAGAAGATCAGAATAAAGAGATTTAATGGCATGTTAACATCAAGTGTGATAAGGTCAGAATGACCTGTGTTGTGTGGAGAAGACATGGTACTGGTACTACACATTGTTTTTTAACCCAACGTCTCGCACCTCGGTCAAACATTAGACGACCCACCCATGTTGCTATAAATGTCCCTCAGGACCCAAATGGATGAACCATCTATTGTAACCTAGTTGGAAAGGAAGTCCCTTCTGCTTATTCCCAAATGTGCCATTTCAGAAGGTCAAGGCTCTTTCCTATGCGTTTCCTTGAGGAGGGAAGCAGAGAAAGAAAAAAGGTGGAAGCATTCCGTGCATTGCTCCTGTTTGTTATGCATGTTCCCTGTTTGTGAGGAGGGAGGAGGGAGGGAGTCTGTTCCCATCCCGTCAGCCAGATAACTATCAGACACTCCTAGTCTCTCTGGCTCTTTAATTGACCAGTGATCCCCACTCTTTCTGACATGTTCTTGGCAAAGACATCTAGCCGGAACGTTGGACACTGGATGCTGTTTCTGTTAGGATGTTTTTTGATTAAAACAACAAATACACTTGAATTTTTCATTGAATTTGTCCCATCCTTATCATCTTTCTGATGACTCTAGCAGAGGATGGTTATGAGGTTCGTCCTGTAAAAGCTGTGTTCTTGTTAAAATAATAATATGCGTCAAGTTGATCAATTCGTGCCAGGGGTTTTCACAAACTACAGGAAAGGAATGGGGCCTGTTACCATTAACCAACCTTGTTTTGTACTGGGAAAGGTTCTTATGTCAATACTGGCTTGCCAAAGTGACCGGTGTTTGACCATGTCCATAAAACTGCTGAGGTAAGGAAAAACCTGCACTGAGAATATGGTTAATTTGTTGGTCGAATGAAACTCCCCCAGAACGCACTGAGTTCGATCAGGCCAAGCCACAGTAACAAAAAAAATAGCAATTAAGGAGCACACAAACCATGATGAACAATTTTCAAAATATGTGCATTTAACATTGACCAGACATTATACGTTTACAGTAATTGATCTCTACTTCCTATTTACTGTACAAAGAATCCACCCTAGGACATTTTCTGTGATTCTTCTTTGGCCCTAGATATGATTAAACTGCTACTTCTTGGTCAGGGCTTTCTAGAAAAATACATGATTATCTCAGTCAGCATTAGGGTTGCAAAATTTCAGGAACTGGAAATGCTTGTTGGAGGAATTCAGATTTCCTGCTTGGTCCCTCCTGATTTGGTTAATGATTCAACCGGGATTTCTCGAAAACAAGTAGACTTTGGGTAAGTCACCAGAATGTGCAAGCCTACTCACCTGGATAAATAAAGGAGTTGAAAAATAGAATACAATTGGACCTTTTCACCCTTTTCACATTCTCCGGGATCAGGGTTTATCGTTAAATTAGACAGGGATTATTCACATACACTGAACCACAAGTGCATTGTTAGTTTCAGTGCAGTTTGCATTCATTTCAGGTATCATGGGAATAAACCAGTTCATCACCACAGACACGCCGACAGGTGAAGTCCGTAACTTTTAGTTTATTTTGCAGTGTAGGCCCAAATGTGACAAAAGGGCGATTATTGGGTTTTCTCAGTAAAATTGATAAAATAATATATATATATTTATTTTACGCTCTACAACAAAGCTTTCTTAGTGTTCAACAAGCTTTCTCTGCCCTTAACCTTGTTCTGAACACCTCCAAAACAAAGGTAATGTGATTTGGTATGAAGAATGCCCCTCTCCCCACCGGTGTGATTACTACCTCTGAGGGTTTAGCACTTGAGGGAGTCACCTTATACAATTACTTGGGAGTATGGCTGGACGCAAGACCCACTGGTTGATGCTTATTTATAAAACCCTCTTAGGCCTCACTCCCCCCTATCTGAGATACCTACTACAGCCCTCAACCTCAAAATACAACAACCGTTCTTCCAATCACATTCTGTTAAAGGTCCTCAAAGCACACACATCCCTGGGTCGCTCCTCTTTTCAGTTTTCTGCAGCTAGCGACTGGACCAAACTTTAAAAAAGACTCAAACTGGACAGTCCATCTGTTCATTCAAAGACTCAATCATGAACACTCTTACTGGCAGTTGTGGCTGCTTTGCGTGGTGTATTGTTGTCTCCACCATGTTGTATTGTTGCTTGTACTGTACCATGTTTTGTGCTGCTACCATGTTGTGCTGCCATGTTGTGTTGAAACCATGCTGTGTTACCGTGTGTTGCTGACATGCTATGTCGTCTTAGGTCTCTCTTTATGTAGTGTTGTGGTTTCTCTCTTGTCGTGATGTGTGTTTCGTCCTAAATTTGTATTTCATTTTTTATTTTTAATCCCAGCCCCCGTCCCCGCAGGAGGCCTTTTGCTTTTTGGGTAGGCCGTCATTGTAAATAAGAATTTGTTCTTAACTGACTTGCCTAGTTTAAAAAAACGTTAAATAAATGAAAACAAATATATACAGTATCAGCCAAAAGTTTGGCCACACCTACACATTCAAGGGTTTTTCTTTATTTTGACTATTTTCTACATTGTAGGCTAATAGTGAAGACATCAAAACTATAAAATGACACAAACGGAATCATGTAGTAACCAAAAAAGTGTTAAACTTAGATTCTTCAAAATAGCTACCCTTTGCCTTGATGACAGTTTTGCATGCTCTTGGCATACTCTCAACCAGCTTCACCTGTAATGCTTTCCAACAGTCTTGAAGGAGTTCCCACATATGCTGAGCACTTGTTGGCTGCTTTTCCTTCACTCTGCAGTCCAACTCATCCCAAACCATCTCAATTGGGTTGAGGTCGGGTGATTGTGTAGGCCAGGTCATCTGTTGCAGCACTCCATCACTCTCCTTCTTGGTCAAATAGCCCTTACACATCCTGAAGGTGTGTTCGGTCTTTGTCCTGTTCAAAGACAAATGATAGTCCCACTAAATGCAAACCAGATGGGATGCTGCATCGCTGCAGAATGCTGTGGTAGCCATGCTGGTTAAGTGTGCTTTGAATTCTAAATAAATCACTGACAGTGTCACCAGCAAAGCACACCCACACCATCACACCTCCTCCTCCATGCTTCATAGTGGGGACCACACATGCGGAGATCATTCGTTCCCCTACTCTGCGTTTCACAAAGACATGGAGATTGGAACCAGAAGTCTCTAATTTAGACTCACCAGAACAAAGGACAGATTTCCACGGGTCTAATGTCCATTGCTCTGGTTTCTTGGCCCAAGCAAGTCTCTTCTTCTTGTTGGTGTCCTTTAGTAGTGGTTTCTTTGCAGCAATTCGACCATGAAGGCCTGATTCACTCAGTCTCTTCTGAACAGTTGATGCTGAGATGTGTCTGTTACTTGAACTCTGTGAAGCATTTATTTGGGCTGCAATTTCGGAAGCTGGTAACTCTAATGTACTTGTCCTCTGCAGCAGAGGTAACTCTGGGTCTTCCTTTCCTGTGGCGGTCCTCATGAAAGCCAGTTTCATCACAGCGCTTGATGGTTTTGGAACTGTACTTGAAGAAATGTTCAACGTTCTTGAAATGTTCCGGATTGACTGACCTTCATGTCTTAATGAAGGTTGTTTCTCTTTACTTATTTGAGCTGTTCTTGCCATAATATGACATTGGTCTTCTACCAAATAGGGCTGTCTTCTGTATCACACCCCTACCTTGTCACAGCACAACTGATTGGCTCAAACGCATTAAGAAGGGAAGAGAATCCATAAATTAACATTTAACAAGGCATTTAACACCTGTAAATTTAAATGCCTACCAGGTGACTACCTTAGGAAGCTGGTTGAGATAATGCCAAGAGTGTGCAAAGCTGTCATCAAGGCAAAGGGTGGCTACTTTGAAGAATCTCAAAAAATATATATATTTTTTGATTTGTTTTACACGTTTTTTGGTTACTACGTGATTACATGTGTTATTTCATAATGTTGATGACTTCACTATTACTATACAATGTAAAAAATAGTACAAATTAAGAAAACCCTTTGTCCAGGAGTCCTGTGATGCTGGCCGCTGTTGTTGCTGCCACTGTCGTTGGTCCTTGGTTGGTGGGTGTTTCTGTAAGGGATTTCCTCCTCTTCTTCCGAAGAGGAGAGGCGAAAAGGATCGGAGGACCAATATGCGGCGTGGTAAGTGTCCATGGTTCTTTTAATAAGAAATAGTACACATGAACAACTGAATACAAAAACAATAAACGTGGAATGAACGAAACCCAAAACAGTACCGTGTGGTGAAAAACACAGACACGGAAACAAACACCCACAAACACACAGTGAAACCCAGGCTACCTGAGTATGATTCTCAATCAGAGACAACTAATGACACCTGCCTCTGATTGAGAACCATACTAGGCCGAAACATAGAAATCTCCAAATCATAGAAAAACAAACATAGACTGCCCACCCCAATTCACGCCCTGACCATACTAAATAATGACAAAACAAAGGAAATAAAGGTCAGAACGTGACACCCTTGATTGAGGGGTGTCCAAACTTTTGACTGGTACTATATATGTATTGTGCACCGGATTTAAGTTCACCCCCCAACCACCTATACCAAAACAGACATAAATGAAGGTCTTCATGGGTGGCCTCTTATGAATGTGAGGTATGCCCTGGTACCAGAAAGATAAACTGATGTCTATAGGAATTCTTACTTCAAAGACCAGTAGCTGGAACCACATGAAGCTGTCTGACTGATTGGCTGCTCTGAGTGTGATGAGTACAAGGCGGTCCATCTTTCCTAAACTGACTAAAGGTCAAGATATATTCAGCAACATTTAACAAAGCTTTGCTAAGTGTTTCTTCACCATTGTACAGTTTCCAGAATGTGACATTTTTTAATTCCATGAAAATAAATACATAAATATCCTATATGTCTGTGCTGATATGAGCATGATAAGTTCAAGGTCATTCATTACTAGAATGACTAAAGGGGAACGTTTATTCAACATTCAATAATATTTCAATTTTAACAGCAGAGTTTCGCTAAGCAACAGTTGTTTCTTCGCTATTGTACTGTATATGACCCATAGGAATGTGATATTTTATAACATGAAAATAAAGACAAACATATGGAATGTATTTTTGTAAGAAGAGACCAAACAAGAGCCTGATTCGGATGGCCCGTTTGCTTTTCCTATTTTCTTCCATCAAGTCCAGTCTTACAATGACAGGATGCCGTGTTGAAACAACACTCCGCCAGTACACTTTCCATATTTTGAGTTCAGACTCAGTGTTATGTTAACGTTTATGCGAAAGCTTTTGTCAATAGTCATGTTTCCTTTAAGCCTCGTTTCCTCCATTATCCGTTTTCAGCAGAACGCCACCACCCAAGCAGCTTGTTAACCACTTCTAAAGGAGAAGCAGCTCTATAGATGAACCGGCCTCTCTTTGAAATATGATAAGGAGCAATTGTCTTTACATAGACAATAATAGTGAGATGTCGCATGATGGATTACTATATTGCTGTGTTTCCCACCAGTCCTCACAGGAGGTTATAAGATGATTCTGTTAAAAGAAGTGCTGACTCCATATATTTACATATTTTGGCCAAAGACATGCTGAGCCGTTCAACCATCACAGAAGGAGAAATCAAGCCCTTACAGTATAACGTTATTTCCCATAATCTGTGATTATACACACATCTCTAAATCATACAGATTCTATAGACTAATTGCACCTAAACATTTGGGATCTAAACCATCTTGAATAAGTAAAATATTACATGTGCAGTACTTAAAGGGGAACTATGCAGTTCCAACAATAACAAAGTGTCCACCCCACCACTGAGGGATGGGGCTGGAGAAATGTAATCACTCACTCAACTCATGGACAAAGCAATGGATAAAAGGACTGACCATCCATGATAATATAATTACAGTTGTGACCATGTTTTTAGGCTACACAAAATCAAATCAAATCAAATGTATTTATATAGCCCTTCTTACATCAGCTGATATATCAAAGTACTGTACAGGATCAAGCAATGCAGGTGTAGAAGCACGGTGGCTAGGAAAAACTCCCTAGAAAGGCCAAAATCTAGGAAGAAACCTAGAGAGGAACCAGGCTATGAGGGGTGGCCGGGTGGAGATTATAACAGAACATGGCCAAGATGTTAAAATGTTCATAAATGACCAGCATGGTCAAATAATAATAATCACAGTAGTTGTCGAGGGTGCAACAAGTCAGCACCTCAGGAGTAAATGTCAGTTGGCTTTCATAGCCGATCATTGAGAGTATCTCTACCGCTCCTGCTGTCTCTAGAGAGTTGAAAACAGCAGGTCTGGGACAGGTAGCACGTCCAGTGAACAGGTCAGGGTTCCATAGCCGTAGGCAAAACAGTTGAATCTGGAGCAGCAGCATGACCAGGTGGACTGGGGAAAGCAAGGAGTCATCATGCCAGGTAGTCCTGAGGCATGGTCCTAAGGCTCAGGTCCTCCAAGAGAGAGACAGAAAGAAAGAGAGAAAGAGAGAATTAGAGAGAGCATCCTTAAATTCACACAGGACACTGGATAAGACAGGAGAAATACTTCAGATATAACAGACTGACCCTAGCCCCCGACACAAACTACTGCAGCATAAATACTGGCGGCTGAGACAGGAGGGGTCAGGGCCCAACAGGCAGAATATAACCCCACCCACTTTGCCAAAGCACATCCCCCACACCACTAGAGGGATATCTTCAACCACCAACTTACCATCCTGAGACAAGGCCGAGCCCACGAAGATCTCCGCCACGGCACAACCCACGGACAGGAAGATCATGTCAGTGACTCAACCCACTCAAGTGACGCATGGAAGAGCATCAGTAAGCCAGTGACTCAGCCCCTGTAATAGGGTTAGAGGCATTGAATCCCAGTGGAGAGAGGGGAGAGACAGCAAGGGCGGTTCGTTGCTCCAGAGCCTTTCTGTTCACCTTCACACTCCTGGGCCAGACTACACTCATCCTACTGAAGAGATGAGTCTTCAGTAAAGTCTTAAAGGTTGAGACCGAGTCTGCGTCTGCGTCTCTCACATGGGTAGGCAGACCGTTCCATAAAAATTGAGCTCTATAGGGGAAAGCCCTGCCTCCAGCTGTTTGCTTAGAAATTATAGGGCCAATTAGGAGGCCTGCGTCTTGTGACCGTAGCGTAGGTATGTACGGCGGGACCAAATCGGAAAGATATGTAGGAGCAAGCCCATGTAATGTTTTATAGGTTAGCAGTAAAACCTTGAAATCAGCCCTTGCTTTGACAGGAAGCCAGTGTAGGGAGGCTAGCACTGGAGCAATATGATCAAAATGTTTGGTTCTAGTCAGGATTCTAGCAGACGTATTTAGCACTAACTGAAGTTTATTTAGTGCTTTATCCGGGTAACCGGAAAGTAGAGCATTGCAGTAGTCTAACAAAAGCATGGATTAATTTTTCTGCATCATTTTTGGACAGAAGGTTTCTGATTTTTGCAATGTTACGTAGATGGAAAAAAGCTGTCCTTGAAACCGTCTTGATATGTTCGTCAAAAGACAGATCAGGGTCCAGTGTAACGAACAGGTCCTTCACAGTTTTATTTGAGACGACTGTACAACCATCAAGTTTAATTGTCAAATTCAACAGAAGATCTCTTTGTTTCTTGGGACCTAGAACAAGCATCTCTGTTTTGTCCAAGTTTAAAAGTAGAAAGTTTGCAGCCATCCACTGAAAAACAGGTTTCTAGCAAGGGCAATTTTGGGGGTTCACCATGTTTCATTGAAATGTACAGCTGTTTGTCATCAGCATAGCAGTGAAAGTTAACATTATGTTTTCGAATGACATCCCCAAGAGGTAAAATATATAGTGAAAAGAATAGTGGTCCTAAAACGGAACCTTGAGGAACACTGAAATTTACATTTGAAATTTGATTTGTCAGAAGACAAACCATTCACAGAGACAAACTGATATCTTTCCGAAAGATAAGATCTAAACCAGGCCAGAGCTTGTCTGTGTTGACCAATTTGGGTTTCCAATCTCTCCAAAAGAATGTGGCGATCAAAAGCAGCACTAAGGTCTAGGAGCACAAGGACAGATGCAGAGCCTCGGTCTGACGCCATTAAAAGGTAATTTACCACCTTCACAAGTGCAGTCTCAGTGCTATGATGGGGTCTAAATCCAGACTGAAGCATTTCGTATACATTGTTTGTCTTCAGAAAGGCAGTGAGTGCTAACATTTTTGAGAGGAATGGAAGATTCGATATAGGCCGATAGTTTTTTTTTTCTGGGTCAAGGTTTGGCTTGTTCAGGAAAGGCTTTATTACTACTACTTTTGTGAGTTTGGTACACATCCGGTGGATAGAGAGCCATTTATTATGTTCAACATAGGAGGGCCAAGCACAGGAAGCAGCTCTTTCAGTAGTTTAGTTGGAATAGGGTCCAGTATGCAGCTTGAAGGTTTAGAGGCCATGATTATTTTCATCATTGTGTCAAGAGATATAGTACTAAAACACTTGAGTGTCTCCCTTGATTAAACACTATACAGTGTTTAATTACATTTACATTTTTTACAAACAAAGAGGTAAAATAAGCATGTATTTTGTGGTCTGATGGGGTGAGACAGTTGAACTAAGCTAATGAGACATCTATACGTTATATTCATCAAGAACCAATGAGTATATACAATACCTTTAAAAGTCAGGAAATTGATGTAGCAACTGCAGATTTCCCCTTTAACTCTTTCAGTCATTGGCTAAATAAATATGCCCCTGATATTTCACTTCATGCATACATTTCTTTGTTTGCCTGGTTTGTTCTGGTGAATAGATGTTTGCTCAGACTGTACTTTAGTTAGAGAAGTTTCCAGAGTTGGGTAGAAAGCTTGAGAAGCCCTTATCTGTTTTAAACACATTACAGAATTATGACATCTACTATAAGTACAGTGTGTTGACATGTCCACCTCATATGACACTGTCATAACCCTGTTGACTGCCAGAATGTCAATTGAATGTCAATTATTTTTTTACTGATTTGTCTTTGTTTTCCAACTGTCTCTTATAAATTAAAAGCACTCGCACATCTGAGGGTTGCTTTAGCCGGGAGGTGCTTCAGAAATATTTATATGTCATTCCAACCCTACAGTCTCTGGCTGGTGACATGATACACAGGAACAGTCACACTTTATATTCATTAATTAACCAAACATTTTTTTAAATTCAAATCATGTTTTATTGGTCACATACACATATTTAGCAGATGTTTTTGCGGGTGTAGTGAAATGCTTGTCTTCCTAGCTCCAACAGTGCACTAGTAACAATTCACAACAATACACACAATTCCAAAAGTAAAATAATGGAATTAAGAAATGTATAAATATTTGGATGAGCAATGTCGGAGTGGCATTGACTAAAATACAGTAGAATAGAATACAGTATATATGTAGTAATCCCTCCCACACAAAAAAGTGTTAAACAAATCAAAATATATTTTAGATTCTTCAAAGTAGCCGTCCTTTGCCTTGATGACAGCTTTGCACACTCTTGGCATTCTCTCAACCAGCTTCATGAGGTAGTCACCTGGAATGCATTTCAATTAACAGATGTGCCCTGTTAAAAGTTTGCTGTGGAATTTCTTTACTTCTTAATGTGTTTGAGCCAATCAATTGTGTTGTGACAAGGTAGGGGTGGTATACAGAAGATAGCCCTATTTAGTAAAAAACCAAGTCCATATTATGGCAAGAACAGCTCAAATAAGCAAAGAGAAACGACAGTCCATCATTACTTTAAGACATGAAGGTCAGTCAATCCTTATTCCCCAGAATACTGTTTTTTATTTTGTATTTGTTTATTATTTGTAATAAATGTGCAAACATTTGCTTTGTCATTATGGGGCATTGTGTGTAGATTGATGAGGGCATGTTTTTACTTAATCCAATTTAGAATAAGTATGTAACATAACAAAATGTGGAAAAAGTCAAGGGGTCTGAATACTTTCCGAATGCACTTTATGTGTGATGGGATGTATTGACATTATGGACAGTATATTGATAGATTATATAGTATATCTGAAAAATATGTGGATAGAATAGTGTATGTACAGAAATAGTTGAAGAGGTTGGCCTTGACTAGAATACAGTTTATACAGTACATTTGAAATGGGTAAAACTGTATGTAAACATTATTAAAGTGACCAGTGTTCCATTATTAAAGTGGCCAGTGATTCCGTGTCTATGTAAATAGAGCAGCAGCCTCTAAGGTGCAGGGTTGAGTAACTGGGGGTAGCTGGCTAGTGATGGCTATATAACAGTCTGATGGCCTTGAGATAGAAGCTGTTTTTCAGTCTCTGTCCCAGCTTTGATGCACCTGCACTGACCTCGCCTTCTGGATGATAACGCTGTGAACAGGCCATGGCTCAGCTGGTTGATGTCCTTGATGATCTTTTTGACATTCCTGTGACATCGGGTACTGTAGGTGTCCTGGAGGGCAGGCAGTGTATTTACATGCAACTGGGCAATTAAATGATACTTACATGATAGTCCAACCAATTGTGCTATTATGTGTTTTTTTTGCGTTATTTGTAACTTATTTTGTACATAATGTTTCTGCAACCGTATCTTACGGCAAATAAAGAGCTTCTGAATATCAGGACAACGATCACTCACCTCGGATTAGACAAAGATTTTTTCTTCAACAAGCAAAACGCACAGGTCATTCTCCAAACACCCGACAGGGCCAACATCCCCGTTATTTGCAAGAGGAAGCGACGCAGGTACAGAGGACAAAGAGCCGGATGCCTGGTCATGACCCGGAGAAGGCGAGTGGAAAGCTGCCGTTACCGTCAATATTACTCGCAACGTGCAATCATTGGACAATAAACTAGACGAGGTACGATCACAAATATCCTACCAACCTACCATCTGTAATATCTGTAATATCCCATGTTTCACGGAATCGTGGCTGAATGAAGACATGGCTATTCAGCTAGCGGAATATATGCTGCACCGGCAAGATAGAACAGCACATTCCGGTAAGATGGGGTGGGGGGGTCTGTGCATATTTGTAAACAAAAGCTGGTGCACGAAATCTAAGGAAGTCTCTAGATTTTGCTCGCCTGAAGTAGAGTATATTGTGATATATTGCAAGCCACACTACTTGCCTAGAGATTTTTCAGATATACTTTTTGTGGCTGTTTATTTACCACCACAGACAGACGCTGGCACTAAGACAGCACTCAGTCAGCTGTATAAGGAAATAAGCAAACAGGAAACCACTCACCCAGAGGTGGCGCTCCTAGTGGCTGGAGACTTTAATGCAGAGAAACTTAAAACAGTTCTACCAAATTTCCATCAACATGTTAAATGCGCAACCAGAGGGAAAAAATTCTAGATCATCTGTACTCTACACACAGAGACGTGAACAAAGCTCTCCCTCGCCCTCCATTTGGTAAATCCGACCACAACTCTATCCTCCTGATTCCTGCTTACAAGCAAAAATTAAAGCAGGAAGCACCAGTGACTCGGTCTATAAAAAAAGTGGCCAGATGAAGCAGATGCTAAACTACCTGACTGTTTTGTTATCACAGACTGGAACATGCTCCGGGATTCTTCCGATGGCATTGAGGAGTACACCGCATCAGTCACTGGCTTTATCAATAAGTGCATCAAGGACGTCGTCCCCACAGTGACTGTACGTACATACCCCAACCAGAAGCCATGATTTACAGGCAACATTTGAACTGAGCTAATCGGTAGAGCTGCCACTTTATTGGTGTGGGACTCTAACCCGGAAGCTTACAAGAAATCCTGCTATGCCCTGCGAACAGGCAAAGATTGAATCATACTACACCGGCTCTGAAGCTCGTCTTATGTGGCAGGGCTTGCAAACTATTACAGACTACAAAGGGAAGCACAACCGTGAGCTGCCCAGTGACACAAGCCTACCAGACGAGCTAAATCACTTCTATGCTCGCTTCGAGGCAAGTAACACTGAGGCATGCATGAGAGCATCAGCTGATCAGGGCGACTGTGTGATCACGCTCTCCGTAACTGACGTGAGTAAGACCTTTAAACAGGTCAACATACACAAGGTTGCTGGGCCAGACAGATTTACAGGACGTGTGCTCCGGGCATGTGCTGACCAACTGGCAGGTGTCTTCACTGACATTTTCAACATTTTCAATATGTCCCTGATTGAGTCTGTAATACCAACATGTTTCAAGCAGACCACCATAGTCCCAAAGGCAACCTGCCTTTGTGATACGTTGCTTAGTGATACGTTGATAGATATTTTTAGTGGGTCTGTGTTTTAAAAGGGGATTACAGACATAAAATCTTAGTTTGAGCCAGTTTGCTACAGCAGGAAAATAATCCTGTGGCAACGGGAAATGTGAATTATTATGGAGATTATAATTAAAGGACATTTTTGTAGGGGTTGATACATTTTTGGGAAATGTTTTCATAAAATCAAGTCTGAAATTTTAAACTGGAAATTAAAAAACTATAGAAGCCTTTTTAAACCTCAAATACTCTACGCATTTCAAATGTCAGGAATGTTCTCCTGCAACATAGTGATCAAATTAAGATCCTACATCTGTATTTATCCAAGGTGGCATAGCAGTTCAGACGTCTTTTGTCCTCGTCTTGTCGTGTCTTGTATATATATATATATATTTACAACTTTTTTCACATACATTTTATTTTTATTTTCCATCAACTCATCTTCAAAACACTCTCCTGCAAACCGCCTCACCAATTTATATTTCTAAAAAAAGTATTATTTACCTCTAATCTGTAATCCTCCAAGAAGCTAGCCAGAAACTCCAAGAAGCTAGCCTGAAACTAGCCAGAAGCTAGCCAGAAGCTAATCCAGAAGCTAGTTCAGAAGCTAGTTAGCTTCTTTACTGGCAAATCGTTAGTATTCAGCTAACCACGGTTTGTGGTCATCAGCTATCCTTTAGCTCGAAAATCTATCGCCAGTTCTGTACTGCGCAGCGCGGCTCGGAACGGAACATACCGGACCAATTTTTCTCTCCATGTCCCTGGATTTCGACTGCTCTCTGGACATTCATACCCGGATCTCACAGCTAGCTAGCTGCTATCCGTGTGACTATCGGCCTTCGTCGATTCCGGAGCAAACATCAATTATTCCGGAGCTAGCCAGCTCCGTCAATCACTCCTGAGTTCCATCAATCACTCCTGGGCTGCAGTCACCTATCCGGACCCGTTTTACTGCCTACGCGGAACCCCACCGGGCCTTCACAACTGGACTGCCGACGTTATCTACCCGAAGGAGATCCGGCTGGCTCCTCCGTCGCGGCATTACCTGAACGCCCATCTGCGGCCTGCTAACCGTTAGCTGTCTTACCGGCTGCTATCTGAATAGACAATCGGACAATTTATTTATTTTTATTATTATTATGTTTTCTTCTTGGGCCTCTATAACTATATCTATTGTTTTTATTTTTGTTGTTGTTGTGTGATTTGGATTAATCCCCTCTACCACATGGAACCCCACTAATCTACTGACGGAACGCAAGAGGTGGCTAACAACAGACCTCCATCCTATGCTAGCTTGCTACCGATGGCCTGGCTAGCTGTCTAAATCGCCGTGACCCCCAACCAACCTCTCCACTCACTGGACCCTTTTGCTCACTCGACTAAGCATGCCTCTCCTTAATGTCAATATGTCTTGTCCATTGCTGTTCTGGTTAGTGTTTATTGGCTTATTTCACTGTAGAGCCTCTAGTCCTGCTCACTATACCTTATCCAACCTATTAGTTCCACCACCCACACATGCAATGACATCTCCTGTTTTCAATGATGTTTCTAGAGACAATATCTCTCTCTTCATCACTCAATACCTAGGTTTACCTCCACTGTATTCACATACTACCATACCTTTGTCTGTACATTATACCTTGATGCTATTTTATCGCCCCCAGAAACCTCCTTTTAATCTATGTTCCAGACGTTCTAGACGACCAATTCTCATAGCTTTTAGCCGTACCCTTATTCTACTCCTCCTATGTTCCTCTGGCGATGTAGAGGTGAATCCAGGCCCTGCAGTGCCTAGCTCCACTCCTATTCCCCAGGCGCTCTCTTTTGACGACTTCTGTAACCGTAATAGCCTTGGTTTCATGCATGTTAACATTAGAAGCCTCCTCCCTAAGTTTGTTCTATTCACTGCTTTAGCACACTCTGCCAACCCGGATGTTCTAGCTGTGTCTGAATCCTGGCTTAGGAAGACCACCAAAAATTCAGACATTTTAATTCCGAACTACAACATTTTCAGACAAGATAGAACTGCCAAAGGGGGCGGTGTTGCAATCTACTGCAAAGATAGCCTGCAGAGTTCTGTCCTACTATCCAGGTCTGTACCCAAACAATTTGAACTTCTACTTTTAAAAATCCACCTCTCTAAAAACAAGTCTCTCACCGTTGCCGCCTGCTATAGACCACCCTCTGCCCCCAGCTGTGCTCTGGACACCATATGTGAACTGATTGCCCCCCATCTATCTTCAGAGTTCGTGCTGCTAGGCGACCTAAACTGGAACATGCTTAACACCCCAGCCATCCTACAATCTAAACTTGATGCCCTCAATCTCACACAAATTATCAATGAACCTACCAGGTACCTCCCCAAAGCCTTAAACACGGGCACCCTCATAGATATCATCCTAACCAACTTCCCCTCTAAATACACCTCTGCTGTCTTCAACCAAGATCTCAGCGATCACTGCCTCATTGCCTGCATCCGTAATGGGTCAGCGGTCAAACGACCTCCACTCATCACTGTAAAACGCTCCACTGAAACACTTCTGCGAGCAGGCCTTTCTAATCGACCTGGCCGGGGTATCCTGGAAGGATATTGATCTCATCCCGTCAGTAGAGGATGCCTGGATATTTTTTTTAAATGCCTTCCTAACCATCTTAAATAAACATGCCCCATTCAAGAAATTTAGAACCAGGAACAGATATAGCCCTTGGTTCTCCCCAGACCTGACTGCCCTTAACCAACACAAAAACATTCTATGGCGTTCTGCATTAGCATCGAACAGCCCCCGTGATATGCAACTGTTCAGGGAAGCTAGAAACCATTATACACAGGCAGTTAGAAAAGCCAAGGCTAGCTTTTTCAAGCAGAAATGTGCTTCCTGCAACACTAACTCAAAAAAGTTCTGGGACACTGTAAAGTCCATGGAGAATAAGAACACCTCCTCCCAGCTGCCCACTGCACTGAAGATAGGAAACACTGTCACCACTGATAAATCCACCATAATTGAGAATTTCAATAAGCATTTTTCTACAGCTGGCCATGCTTTCCACCTGGCTACTCCTACCCCGGTCAACAGCACTGCACCCCCAACAGCAACTCGCCCAAGCCTTCCCCATTTCTCCTTCTCCCAAATCCATTCAGCTGATGTTCTGAAAGAGCTGCAAAATCTGGACCCCTACAAATCAGCCGGGCTAGACAATCTGGACCCTTTCTTTCTAAAATTATCTGCCGAAATTGTTGCCACCCCTATTACTAGCCTGTTCAACCTCTCTTTCGTGTCGTCTGAGATTCCCAAAGGTTGGAAAGCAGCTGCGGTCATCCCCCTCTTCAAAGGGGGACACACTCTTGACCCAAACTGCTACAGACCTATATCTATCCTACCGTGCCTTTCTAAGGTCTTCGAAAGCCAAGTCAACAAACAGATTACCGACCATTTCGAATCTCACCATACCTTCTCTGCTATGCAATCTGGTTTCAGAGCTGGTCATGGGTGCACCTCAGCCACGCTCAAGGTCCTAAACGATATCTTAACCACCATCGATAAGAAACATTACTGTGCAGCCGTATTAATTGATCTGGCCAAGGCTTTCGACTCTGTCAATCACCACATCCTCATCGGCAGACTCGACAGCCTTGGTTTCTCAAATGATTGCCTCGCCTGGTTCACCAACTACTTCTCTGATAGAGTTCAGTGTGTCAAATCGGAGGGTCTGCTGTCCGGACCTCTGGCAGTCTCTATGGGGGTGCCACAGGGTTCAATTCTTGGACCGACTCTCTTCTCTGTATACATCAATGAGGTCGCTCTTGCTGCTGGTGAGTCTCTGATCCACCTCTACGCAGACGACACCATTCTGTATACTTCCGGCCCTTCTTTGGACACTGTGTTAACAACCCTCCAGGCAAGCTTCAATGCCATACAACTCTCCTTCTGTGGCCTCCAATTGCTCTTAAATACAAGTAAAACTAAATGCATGCTCTTCAACCGATCGCTACCTTCACCTACCTGCCTGTCCAACATCACTACTCTGGACGGCTCTGACTTAGAATACGTGGACAACTACAAATACTTAGGTGTCTGGTTAGACTGTAAACTCTCCTTCCAGACCCATATCAAACATCTCCAATCCAAAGTTAAATCTAGAATTGGCTTCCTATTTCGCAACAAAGCATCCTTCACTCATGCTGCCAAACATACCCTTGTAAAACTGACCATCCTACCAATCCTCGACTTTGGCGATGTCATTTACAAAATAGCCTCCAATACCCTACTCAACCAATTGGATGCAGTCTATCACAGTGCAATCCGTTTTGTCACCAAAGCCCCATATACTACCCACCATTGCGACCTGTACGCTCTCGTTGGCTGGCCCTCGCTTCATACTCGTCACCAAACCCACTGGCTCCATGTCATCTACAAGACCCTGCTAGGTAAAGTCCTGCCATATCTCAGCTTGCTGGTCACCATAGCATCTCCCACCTGTAGCACACGCTCCAGCAGGTATATCTCTCTAGTCACCCCCAAAACCAATTCTTTCTTTGGCCGCCTCTCCTTCCAGTTCTCTGCTGCCAATGACTGGAACGAACTACAAAAATCTCTGAAACTGGAAACACTTATCTCCCTCACTAGCTTTAAGCACCAACTGTCAGAGCAGCTCACAGATTACTGCACCTGTACATAGCCCACCTATAATTTAGCCCAAACAACTACCTCTTTCCCAACTGTATTTAATTTTAATTGATTTATTTATTTTGCTCCTTTGCACCCCATTATTTTTATTTCTACTTTGCACATTCTTCCATTGCAAAACTACCATTCCAGTGTTTTACTTGCTATATTGTGTTTACTTTGCCACATGGCCTTTTTTGCCTTTACCTCCCTTCTCACCTCATTTGCTCACATTGTATATAGACTTGTTTATACTGTATTATTGACTGTATGTTTGTTTTACTCCATGTGTAACTCTGTGTCGTTGTATCTGTCGAACTGCTTTGCTTTATCTTGGCCAGGTCGCAATTGTAAATGAGAACTTGTTCTCAACTTGCCTACCTGGTTAAATAAAGGTAAATAAATAAATAAATTTAGGGGCAGCTGGAGACATGATACCTAGATGATGGATGTTATCTGGTAGAGTATAGGAACATCTGTGGCTAGGTTGAAGATACAACATTTCAATTTAGATTCAACTTGGAAATGTTAGTATTTTAAAAGGTTTCTAAAAGGCTTGTCAGTCCATCAATCGTTATGTCTTTATATTATGGTGCACATGTTGAACATATTTACAGTAATGCTCTAGTCTTACTTTTCAAGTAGGTCAAGCATTTGTCAAGCATTTGTGTGTTACCAATAAAGCATTTACTTTTATTAAACTACAGAAATAAGACAGATACATTTTCAACTGAATAAAAATCTAAAGATAATATGACAATATGTATGATTGACTGCAACCAGGTTTATTTGATTTTCCTATCCTATCCCAACATGCAGCAGAATACATAGATAGATGTGTTTTATTATCGACCACCATATAGGTGCAGTGAAATGTGTTTTTTTACGGGGTCAGACAGAGCAGTACGGCGCCCCTGGAGCAAATAAGGGTTAAGTACCTTGCTCAAGGGCACATCGTCAGATTTTTCACCTTGTCGACTCAGGTTTTTGAACTAGCAACCTTTAGGTTACTGGCCCAACATTCTAACTGGTAGGCTACCTGCCGCCCATAGCTTGTGTGGCTATAGATCCGCTTTACATTAAGCAGGACATGTATTAATATGTTATGATCATCTGGTCCTGATTTCCAGATGTTGCTCTGAACTCCAAATTGCATTACCAATAAGATAGATTATGCTACGCTGGAGGGAAATTCCTAAGACCTTGAGATAATATATCGTTGAAAAGAGACACTAATTCAGAAATGTGATACAGTATATCAGATTTTTGGCTCAGAAGAGTATTCCCCCCTCCTGCAAAACTGTCAAAATATTTGTCCATATGGGTATAAATTATATCTATCATGCATTAAAGATTTCTCTAAATGGAATATGTGGGGTGTGAGGTACGTAATGCTAGCTCTACAATAGTATCTGCCAGTGATAACAATTCTGAACAGAGTTAGAGGTGCTATGTTCGCTGAGACTAAATCAAGACGAATTTGCTTGGTGACAGAATTGGCAGACAATTATGGAGATGGCACCACATAGATACCTCCCTGACCCAATTGATAAAGGTGTCAACAAAAATCAGTTGAGGGTGGTTTGAAATTTGAATTTCTACTATCTTTGACCATATGGAGCTCTCTGTGTGGATATCTCTGATGGGGTACTTTGTCTTCTTGGCCAAAGAGCTTGTAAGAGGTGAGAGAGAAGTTTACTCTGCATCACAGTGGGTTGAAAGTGTCCCCAGGCCCAGGGACTGATTGATAAACACAGACAGACAAACACACAGACGGAGGGACCGTGCGGCCGTGCATGACTTTCTTCAGGTTTGTTGACGACACGGTGCTGGTAGGACTGATCACTGACGACGATGAGGCATCCTATAGAGAGGAGGTCAGAGACCTGGCGGTGTGGTGCAAGGACAACAACCGCTGCCTCAACGTCAGTAAAATAAAGGAGCTGATTGTGGACTATAGGAAACGGAGGGCAGAACACTCCCCCATTCACATCGATGGAGCTGTAGTGAAGCAGGTCGAGAGCTTCATGTTCCTTGGTGTACACATCACTAAGGAATTAACATGGTACACACGCCAACAGAGTTGTGAAGAGGGCACAACAGCGCCTCCTCCCCCTCAGGACGCTAAAAAGGTTTGGTATGAGCCCTCAGGTCCTCAACAGGTTCTACAGCTGAACCAAGGCATTACAGAGGGTGGTGCGTCCAGTGGGCCCAGAGTTGTGAAGAGGGCACAACAGCTTTTTCTCCCAAGCAATAAGACTGCTAAACAAGCCTGCTAAATTGCTACCTTGACCTGACTATCTGCATTGTCCCTTTTTGAACTATCTCTCCAGGACTGACTTTATGCACACACACTGGACTCTACCCACACACTCACACATACATACACTGACAACCCAACACACACTGGACTCTACCCACACACTCACACATACATACACTGACAACCCAACACACACTGGACTCTGCCCACACACTCACACATACATACACTGACAACCCAACACACACTGGACTCTGCCCACACACTCACACATACATACACTGACAACCCAACACACACTCACCACATACGCTGCTGCTACTGCTCCACATACGATGCTACTAATGATCAGCCTATTATCTATCCTGTTGCATATTCACTTTACCCCTGCCTATATGTACATAGCTACCTCAATTACCTCATACCCCTGTACATCAACTCGGTACTGGTACTCCCTGTATATAGCCATGTTATTTTTACTCTTTGTTGTTATTTGTTATTCACTGTGTATTGTTATTCACTGTGTATTATTCACTGTGTACACTATTTCTATTGTTATGTATATGTTATATCTCTGCATTGTTGGGAAAGGCCGCCATAAGTAAGCATTACACCTGTTGTTTACAAAGCGTGTGACAAATTACATTTGATTTAATTTGATTAGGGAGGGAGGGAGGCTGAGTAATGTTGTAGTGCTGCTTTCCTAGGAAGTGTTTGTGGAGTGAGTGTTGGCTTGACAGCGCTCCAGGTCTGTTTTGTGAGACAGTAGCTAGGCCCCATTCAGGGCCAGGCAGCCAAACAGAACAGTGGCTCAGGGTGTCATTAGAGGGGCCCACTATAAAGAAGCTGCCATAGCAGCCACCATACAGAGACATTGTGCTGCAAGCTTACTAACCACCTCAATACCTCATTGTTAACCATTTCATAAAGGTCTATTTATCCACACAGCTGTGGATGATATCACGATAAGGAGGATATGTATAGGATAATAATGTCGTAGATAGATAGGCTTATATTATTCATTCAGATTGACATGGTAATGTGTATTGTATATGTATAAAAATGGTTGAAACAGGCTAAGACTCTCTAAAAGGCTGTGCTCTGTTCTATTGCAAAGTTGTCAGTGGGTGGCATTAGCACAACCCATTGCCAAGTCGAGTGAAAGGGCAGGACTTTTACTATGCGCATGCACAACTCAACTATTCAATGGGTTTCATGTAGAAGGACACAAGGCTGGTACTAATGCTTTCCGAAGCCACCAAGAGAATTACCTTGGCACCAACTCTAGCAACTGTAGACCAAAATGCATTGAAGCTGTCTTTCGCTGCCATTATGGATTTGTTATAAGGTCAGTCAACGTAATGCAGCTCTTTAAGGTACAACAAGTAGGTTTTTTATTGCAATGGTTCATTTAGGAAATTGAATCCTATTTTTTACTCTCAGTTTCCATATGAAAATATCCGTAAGAGTTGTTACTTAACTTATCCATAAGAACACCTCCAGAAGTCCAGAGCTCATACTACAGATGATATCCCTCAGGGCACTGACACAGCCTTACCTTGAGCTTACCTAACTGGAGCATATTCCCATGTCTCAGTACCAGTGAGTGATGTCGACCTGTTCTCACTTGAGGAAAAATACACACAATGAAAGGAAGCAGCTCCCAGATTGCTTCCTTCCTAACATAAGGAAAGGCAGTGATCACCAGAGGAGGGACACAGACATGAGTCTCTGTTTCCCCGTGGTGATGATCCGTGTGAGAAGATCCTGTACTTTCTCAGCCAACACCACCATCGGCGGTAGAGTCGAATACATCACATCGCCGATTACTGAACAACTATTTCCCCCCAATCCACTCCCCCGCTGATTACTCAGTAACCTTTCCAACACGGTCCTTCTCAGGATGTGCACTCTGTGTTCTTTGCTTTGTACTTCTGATTAATGAGGTGGTATTGGCTTCTGTAATGTAAACTACAGGTTACTGCCAAAATAAAGTGTCTTAATAGGACGTTGGTCCAACATGAGCACAAATAAATATATTTAAATATACTTAAATCATGCTTCATTAATATATTTTAATATGTTTAAATAGGTCTGTGATAAATATACTAAATTATATTTTAAATTATCTAAATTGGAAGAATTTTAAATACATTTAATGCATTTAATGTGAATTTATTTGTATTTTATTAGCATTTAAGTATATTAAATACAATTAAAATTATCTAAATTGGGACACCTTTTTTGTATATTCCTAGTATGCATATAGTACACTTAAAGACTGAAAAACAATTACTTTTGAAGTTATACACTTTTAATAAGTATATTGAAGGTTGATGATAGTATATTTATGGTATACTAAAAGACAAAAAAACAATTAATTTAAAGCACACTTTTAACAAGTGTATAGAAGGTTGACTATATTATATTTATAGTATAATAAAAGACTGAAAAAAATCTATGAATTTAAAGTACACTTTTAATAAGTGTATTGAAGTGTAATGATAGCGTATTTAATGTATACTAGCTAAAAGACTGAAAAACTATTATTTTAAACTACATTTTTAATAAGTGTACCGAAGTGTGATGATATCATATTTATAGCATACTTCAAAAATACTAGAAAAGTACACCTCGTATTTAAAGTATATTATTTGATCATATATTTAAGTATACTTTAGTATACTGTGTTATTGACTTGTTAATTGTTTACTCCATGTGTAACTCTGTGTTGTCTGTTCACACTGCTATGCTTTATCTTGGCCAGGTCGCAGTTGTAAATGAGAACTTGTTCTCAACTTGCCTACCTGGTTAAATAATGGTGAAATAAAAAAATTAAAAAATACTTGTAATATATTAAAATATACTATTTTAACGCTTGGGCAGCTTCAATGCACCTTGGCATAGATTCTACAAGTGTCTGGAACCCCATTGGAGAGATGCAACCCCATTCTTCAACGAGAAATTCCATAATCTTGTGTCTTGTTGATGGTGGTGGAAAACGCTGTCTCAGGCGCCGCTTCAGAATCTCCCATAAGTGTTAAATTGGGTTGAGATCTGGTGACTGAGACGGCCATGGCATCTGTTTTACATAGTTTTCATGCTCATTCAGTGACCACTCATGCCTTGTGGATGAGGGCAAAGCCATGGTAGCCAAAATAATGGATGACCCTAAGCCCGACGGGATGATAATTTCTCAATTAACTCAGAAACCATACCTGTATGGAGTATATGGACTATAAGTATTTGACCCCCTCTCAATCAGAAAGATTTCTGGCTCCCAGGTGTCTTTTATACAGGTAACAGGCTGAGATTAGGAGCACACTCTTAAAGGGAGTGCTCCTACAGCTTGTTACCTGTATAAAAGACACCTGTCCACAGAAGCAATCAATCAGATTCCAAACTCTCCACCATGGCCAAGACCAAAGAGCTCTCCAGGGATGTCAGGGACAAGATTGTAGACGTACACAAGGCTGGAATGAGCTACAAGACCATCGCCAAGCAGCTTGGTGAGGAGGTGACAACAGTTGGTGCGATTATTGAAAGAAACACAAATGGAAGAAACACAAAAGAACTGTCAATATCCCTCGACCTGGGGCTCCATGCAAGATCTCACCTCGTGGAGTTGCAATGATCATGAGAACGGTGAGGAATCAGCCCAGAACTACACAGGAGGATCTTGTCAATGATCTCAAGGCAGTTGGGACCATAGTCACCAAGAAAACAATTGGTAACACACTACGTCGTGAAGGACTGAAATCCTGCAGTGATCAGCAAGGTCCCCCTGCTCAAGAAAGCACAAATACATGCCCGTCTGAAGTTTGCCAATGAACATCTGAATGATTCAGAGGACAACTGGTTGAAAGTGTTGTGGTCAGATGAGACCAAAATGGAGTTCTTTGGCATCAACTCAACTTGCCGTGTTTGGGGAGGAGGAATGCTGCCTATGAAGAACACCATCCCCACCGCCAAACATGGAGGTGGAAACATTATGCTTTGGAGGTGTTTTTCTGCTAAGGGGACAGGACAACTTCATCGCATCAAAGGGACGATGGACGGGGCCATGTACCGTCAAATCTTGGGTGGAACCTCCTTCCCTCAGCCAGGGCATTGAAAATGGGTCGTGAATGGGTATTCCAGCATGACAATGACCCAAAACACACAGCCAAAGCAACAAAGGAGTGTCTCGAGAAGAAGCACATTAAGTTCCTGGAGTGGCCTAGCCAGTCTCCAGACCTTAATCCCATAGAAAATCTGTGGAGGGAGCTGAAGGTTTGAGTTGCCAAACGTCAGCCTCGAAACCTTAATGACTTGGAGAAGATCCGCAAAGAGGAGTGGGACAAAATCCCTCCTGAGATGTGTGCTAACCTGGTGGCCAACTACAAGAAACATCTGACCTCTGTGATTGCCAACATGGGTTTTGCCACCAAGTACTAAGTCATGTTTTGCAGAGGGGTCAAATACTTATTTCCCTCATTAAATGCAAATCAATTTATAACATTTTTGACATGCGTTTTTCTGGATTTTTTTGTTGTTATTCTGTCTCTCACTGTTCAAATAAACCTACCATTAAAATTATAGACTGATCATTTCTTTGTCAGTGGTCAAACGTACAAAATCAGCAGGGGATCAAATACTTTTTTCCCTCACTGTAAACACCATCATTAAAATGTCATCCATTTTATCAATAGCTCAGATCTTTGAGAGTAACCATCAACTGTGAAGTGCAGGAGTAAATTGATTTAGAACACCAAGGTATTCATGGACATTTCTATGACATAATGTAGAGCATGTAAGACTTTGTGACATTTGATGCAAGCATTCCAAATTGCCTTTCACACTGTTTTCAGTTCGTCCATAGCTTTCCCATTGATCACAAGCCGTAGGTGGTAGACATGTTTCATTGTCAGCCTTCCCAACACTCATCTAGTATTTCTCTCTCCACATTGTTACAGTAGCTCCTGGACAGGGTGGCCACATCAAAGTGTTTGATCACCACCGAACACCTCCTCACATCCAGCCATGGTTTCTAAGGAGGCTGTTCCTCATGGGCATGGGAAGGGAAGCCATTGGGCTCTCATATGGCTGGCGGCCTCCGTTCTCTGTGGGTGTATGGAAGGACACTATCTGCCAAGTCTCATAATATTATATGACTGCAGAGCGGATGGTGATGGTTTTAGGAAAAGGAGGGGATGCCAATTCCTTGAGATGATTTTCAATATTACAACAATTTCCATGAGAAACCACAACCCTCATCTTAAACCAAATCCCTTGTGAGTCTGTACCTACTAAGGAATCCCAAAGGTCTCTTTACTTGTCTGACAAGCATTTTGAAGTGTGTCAATCCATATTCCTTTTTGTTGCAGATAAGAATCCTAACATTGTGTGGTTTTGTGTGGTTAGACTATTGCGTCAGCTTGTGTGGCACCGTTAAAGAGAATTCTCTTGACTCTAAGAATCCATTCAATCTTAGAATCCAACTGATCGAGTTCCACTGTATCTGATGCTATGATTCTTATAATGTCACAAATGCTTTACAATGTTCCATGCATGCATTTCTGTTTCTGTGAACATTTTTCCCACATAACTTTTTTTCATAAACATGTTGTTTTTGACAACACATGAAAGAGTGTGTCAGAGTCGTGTGTGTATAGGTGGCAGGGAAGTCATGCGCAGGAGAATCAAACTGAGTGTAATGGAGTTATTTAATAACAACAGACGAAAACATAACTTCAACACTAAATGTAACAAATAAAACAAAGTGGGTACGAGGACCCGTCACGCACCAACACAACACTGAAATAACAAACAATCTCTGTCAAAGACATGAGGGGAAACAGAGGGTTAAATACACAACAGGTAATGAATGGGATTGAAACCAGGTGTGTAGGAAGACAAGACAAAACCAATGGAAAATTAAAAATGGATCAGTGATGGCTAGAAGACCGGTGACGTCGACCGCTGAGCACCGCCCGAACAAGGAGAGGCTTCGACTTCAGAAGAAGTAGTGACAGAGTGTGAAAACCATATGTTGAAAAGATATCATAGGATGGACGTTCAGGACCAATATTGTCCAGAAGATATCTAAACACATGTAGAAACACGTGTGGATCATATTTCCTTCACCGGTAGCCTATACTGTTGTAGAGCAGGGAGTTGAGGAGATACATTGTGGGATAAACATGTGGTTTTTGACAACACATGAGGAGTGTGAATGCCATATACACTATTGAAGAAATGTTCAGGGAAATATTTTCCAGAAGTTATCTAAACACATAGTGTGGAAGCTCCTTCCTTATGAAGGAGCCCGTAGAATCCCACTGGGCAAAAACTCGTTGAACCAATGTTGTTTCCATAACATTTCAATACAAAAAATCGATGCGATGACATTGAATCAATGTGAAAAACTGATTGAATTTGCAAAAAGTCATAAACATAAGGGCATTTAGTCTTTTCCTCCCAACTTTTAACCTAAATCCAATGACATGGTGACATTTTTTGTTGATTTCACGTTGAATTCATGTTAGTTGACAAGTCAACCAAATGTAAATCAAATCTAGCCATTGAACTGACATCTGGGCCCAATGGGATTGGTTGTAAAATGGGATGGAACAGGGAAAAATGAAATAGGGAGTCCCATACAAAGACCACTGTTGTCAGAAAGATGTGCCCGGTGTGAAAAGTTATTTTTACCCTGGGAACTCTATGGGATTTAATTGACAGCCCCTTGGCCCTGGGTGTGCTTCCGAGCAGAAATCCAGAGTTTCTTTGTGTAATCAGAAGCAAAAAAAAAGAGAACCTCTGTGCTCAACTATTGTTGTCTTTCCTGTCTCACTATCTACTCTAGGAAATCAAAGCCAGTGTCAGAGGAGCATGTACAAGAGGAGGCCAAGGTTGGGACTACTGGGATCAGTGTATTCCTCTTTGATTAAAGCATTAACGTGTGCGGTGACGAAAGAGGATGTGTAAGATATATACTGTATGACGTTTGGGAATGTATTATTAGCAGTTAGACAATGAGGAGTCAGGTTTTATGGCTGTTAAGTGACCTCTGTCTCTGGTGTGGCCATGTTGTTTCCCTTGTCATTCTGTCAACACATTTAGTACACGCATGTGACAGAGGGAATTAGCCATCAACGTTACACATGACATGCCCATGGAGACATACAGTATGTTACTATACATTACATTCTCACACAAACACGTTTTTTTACTCTTGACTACCTTTTGATATAAATTATATCCAGAAATAGTCTGACAGGATTTATTTGATAGATAAGTAATTAACCCAAAGTGTTATGAGGAGATATTTCCTCCATATAATGTGCTTTTGGCAATCCTATATATTCTAACTTCAGAAGAAGAAAATATATATATATATATATATACATATATATATATATATATATATATATATATATATATATATATACACAGTTGAAGTTGGAAGTTTACATACACTTAGGTTGGAGTCATTAAAATTTGTTTTTCAACCACTCCACAAATGTCTTATGAACAAACTATAGTTTTGGCAAGTCGGTTAGGACATCTACATTGTGCATGACACAAGTAATTTCTCCAACAATTCTTTACAGACAGATTATTTCACTTATAATTCACTGTATCACAACTCAGACATTTATATACAATAAGTTGACTGTGCCTTTAAACAGCTTGGAAAATTCCGGAAAATGACATTATGGCTTTAGAAGCGTCTGATAGGCTAATTGACATAATTTGAGTCAATTGGAGATGTACCTGTGGATGTATTTCAAGGCCTAACCTTCAAACTCGGTGACTCTTTGGGACATCATGGGGGAAAAAATTTAATCAGCCAAGACCTCAGAAAAAAAATTGTAGACCTCCACAAGTCTGGTTCATCCTTGGGAGCAATTTCCAAACGCCTGAAGGTACCACATTCATCTGTACAAACAATAGTATGCAAGTATAAACGAAGGAGGCGCGTTCTGTCTCCTAGAGATGAACGTACTTTGGTGCGAAAAGTGCAAATAAATCCCAGAACAACAGCAAAGGACCTTGTGAAGATGCTGGAGGAAACAGGTACAAAAGTATCTATATCCACAGTAAAACGATTCCTAAATCGACATAACCTGAAAGGCCGCTCATCAAGGAAGAAGCCACTGCTCCAAAACCGGCATAAAAAAAGACAGACTACGGTTTGAAACTGTACATAAGGAAAAAAATCATACTTTTTTGGAGAAATATCCTCTGGTCTGATGAAACAAAAATAGAACTGTTTGGTCATAATGAACACCATCCCAACCGTGAAGCCAGATGGTGGCAACATAGGAAAATTATATGGACGTATTGAAGCAACATCTCAAGACATCAGTCAGGAAATTAAAGCTTGGTCGCAAATGGGTCTTCCAAATGGACAATGACCTCAAGCATACTTCCGGCGCCAACAGAGATGGCTGCCTCGCTTCGCGTTCCTAGGAAACTATGCAGTATTTCGTTTTTTTACATGTTATTTCTTACATTGGTACCCCAGATAATCTTAGGTTTTATTACATACAGTCGGGAGGAACTACTTGATATAAGAGCAAAGTCAACTCACCATCATTACGACCAGGAATACGACATTCCCGAAGCGGATACTGTGTTTTGCCCACCACCTGGGACAATGGATCGGATTCCAGCCGGCGAACCAATACAACGACACCGTAAAAGGGGCAGACAAAGCGGTCTTCTGGTCAGGCTCCGGAGACAGGCACCTCGCGCACCGCTCCCGAGCATACTAATGTCCAGTAGGAAACAACATCTCCACCCCGCTGATCCTCAACACTGGGGACCCACAAGGATGCGTTCTGAGCCCTCTCCTGTACTCCCTATTCACCCACAACCGCGTGGCCATATACGCCTCCAACTCAATCATCAAGTTTGCAGACGACACTACAGTGGTAGGCTTGATTACCAACAACGACGAGACGGCCTACAGGGAGGAGGTGAGGGCCCTTCAGGAAACAGCAGAGGGAGCACCCCCCTATCCACATCGACGGGACAGTAGTGGAGAGAGTAGTCATTTTTAAGTTCCTCGGCGTACACATCACGGACAAACGGAATTGGTCCACCCACACAGACAGCATGGTGAAGAAGGCGCACACACTTTTACAGATGCACAATCGAGAGCATCCTGTCGGGCTGTATCACCGGCTGGTACGTCCGCCCACAACCGTAAGGCTCTCCAGAGGGGAGTGAGGTCTGCACAACGCATCACCGGGGGAAAACTACCTGCCCTCCAGGACACCTACACCACCCGATGTCACAGGAAGGCCATAAAGATCATCAAGGACAACAACCACCCGAGCCACTGCCTGTTCACCCCGCTATCATCCAGAAGGCGAGGTCAGTACAGGTGCATCAAAGCAGGGACTGATAGATTGAAAAACAGCTTCTATCTCAAGGCCATCAGACTGTTAAACAGCCACCACTAACATTGACTGGCTGCTGCCATACATAATTTTTTTTATCACTAGCCACTTTAAACAATGCCACTTAATATAATGTTTACATACCCTACATTACTCATCTCATACGTATATACTGTACTTGATACCATCTACTGCATCTTGCCTATGCCATTCTGTACCATCACTCATTCATATATCTTTATGTACATGTACTTTATCCCTTTACACTTGTGGTAGCTGTTGTGGAATTGTTAGGTTAGATTACTCGTTGGATATTACTGCGTGGTTGGAACTAGAAGCACAAGCATTTCGCTACACTAGCATTAACATCTGCTAACCATGTGTATGTGACAAATAAAATTAGATTTGATTTGATTTTAAATGGCTTAAGGACAACAAAGTCAATGTATTGGAGTGGCCATCACAAAGCCCTGACCTCAATCCTATAGAAAATTTGTGCACGCAAGGAGGCCTACAAACCTGACTCAGTTACACCAGCTCTGTCAGGAGGAATGGGCCAAAATTCAACCAACTTATTTTGGAAAGCTTGTGGAATCCTACCTGAAATATTTGACCCAAGTTAAACAATTTAAAGGCAATGCTACCAAATACTAATTGAGTGTATGTAAACTTCTGATCCACTGGGAATGTGATAAAAGAAATAACATCTGAAATAAATCATTCTCTCTACTATTATTCTGACATTTAACAATCTTAAAATCAAGTGGTAATCCAACAACAAGAGTGATGGTTGTTGATAATGGGCCTCTGTACGCCTATTTAGATATTCCATGGAAAACCAGCCGTTTCCAGCTACTATAGTCATTTACAACATTAACAATGTCTACACTGTATTTCTGATAAATTTTAATGGACAGAAAATGTGCTTTTCTTTCAAAAACAATACATTTCTAAGTGACCCCAAACTTTGGAACGGTAGTGTATATGTGCAAAATGCTATATATCCATTGTTTATCTGGTATGGAATGTTCGTATCCTGCATATTTGACTGTGATTGTCTCACCTAGCTATTTTTAAGATCCACTAACTGTAAGTCGCTCTGGATAAGAGCATCTGTTAAATGACTAAAATGTCAAATGTAAATCAAATTTAACTTTGTTTGTCACATTCGTCAAATACAACAAGTGTAGACCGTGAAATGCTTCCTTACAAGCCCTTAACCAACAGTGCAGTTCAACAAAAGTTAAGAAAATATTTACCAAATAAAGTAAAAAATAATAAAACACAATAACAATAACACAATAACATAACAATAACGAGGCTATTTACAGGGGTTACTGGTACCAATTCAGTGTGCGGGGGTAGAGGTTAGAGGTCATTTGTACATGTAGGTAGGAGTGAAGTGACTATGCATAGATAATAAACAGCAAGTAGCAGCAATGTACAAAACAATCTTTTACATACAGTTCTCATATTACTGTATTATTCAAAAAATAATAATAACATAGATGTCACAAATGTACCATTTGTACAGTTCTTTATAAAAAATGTAGTTACATTTGGATGTGTAAAACCTAGCAGTACTACTTGTTTCTCTAAGAGTGAGGCAGATATATAGCTTTTGCTAAAAAAGCATGCTAGACTTTAAACAAATACATGTCTGTCATTGAACAACCCCATGTGCCATGAAAAAGCACATCCATCTCATTCAGAAGTTACTTAAACAATAAAAGCTTATTTACCAACATTTTTGAAAATGCATATATAGCGTTTTGGAACTCTTCAAATTTCTCTCTGCTTCTAACATTGTCAAATGCCAAGACACCACCTCTGCCTCATTCCAGTCAGAATGATCACTATAAATAACCCTAAGTGGTGCTCTGTTAAATTAAGGAGAATTAGGTTGGAGCATGGCGCTCTCTATTCCATGGTAGGCAGACAAACAATCACCCCATACGGCAAAAACCAAGTGACAACATGGGGATGCAAAATTTCACCGTGATAATATGAAACGCCAAAAACACGTTTTCACATGTGGGACCTGACAGAGGGACCTGACAGAGGGACCTGACAGAGGTGGTAACAGTAACACTACCCAGCACTCCATCCTGCATGGAGAACCTCACACACTTCATGCATAACAAAGGAGAGCTGAGATGGACCATAACTCCAGTCAGAACCGAAACTTAGATAATGGCTGGAATGGAGTCAATGGAATAGAGTGGCATCAACCACATGGAAACCTTCATGTGTTTGATACCATTCCACTGACTCCATTCCAGCCATTATTATGAACTGTCCTCCCCTCAGCAGCCTCCACTGAGATAGATGAATATGGAGATGGGCAGACCAATAAGACAATACCTATTTTACACTTATTTCATACTAAGACATTATGCAAAGGCAGGATAGAACAAACAGTTAATTATAGCAAGTCCAAACCTTTATCATTAGCCTTTTATTATTTTAAATAGTGTAGTTGTTTTTGTAAGAGTGATACCAGGATCATAAAGGATCAAAAGAATGTTGGGCATCATTGAAACATTGCCTTGTATTAAACAGCATATCAGATCTTTTGGAAACTAACCTGCCTGCCTCTTTGGTGAACTAATGTATATTTGTTGTGACTAAACTGCCACCAGTATTGTGAGGGGTTGAAACACAGTGTATCGTTAGTATGACCTATCACATTCAACTTTTACAGTGTCAATGTATCTACATTTTGAAACAGAGCTTTCACAGCTCTAAACATTATTCTGCAGGATTTTTTTGTCAGCAACTTCCCATCCTCAATTTACCTCCTTTATAATCCATCACAAATGTCTCCACAAGAGCCAGCCATTGACATGACCAAGTCAGCCTGTGCTTCTACACTCTCTCCCACTGTGGATGGTTAGGTATTGAGGCCTCTTCGGTGCCAAGTCAGACCTGGGTTCAAATATTATGTGTTTTAATTACAAAACACTGTCTGGGCTTGGTTGAGCTTGCCTGGCACAATCAAACACATTTAATAGTCCAAAACGTCAAAGACTCCATCAAAACATTAACATATTTGAATTAAAACAAATACCATTTGAACCCAGGTCTACTTGGGTGATCTCATCGGCGAGTACATACTTAAACATGATAGGGTTTCGCCAAGCTGAGCGGGAGAAGTCTATATTGTTGGAGCAGTCGTCATGGCATCAAGGACCCCCGACCAAGCCTTTCAGACACATGGGATCCCCACTCCCCACTGTAGTGATTAAGAGACAAAGAGCCAAGGGCAACACATGTCAATTGCGCAGGTCTAGGGCCCCAATATAAACCCCCCAGCTGTGTCTGTTGTAAGACTTCCAGTCTGGAGGAGCCACACACGCCTGTAGGTATAAATCTCTAGAAAGTTCTGCTGTGTAAACACCTCCTGTCTTGAGCCAGATTGTAGTAGGGTGTGTTTATAAATGCAGCCTGGTCAAACCTTTTATTTGGCATGGCACCAAACCAACAGAATGACTTTTTAAGGAAATCAATCTGGATGAAAGGAATCTTCCCTTATGTTATTTGTTAAGTCCAAAAATGGTTGGTATTTTTTGTAAAATTGAGTCGGAAAGTACTTTAAAGATAAGGATTAGTGAATGTTTATGGCTGTATATAAACAGTATCAAACAGACATGATTATATTTTACAAAGCTATTTATGATTAATGCAGATTTATCTTTGCTAATACAGTTAACTTCTGATTACATTTACAGTGGGTCCATGAGGACATGGAAAGAATAATACTATACTGTACATACAATATGAATACTGTATATCATTTAGTTTGAGCAACCTCACAAAATCAGAGGAAATCCAAAAATAAATAGCACTATAGCTCCCTAATTGCATTCACCTCATGGATGTCCGATAAGCAAAACACCATTTAAAAAACATTAGGATTGTTAATACCTTCCTGTCCTGAACAGCCACAACAAACCCCTATAGCTAGGAGGATGTTTTGTAAACAAAATGGTAAAGGGTAACACCAGAAGGAAATCCTTTGGACATCAAATTGGTCTGTTCTGCAACACAATCTCTAAAGAAAACGCCATACCTGGCCATAGCTGCAGCAACATAGATATGGCATGGCTGGCCGTTTGAAGACCGCAAGTTCAATTAAGAGTCGCAGCTTGCAGTTTAAGGCCATCCTTTAACCCCCTAGCTCACCCCTAGCTCATCGCAAGCCTACTAGATGGTAATATAGCACCTGCATTGCCCCTAGCGGGAAGTACGAAATTGTCATGGAAATAAAATGACACATCAAGCCATAGTTTTACAATTTCAAATATGCCTAAAAGCGCCACGCATGGTCTATTTTTCCAAATAAAGCGCATTTGACTATTTACTGTTTTCCAAAAATATAATGTAAGAGTGCAGTGAATAGCACTCGTCGCATCCATTTATATTTTTCATTTGTTTTTATTGGTCCCACCCAGGGGTGTGAATGGGTTGAACCAGGCTCTGGAAGGTTTTTTAAGTGAATTCAAGGATTTTACATTGATGAGTTCCCTGATTGAATTTTGTATTTTCACTGCTGGTCCAGTATATCTGGTTCGTGACAGTTACATAAGTTTCAGTACTGTCTAGGTCAGCCCAGTCTGCACCCACAGGAACCCTCATTAAGAGCTAGTCCACGATTGTAATTTGGAACCTTTGAGGGAGACTGCTGGGTTCCAGCCATCTTATTAATGTGGTATCTATTAAATACCATCCTGTTTCCTATATTGTGCACTACTGTTAATGGGCTATGTTCAAGAGTAGTGCACTCTATAGGGAATAGGTTGCTATTTCAGACGCAGCCATGGTCTCTATCTGTGACTTCTGTACACTTTGTGACATGTCAGCCCATTCTGACGTGAGGTATTTTTAGAGAGGTTTCTTTCTGCTTTTGTAATAAAGAGGATCTACTCTATTCATTCAGGTCTTTGGTCTCTGTCTCCTTTTTCACACTTGGAGCTAAAGTCCCGGGAGTGTGAAGCCACTGTGAAGAATTGCCGATCTTAGTCTTAAATTGTACTCTCTAAACACCATATTTTGAAGAAAATCCGTATTTTTGCCTTGCTTTTCTGTTTGTTTTTCTATTTGTTCAACTTGTTAAAAATGAGTCTTTAAAAGAAAATGTTGTTAATGACTGGACTCTTAGTAGATCACTGTCTTTGCTTTGACACAAAAACTACTAGGGTGTTGTAGGAATTTCTCTTTGAGCACCAAATGCCTCCCACCAAAATTCTATGAACCAATTAGATAGGTTTGAGCAATTAGTAAAATTAGTTCCTCCACTGTCACAAAACGTTTCATGGGTCAGTAAGTGTCTCTGTTGCCTGTCTCACAGCCCCTAACCCCTCAATATGTAGGTTCAGCCATCAACAAAAACATCTATCCCACCAGTACTCAGATTATGGTTTGACACCACTTCCCTCGACAGTAACCTTTTTGAATAAAGTCTCAAAAATAGCATCCTGGTCAGCACTGATGGGTAGATTACTTTCGAAATGTAATTCATTACAGTTACTACCCACTGGGCGCAAACTGGTTGAATCAACGTTGTTTCAACATAGATTTCATGTCACAATACATTGACAAATTATGTCAAAAATACATTGGATTTGAAAAAAGTCATCAAAGTAAACTGTTGTTTTGAGGGTGAAATTTAAACCCACAGGATTGTCATCATGGTAACCAATTTTCAACTTAGCAAAAAAGAAACGTCCTCCCACTGTCAACTGCGTTTATTTTCAGCAAACTTAAGATGTGTTCATATTTGTATGAACATAACAAGATTCAACAACTGAGACATAAACTGAACAAGTTCCACAGACATGTGACTAACAGAAATGGAATAATGTGTCCCTGAACAAAGGGGTGTCAAAATCAAAAGTAACAGTCAGTATCTGGTGTGGCCACCAGCTGCATTAAGTACTGCAATGCATCTCCTCCTCATGGACTGCACCAGATTTGCCAGTTCTTTCTGTGAGATGTTACCCCACTCTTCCACCAAGGCACATGCAAATTCCCGGACATTTCTGGGGGGAATGGCCCTAGCCCTCATCCTCCGATCAAACAGTTCCCAGACGTGGTCAATGGGATTGAGATCCGGGCTCTTCGCTGGCCATGGCAGAACACTGACATTCCTGCCTTGCAGAAATCACGCACAGAACGAGCAGTATGGTTGGTGTCATTGTCATGCTGGAGGGTCATGTCAGGATGAGCCTGCAAGAAGGGTACCACATGAGGGAGGAGGATGTCTTCCCTGTAACGCACAGCGTTGAGATTGCCTGCAATGACAACAAGCTCAGTCCAATGATGCTGCGACACACCGCCCCAGACCATGACGGACCCTCCACCTCCAAATCGATCCCGCTCCGGAGTACAGGCCTCGGTGTAACGCTCATTCCTTCGACGATAAACGAGAATCCGACCATCACCCCTGGTGAGACAAAACTGCGACTCGTCAGTGAAGAGCACTTTTTGCCAGTCCTGTCCGGTCCAGCGACGTTGTTGCTGGTGATGTCTGGTGAGGACCTGCCTAACAACAGGCCTACAAGCCCTCAGTCCAGCGCCTCTCAGCCTATTGCGGACAGTCTGAGCACTGATGGAGGGATTGTGCATTCCTGGTGTAACTCGGGCAGTTGTTGTTGCCATCCTGTACCTGTGCCGCGGGTGTGATGTTGGGATATACCAATCCTATGCAGTTGTTACACGTGGTCTGCCACTGCGAGGACAATCAGCTGTCTGTCCTGTCTCCCTGTAGCACTGTCTTAGGCGTCTCACAGTACAGACATGACAATTTATTGCCCTGGCCACATCTGCAGTCCTCATGCCTCCTTGCAGCATGCCTAAGGCATGTTCACGCAGATGAGCAGGGCGTCTTTCTTTTGGTGTTTTTCAGAGTCAGTAGAAAGGCCTCTTTAGTGGCCTAAGTTTTCATAACTTTGGCCTTAATTGCCTACCGTCTGTAAGCTGTTCCACAGGTGCATGTTCATTAATTGTTTATGGTTCATTGAACAAGCATGGGAAACAGTGTTTAAACCCTTTAAAATTAAGATCTGTGAAGTTATTTGGATGTTTACAAATTATCTTTGAAAGACAGGGTCCTGAAAAAGGGACATTACTTTTTTTGCTGATTTTATTTTATTCAAGGTTTGTCTACGTTGATTTGTACCTTTGAAACCATGTCAGATGTTCAATGTTATATTCAATATTAAAAACAAACGATAGGATGGGCAGCACCTCCTACTGGAGAGTTGCTCTGTCTACAGCTATCCATTTTGTTTCTCATCCAGTTTTTATCAAGCCCTGCTTTGATTTGCCAATGACTACCAATATGCTCTCTTGAGAATGATTGTTTCAGAGATCTGTTAATATCGAAATAGATTAGTTTTGGTTCAGATGGAGACGTGAATCCAACATTTCAATCATTAATTTGTAGACAAACTGGATATTGAATGTCTATATCAACATCAAAATTTGAAGGAGATGTATCTTCTGCTTGGGTCGTTCTATCTGTGCCACTGACTTAGTCTGGCTTTAATTCTAGTTTGTCTACAAATTAGTAAATTATACTGTACATTTGATTCCTGTCTCCATCTCAACCAGAAATAAAGAATAGGATTAAGCCAGTGGCTCAGATTAAACTGTTTAAGCATTAGATACACTATCTCCTTTAAAAATAATTCAATGTTACTTTTGTAATACAGTAAATAGCCTAAAGTTAAGGCCATTTTACAAACTAATGTAATAGTATTTATTCAACCTTCAAATGAGTAAGACAGGTTACTGTTGCTAAATGTCTTATGTAATCATATAAAATGTGCATGTTCAAGATAGCATGCAAGGTCACAGGTCTGTGGAGATCTTCAGAATTGCTATAATAATCTGTGCAGAATCTTGAACAGCATTGATCACTTACACTATGTACTTTTAATGTAATCTCATCTGCAATTCAGGTCATTTAGTTGTGCTATTAGAAGACGCACAGTGATAACACATTAAGTGGTTGTATAAATAAATAACAATCTGATGTTGTTTCCCATTTGAAATGTGTTGTGCTTTTAAATGGTTGAAAGCGCAGTGATAACATATTTAGATGACAAACCAAAAATTAGACATTGTTTTTCCATTGGAATTTGGTTGTGCTTTTAGATGACTGAAAGCACAGTGATAACACATTGTGAATTCAACAAACTTCTCGTTTTTTTTTTTAAAGTGGGTGAATAAAGATTAAAAATCTCATTGATCAACATTTCAACCAAATATTACCAAAATGTTCACGTTGAAATGACATGACGGACCCAGTCGGTAGTTACCTGTCCAAAATTGTAATCAGTAACGTAACTTTTGGATTAGCCAAACTCAGAAACGGAATCTGATTTACTTTCAGTACATTTTGGATTACTTTCCCTTTAAGATGCATTAGAAGAAGAAAAAAAGGATCCATCAGACATTTGGTGTGTCATCATAGTTATCTCTGAAAACAGAAAGATGACCTGAACTTAGTTACTGTCACTAGCCGGCTACCTCCCAGTTACTCATCTCTGCACCTTAGAGGCTTCTGCCCTATGCACATAGACATGGAACACTGGTCACTTTAATAATGTTTACATACAGTTTTACCCATTTCATATGTATATTCTGTATTCTAGTCAAGGCCATCCTATTCAACTATTGCTGTACATACACTATTCTATCCACATATTTTTCAGATATACTATATATTCTATCCATATACTGTCCATAATGTTTATACATCCCATCACACATAAAGTGCATTCGGAATGTATTCAGACCCCTTGACTTTTTCCACATTTTGTTATGTTACAGCCTTATTCTAAATTGGATTAAGTAAAACATGTCCTCATCAATCTACACACAATGCCCCATAATGACAAAGCAAATGTTTGCACATTTATTACAAATAATAAACAAATACCAAATAAAAAACAGTATTCTGGGGAATAAGGATTGACTGACCTTCATGTCTTAAAGTAATGATGGACTGCCGTTTCTCTTTGCTTATTTGAGTTGTTCTTGCCATTATATGGACTTGGTCTTTTACCAAATAGGGATATATTCTGTATACCACCACTGCCTTGTCACAACACAACTGATTGGCTCAAGCACATTAAGAAGGAAAGAAATTCCACAGCAAACATTTAACATGGCACATCTGTTAATTGAAATACATTCCAGGTGACTACCTCATGAAGCTGGTTGAGAGAATGCCAAGAGTGTGCAAAGCTGTCATCAAGGCAACGGGTGGCTACTTTGAAGAATCTAAAATATATTTTGATATGTTTGGGGGGGATATTTAATGGTTCTGATGTCTTCACTATTCTACAATGTAGAAATTAAAGAAAAACCCTTGAATGAATAGGTGTGTCAACTTTTGCCTAGTCCCAAGCTGCACCCCTACCCAGTCATGTGAAACCTATAGATTAGGGCCTAATTTATTAAATTTGACTGATTCCTTATTTTGAACTAATTCAAAATAAGGAATCAGTGTTCAGTGTGTGTGTATGTGTATATATATATAGATTTTATTGCACATAGATTTCTATCAAATCATGTTGAATAGCATTTATCCAGATGGATTCCCAATGTATGTATTCCCTGAATCTCTCTTTTTCCCCACTATGGGAACAAACTCACGTGCATGTCTTTAGAGTACCATGTTAGGGACAGACTCTGTCCTCTTTGAGGCTCTGCTGTGACCCAGTCACTGCTGAGTTAATGTGGAAAGTCAATTATTGATGCTATTCACTGGTATAGAGACATCTTAACAGGTAAACATATCGAAGAAGCGCACACTATAATATTTGAAGATGGGACTTGGAAATATGTTCCAACAACACCATAGTTAGAAATCCCAAGCAACAAACCTTGTGGACTCTCACCTTATACTGTAGTCATAAAGTCCTGCTACTGTAGATGTCTTTATGAATGGAGAAACAAAGTGCCTACGAGTACAACTTCCCCTCTTTCCTACTACAGCCTGTTCTACACCACTACTTCTGAAAGTCCAGAGGGAGAAAAAAAGAAGTAAGTGCAGGGAGTATGGGAAACGAGAGGGATGGGAGGCAGGAAAAGAGGGAGAGGGAGACCAGTAAAAGAGTGAGGGAAAGGGGGGTGAAGAAGAAAACAAGCCTTTTGGATTTCTCCCTTCCCTTTCACTTTTTAGAACCCGCCTCCCTTCATTATCAGCAGCCTTATAAATGCAGCCTGTTGATGTTGTTTGGGAGTTCCACTGACACCACTCTACATTATCTCAGATAAGACCACCATACGTCCAGGCTACAGGCAAGATGAGAGAGTTCAAGAGCAAGGCATTCTGGAGGGCTGTACTAGCTGAGCTTGTTGGGATGACCATGTTCATATTTCTCAGCATCTCAGCTGCTATTGGGAACTCAAACAACACCGCTCCTGACCAGGAGGTGAAGGTTTCTCTGACCTTTGGTCTGGCCATCGCCACGCTGGCCCAGAGTTTGGGCCACATCAGTGGAGCCCACCTGAACCCAGCTGTGACACTGGGCATGCTGGCCAGCTGCCAGATCAGTGTGTTCAAGGGGATGATGTACATAGTGGCTCAGATGCTGGGCTCTACTCTGGCCAGTGCTATTGTCTATGGAACCCGGCCAGAGGCAAATACTGCACTGGGGGTCAATGCTGTGAGTGGCTCATTTTGGCTAATTTGTTTCAGAATGCAAATTTGAATATATATGGTTAATGTGTGTCCTTTTCAATTAGAAATGTTGGCTTTCAATTCCATTTTATGGGAAGTGTTTGAACTTTGTGTGCAATTTCTTGATAAATGTATATTGCATCTCATAGTTGTTGGCAAACAGTAATGCATGTGAACCTGCATGCACTGCATTGATAAAATAGTTGATTGAACTTAGTTTAATTTAGTTCGACTCAATGATTTTTGAAGGGACTCAAATGGGATGTCATTCATGAGTGAGCTTGAATGCCCAGGCTGCAAACTATTGACTAACAGAATAATGTAATGTTTTTTTATGACCACACTAACTCATATTAAGCATAGGTGCTTCTGCTATTCTCTAGTGAATATAGGATGTACAGCTGGATGGTAGTTACTTTCCCATGCCATAAAAAACCCTCACATGCCTCCTATGGACACCAAGTTATATTGTCTTTTAAGCTGTTGATACAGAGGATCATCACATCTATTGTCATTAATGGAATTCTAAATGATGTAAATTGCACATTAGCAAAGTTTGTCAGAATATGATCAATTATCAACATCTTTCAATCATTTACAATTTCAATGAATGAATAAACTAAGACTTGCTCAGACTTTGACAAATTATAGTTAGACTATCAGCCTGCTGAAAGTTTACATTGCAGTTCAAATTAGATTTTTTTTCTCCTCACCCTGCACTTCACAAGGGAAGCCTTTGCTTTGCCAGCTATTTAGAATAGCACATAGTGGATGAGAAAAACATCCATCACGCTGATGCACACTGACAAATTGTTTTTGTTTGTTTCCCCCTCTGCCCCCCTCCTTCCCCCTCGTAGCTAAATGGTGTCAGTGCCAGCCAAGGCGTTGGCATCGAGCTCCTGGCTACCTTCCAGCTGGTCCTGTGTGTCATAGCAGTAACTGATAAAAGGCGGCGTGATATCACCGGCTCTGCCCCCCTGGCCATCGGGCTCTCTGTCGCTCTGGGACACTTGGCAGCCGTAAGTTACTTATAGTAGTTTGTCAACAAGGTATCTCCTCTGACACATGCATCCAATTAACAAAACATGGATTTTGAATGTGTTATTGTGACAAATCACCACTGAATTAAAGCTTAATTTTACTCAGTGCCAAATGTCAACTGTTGAATTTACCCCTCAGACCCTAGGCCTAATCCTATAACCATAAACTATTTATATTGATTTTACAACAGATCGTCTCATCCCTCATATTGTCCTAAGATATTTATCTTGTTGTTGTGTACAGATCAGCTACACAGGCTGTGGTATCAACCCAGCCCGATCCTTTGGACCAGCTTTGATCATGAATGATTATACAAATCACTGGGTAAGTGGATATGGTGTGTTTGCAGGCACGTGTTTGCAGATTCCTTGCATTTAGTGTGACATCAATTCCATGACTAGTAAATTCAATAAACTTCTAAAATGATTACCAAAGATGAGCTACTTTCAATAAAGTGGTTACTGAGTGACAGCATCTCTATTGTTTTATTGTAAAAAAGCAAAGTTAAAGTTAAGCCTGTAATATTTGTCTTCAATCTGTTCTTCCATTGATTCGATGATTGACTTCTTTGCACCATGGCAGGTGTACTGGGTGGGGCCAATGAGTGGAGGTGTGGCAGCTGCTCTGGTCTATGACTTCCTCCTGTACCCCAAATCTGAGGACTTCCCTGAACGTATGAAGGTCCTTGTTAGTGGCCCGGTGGGAGACTATAATGTTAATGGAGAGGAGACTGCAGCTGTGGAAATGTCATCAACAAAGTAGTGTTGTAATAGCAACACCATATAGTGTATAGGACTTTAGATTGTCTACCTACAGTATACTCCTGTAAAGCATTGACATTTCCTTTAGAGTGGCAGCAGTTGAATTGTTATTTCAAAATAATGATAAAGAATTTCAAATAAGAGGAGCATTTTTATTAGTATTAGGCCTGTTTCATTGAAAATCACACCACTGAACTGCCGATTTAGTAGCCAAATTGTCACTTGACTATCACAGGAGGTTGGTGGCACCTTAATTGGGGAGGACGGGCTCGTGGTAATGGCTGGACCGAAATGAGTGGAATGGTATCAAATACATCAAACAAATGGTTTCCATGTGTTTGATACCATTCCATTTGCTCTTTTCCGGCCATTATTATGAGTCGTCCTCCCCTCCGCAGCCTCTACTGTTGAGTATTCACTTCAATTTCTAAACATCTTTAACAAGAGTTGTTGGAACATCTTGCTCTTTGTTCAAATATTTCCCATATCAGTATTCTATATAGAGCTATTTGTTTTTGTATATTTTCTATGTACCTGTTTATGGAAGAACCTTTTATTTCTTGATGTATATGTATTTCTGTGTGCACTCTTGAATTGTATTTCACTTTTGTACGTAAATAAAACACCAGATGTTAACAGATGTTCCTCTCTTGGCATTTGTCTCCTCATAAACTGCTTACTTTGGCAATATCCAGTCTCCACATCCAAACAGTACCCTTTTAATTTTTGGACTTAATTTTTGGACTTCAAAGCCAAACACTTTGGGGGCTCCCGAGTGGCGCAGCAGTCTAAGGCATTCCATCTCAGTGCTAGAGGTGTCACTACAGACCCTGGTTTGATTCCAGGCTGTATCACAACCAGCCATGTTTGGGCATCCCGTAGGGCGGCGCACAATTGGCCCAGTGTCATCCGGGTTAGCGTTTGGCTGGGGTAGGCTGTCATTGTAAATAAGAATTTGTTCTTAACTGACTTATAAAGGTTAATTAAAAATTTGGCTAACACAATCTATTTCAGTTTATCTCAGAGGGTGGGGAGAGGGTAGCCTAGTGGTTAGAGTGGTGGACTTGTAACTGAAAGGGTTGCAAGTTCAAATCCCTGAGCTGACATTTCCTTATCTGGAATTGCTGTTAACAGGCCAGGTTTTTTCCCCCCTGGAATCCACTGTGTGCTTGAGCCAGTAAGTTTACAGAAAAAATATGAGTAACTTTTAACACACCCCAGTCTTATATGCATTTTATGTGGTTACAAAAAGTAAAAGCAGAGAGTAATATGTGATTCAAAACACGATTAGAAACAATTGTAAAGTTTTTTGTTTCTGTTTTCCTCTTTGGGTAGGATGAACCGTAAATCAGAGGCGTGGGCATGACTGGTTTCTCATTCTGACCAACCTTTCTGAAATGTCTGTTGTATGAAGTGAAGGATTGTTAGTTGTTATTGTCATGATTCAACAACCACATTTCCCTACACAGATTCACATCAATCAGTTTGACTTACTCAAAATAGAGTGAATAATTCAGAGTGAACAATAACCATCTGATTTGTTGTAGGCTACAGAGTTCCCCATTCGTAATATCTGAGTCCCATAGTGACCAAAGCACAAATGTGTTGGTGGCTAGAGAGAGAACATAGTTGATCTTAGGTTATGGGAATTCATGCAAATTAATCACCACAACATGGTGTATTAACAGAAACCATTTTCTATGAATGTAATTATCTTTAATTTAACATTTATCAAAATGTAACAAAATAGATTGATTGCCCTGATCATGATAAATGTATTTCATAGGCACAGCAGATACATCAATTGACCTGCATTTCCATTTCAATTGGCTTGCTCCTCAATAGAAGGGGCCTATTAATTTGGGTTGAACATTCAGACCCTTGCAGCTAGAATGTAATTGTATAGAATGAATGGACACAACCCTCCATGGATAAGCATGTCCTTTCTATGCAACACTTTTCTATCTGCAACAATAGAGGAATGTTTTTAGAAGGAAAACGAAAGAAAAGAGGGCGGGGAAATGTGATGTCTGTAGTCAATGTAATGGCCCTGTTCAAATCCTTTAAAAGTGCATCCTGCCTTCCGAGTGGCGCAGCGGTCTAAGGCCAGGGTTTGAATGTATGCAACCGGGAGATCCATGAGGCGGCGCACATTTGGCCCAGTGTCGTCCGGGTTAGGGGAGTGTTTGGCTGGCCGGGAAGTCCTTGTCCCATCGCACTCTAGCAACTCCTGTGGCGGGCCGGGCACATGCACGCTTACTTCGGTTGCCAGTTGTACAGTGTTTCCTCCGACACATCGGTGTGCTGGCTTCCAGGTTAAGCAGGCAGTGCGACTTGGCAGGACCGTGTTTAGGTGAATGCATGGCCCTCGACCTTCGCCTCTTCTGAGTCCGTATGGGAGTTGTAGAGATGGGAGAAGACTAACTACCAATTAGGGAGAAAAAGAGGTAAAAATAAAGTACATCCTTCATTCCTAATTTCATTCATTGGAAATGACTGGACAGGTGAAATCCATGTTCTGGAGCCGTTGTATTCACTTTCCCAAACATGTCATGTCTAATCAGTGATTACTTCAAATGGAGAAAGGAAATATTAATTCTAACAGGCCTACTTAGGGCTCTATTCAATCCGCATCGCGGAAGTTCAGTTTTACGGCGTGATTGAAATTTAAAGGCAATGTTCCTGCTTTAGCGGAGACTGCATTCACGGTAAACGCTGTATACGTCGGCTCAATCGCAAATTGCCTTTACATTACTATTGCGGAATCTGTAACACTTCAGCTTTACAGATTGAATAGATCCCCTATTGTGACATGGCTCTCAGCTGATTCAATCAAACCAGACAGTTGAAAAAGCATACCTGATTCAAGCCAAACTAATTACTCAAAATGTACTTTTGGGTAAGGTGCTAGTTGCAAGACTAAACCGTGTGAGGGTGTATGATACAAACTTGGCATAACAGCTTCATTTGTGCTCCATAATACCATTGACCTAGCGCCTATGCCAAGTTTTACTTGTTTTATATTGAACTAGCAAAACCATGGTGGCAGCTCCCACATAAAGACTATAGTTTTACTATAGAATACTGCAGTATTATCCACAGACACAAAAAACACTGTAGTAAATACTACAGAAATGTCTGCAAAAACAATACAGTAAAAGCTACAGTATATCATTTGCATATACCCTGCCCATTCCCCTCCCCCATATCCCAATTTGTGCCACCGATAAGTATACACATATGTTGTGTTATCACCAGATTATAGAAAAGAGCAGAAGTGCTGAACTCTCTGTTCAGATACTCGTCCAACAAACCAACGCCTACCTACCTACAGGCTATGGAACATTTGCTCTTTTAGTATTTATCCAGTAGGTTTTCTCAAGGAGAACCCCCCAGTAATAGACACCAAAAATGGATATATCACATTATCTGGTGTACAATCTTTAGCTAACCTGAACCCAGCTGGTCAGCTGCCAGTTCTGTGTTGTTAGTAGCCTACCATGAGTTGATCCAAAAATCATTTACATTATACACAAGTTAACTTGGGATTTAAATGCAAACAGAATTTCAAAGTTAATGGTGTCCTTTGTAGCATATGCCGCTCCAGCTCAGGTCACTGGACAGAAGTTGCAATACAAGATTTAGATGTATAATGTCCTCGAAAGGTGTTAGCCATCTATTGAATCAACAGCAGCACTTTCCTCAAACAGCTCTATGCATTGAGTTAATGTGTTTTCTTCTGATTTCAGCCTTTAATATAAGCTCTCCCTTCCTGGCAGCGATTGTTGGAGCTGAAAGAAGCAGAGCCGCCTTATCTTTCAACTCCCTCTGCTTAAATACATCCTCTGAATGATCGTAATTCTATTGTATTTTCAGACAGTTATGCGGGGCGAGATTAACCAAATGCTTTCCTGTTCTCTTCTCTTGTAGTTGAATGGAATCAAGGATTTGGCATAGAATTTATTCTCACCCTCCAGCTTGTGCTGTGTGTCATAGCAACCACTGATAGGTGGAGTGATGTCGGAGGTTCTGATGTCCTGCGCCCTTGGCGATCAGGCCCTCAGTAGGTCTTGGAGTAAATCAAAGCCATTATATTGTTTTAATCTACCCTGGAAACGATTCATGACTTGCAGTGCAGTGGTATAACACATTAGTTGGATAATTTACCTCAATAGTCTCAACGCCAGCTGTAAGACACCTGGGTCATGATCAGTAGGGCACACAGTAGCAAAATGTTTTCAGACATTAAATAAATAAAAAATACTAGACGTATAAGATACCATTTTGTATTTGTCTGTGATGACTTATACACCCTGCAGCATGTTTGACTTCTTGTCAGAAATAAAGCATGGAAATCGATTTAAATGTCCTGTTTTCAACTTTAACAACCTTTTTAATTCTAAATTTAACATAGATATTTGACAAATGTAAATCATTTGAATTGCAAAGAATGTGTTTTAAGAGTTTCTGTATAGTAATGTTTCTCAGTCACTTTTCAGTGCAACAATTTCTGTTTAGAACTGATGTACATATTTTATGGGGTGACTGAGAAAAAGGGGTGAAAACCTGAAGTCTCTTGTTAGCGGTATTTCCTGCTACTTTGAATGTCAGTCTCCTCCTACTTTCACTGGGGATCTACAGTAACACTACGGTATAAATGCTGCTTGGCTTGCATTGTTAGTAACACTGGAGACACAACACAAACACCACCCAACACCACAGTGATGGGAGAACTCAGAAATTGGGCGTTTTGGCGGGCTGTTCTAGCAGAGTTGATTGGTATGATCCTCTTCATATTCATTGGTATATCTTCTGCTATCGGGAATAACCATAACTCCAGCCCTGACCAGGAGGTTAAAGTAGCGTTAGCCTTTGGTCTGGCCATCGCCACGCTGGCCCAGAGTTTGGGCCACATCAGTGGAGCCCACCTGAACCCAGCCATCACCCTAGGTCTGCTGGTCAGCTGCCAGATCAGTGTGTTCAAGGCAGTGTTCTACATCCTGGCTCAGATGCTGGGAGCTGTAGTAGCTAGTGCCATAGTGTATGGAGTCAAGCCGACAGACATTGATGCACTGGGAGTTAATCACGTGAGTGGATATCACTTTTGACTGTTTTCAGATTATTGGCTAATATGGAGAGATTTCAAACAATAACAAAGCAGTCACCCACCACTGTTTTAGGAGAAAGCTGAGTGCTGGGTCTGGACATTTTTTATCACTTTCAAATTTATAGACAGCGCTATAGATGCAAGGACTGACCATCCATGTTAACAAAATGTACGTTTTAACCATGTTTTGAGGCTATACATTGTTTGTTTACAATTACATGGTAAAAAAAGGAGCTAAATAAGATTATTTGGTGTTCTGATGGAATAAGTCATATTCTTCAAGAATCAATGGATATATACTGTATCATTCATTTAAAAGTCAAAAAATGTATGTAAAATGTATGTACCAATTGCAGATTGCCACTAAGTATTAAAATGCTGAAAATATACATTGGAATGAATTCATTTTAAATGGAATTGATTCAGACATGTTGAAGACTTTTGTGAAAATTGTAATCTAAAGTAAGCTTAAACTCATCTACTCATCTACGGCTTGAGCCGTCATGCATCTCAGATCTCATCTCAGATGCCACCTAATGTTTCACAAGCTCATCATATCCTCTCCGGTCTTCTCTAGCTGAATAAAATAAGTGTAGGACAAGGGTTTGTCATCGAGCTCCTGACCACCTTCCAGCTGGTCCTATGTGTCATAGCAGTGACTGATAAAAGGCGTGGGGATGTCACCGGTTCTGCCCCTCTAGCCATCGGGCTCTCTGTTGGCCTGGGACATCTTGCAGCAGTAAGTGAATAATGCTCCCCAAACATGTGTGCTGATAAAAATGTTTTCAGCTTTACACTGTAGATCTACAGTAGATTATAGTCTTGCTATAAACAAACTTCAGGAAAATCCATAATCTCCAGTGTAAGTGCAATATAGCGGTACAGTATAACATAAACATGCCATAAATGCTACGGTTAATTGTTTCTATCCTCAGATCAGTTTCACTGGATGTGGCATTAATCCTGCTCGCTCATTTGGGCCAGCTGTAATCTCCGACTACTTTGGTGACCATTGGGTAATCTTTCACCTTTTTCACCCTAATGCTTGTGTTGTCGTCAAAACTATCATATCATATTAATGATAGCTTCTTGTCTATCAACTGCACCTCTATCACTTTTGTATTATTATCTAACTTTTAATTATCCAGGTTGGTCTCGAAAAAATAGACCTGTTCCACAGCAGCTCTTGGTTAAGCACAGATACTGAATTGTTGGCACCATTTCTGCTCCTGTACTCCAGGTGTACTGGCTGGGGCCGATGTGTGGAGGTGTAGCAGCAGCCCTTATCTATGACTTCCTCCTGTATCCTAGAAGTGATGACTTCAGTCAGCGGTGGAGTGTTCTGGTCAGTGGGCCAGACAGGGAGAATGATGCCCCAAATTGTGCTTAAAGACCTTGTTTCTGCAGTCTCTGCCAGCCGCTGAAAGATCCATATGTAGAATTCATTTAAACTGTCAGTTTGATTTATGCAGTTATCTAACTTTTATCATTGCTGTTACAGACATGTTGTATTGTGTTTCTGTTCGTCCTGTGTTGAAGGTTGAAACATTTGTACACCTATGGGACAGTTCAAAATGTACTGTAAAAACAAAATGCGCACCCTCCCCCTTATAGAATTAACAAGAAATTAAGTTTTACGACCACAAATAACTGTAGTGAGCCTGTGTTGTTTAACATAGATATCGACTTTGCCACTTCAGCATGGTTTTGTGGTACAGTCGATGCCACGCAAGGCTTCGGGCCAGAAGGTTGAGGATTTGCTGACCACCACTGACGAGCTACCTCTCCCTGCCTTTCATTAGAACTACACTACGATCAGAGCCGGCTGCAGACAATGATCATCCAGGTGGAAATGAGATTTAATATTTTGATACTATATTTATAATTATATAAAATAAATGCAACAAATATATGCAACGCCACAATCTGCACAGTTTGAATGCCGGAATTATATTTTGGACGAATGTGCGCAGGTAGCCTACAGGAGACTTTTGAAGTAGCCTAATCTTTAAAACATTGTAACTGGTTGTGTTGATGCCACACATAAAAGGTCATGCATTTTAAAAGTGAAATTAACTATATTTAGGCTATAGGTTATTGAAGCGTTAAGCTCTAGGTACGGGACAGCAGAGTTGTCAAGCTTTCCTGAATAACTGGGCCTGCTGGAAGCCTACTGTATGTGGCCACATTATTATAGGACGACTTGGGATAATGAGGATCCGCAACAAACAGCGCATCTCAGTATCAGAATTTAAAATACAGCCAAACAGCCAAATACTATTTTGGACCGCCCCAGTTAATATCGAACTGCCCCTACGGTATTTACATTTTCTTTGTTTTAGTGTTTGCTTTGTGGAAATAAAGTACTTTTTGTAATTAAAGAATAAACTGTACCAGTCAAGTTTGAACACCTACCAGTTTTTTCTTTATTTTCACTAATAATGTAGACATCAAAACTATGAAATAACACATATGGAATTATGTAGTAACCAAAAAAGTGTTAAACAAATCAAAATATATTTTAGATTCTTCAAAGTAGACACCCTTTGCAGGTTACAGGTTTGCACACTCTTGGCATTCTCTCAACCAGTTTCACCTGGAATGCCTTTCCAAAAGTCTTGAAGGAGTTTCCACATATGCTGAGCACTTGTTGGCTGCTTTTCCTCCCAACTCATCCCAAACCATCTCAATTGGGTTGAGGTCAGGAGATTGTAGAGACCAGGTCATCTGATGTAGCTCTCCATCACTCTCCTTCTCGGTTAAATAGCACTTACACAGCCTGGAGGTGAGTTGGGTCATTGTCCTGCTGAAAAACATGAAAGTCCCACTAAACCAGATAGGATGGCGTATTGCTGAAGAATGCTGTGGTAGCCATGTTGGTTAAGTGTTCTTTGAATTCTAAATAAATCCCTGACAGTGTCACCAGCGTAGCACCCCCCACATCATCACACCACCTCCATGCTTCACGGTGGGAACCACACATGTGAAGATCATCCCTTCACCTACTCTGCGTCTCACAAAGACACGGCAGTTGGAACAAAAATCTCAAATTTGGACTCATCAGACCAAAGGACAGATTTTCACCAGTCTAATGTCCATTGCTCATGTTTTTTGGCCCAAGCAAGTCTCTTATTATTATTGGTGTTCTTTATTAGTGGTGTCTTTGCAGCAATTTGACCAGGAAGGCCTGATTCACCCAGTCTCCTCTGAACAGTTGATGTTGAGATGTGTATGTTACTTGAACCCTGAAGCATTTATTTGGGCTGCAATTTCTGAGGCTGGTAACTCTAATGAACCTATCCTCTGCATCAGAGGTAACTCTGGGTCTTCCTTTCCTGTGGTGGTCCTCATGATAGCCAGTTTCATCAAAGTGCTTAATGGTTGTTGCGACTGCACTTGAAGAAACTTTCAAAGTTCTTGAAATGTTCCAGATTGACTGACCTTTATGTCTTAAAGTAATGGACTGTCATTCATGTTTGCTTATTTGAGCTGTTCTTACCATAATATGGATTTAATCTTTTACCAAATAGGGCTATCTTCTGTGTACCACCGTTACATTGTCACAACACAACTGATGGACTCAAATGCATGAAGAAGGCAGAGTTCCTCTGTCCAGTGTCTGTGTACTTTTGCCCATCTTAATCTTTTATTTATATTGGCCAGTATGAGATATGGATTTTTCTTTGCAACTCTGCCTAGAAGGCCAGCATCCCAGAGTCGCCTCTTCACTGTTGACGTTGAGACTGGTGTTTTGCGGGTACTATTTAATGAAGCTGACAGTTGAGGACTGTCAGACACTCTAATGTACTTGTCCTCTTGCTCAGTTGTGCACCGGGGCCAAGCACTCCTCTTACTATTCTGCTTAGAGCTGTTCTGTGAAGGAAGTAGTATACAGCGTTGCACGAGATCTTCAGTTTCTTGGCAATTTCTCGCATGGAATAGCCTTCATTTCTCAGAACAAGAATAGACTGACAAGTTTCAGAAGAAAGTTCTTTGTTTCTGGCCATTTTGAGCCTGTAATCTAACACACAAATGTTGATGCTCTAGATTCTCAACTAGTCTGAAGAATGCCAGTTTTATTGCTTCTTTAATCAGAACAACAGTTTTCAGCTGTGCTAACATAATTTCAAAAGGACTTTCTAATGATCAATTAGCCTTTTATAGTGATAAACTTGGATTAGCTAACGTTGTGCAACGTGCCATTGGAACACAGGAGTGATGGTTGCTGATAATGGGCCTCTGTATGCCTATGTAGCTATTCCATTTAAAAAATCTGCCATTTCCTGCTACAATAGTCATATACAACACTATCAATGTCTACACTGTATTTCTGATCAATTTGATGTTATTTTAATGGACAAAAAATGTGCTTTTCTTTCAAAAACAAGAACATTTCTAAGTGACCCTAGTCTTTTGAACGGTAGTGTATATTTACATAAAAATATATGTGGGGGATTGGAAATGATGAAACTTCTGCAGCATTGAAGGTCCCCAAGAACACAGTGGCCTTCATCATTCTTAAATGGAAGAAGTTTGGAACCACCAAGACTCTTCCCAGAGTTGGCCACCCGGGCCAAACTGAGCAATCGGGGGAGAAGGGCCTTGGTCAGGGAGGTGACCAAAAACATGATGGTCACTCTCACAGAGCTCCAGAGTTCCTCTGTGGAGAAGGACAACTATCTCTGCAGCACTCCACCAATCAGGCCTTTGTGGTAGAGTGGCCAGACGGAAGGCACTCCTCAGTAAAAGGCACATGACAGCCCGCTTGGAATTTGCAGAAAGTCACCAATAGACTCTCTGACCATGAGAAACAAGATTCTCTGGTCTGATGAAACCAAGACTGAACTCTTTGGCCTGAATGCCAAGCATCAAGTCTGGAGGAAACCTGACACCATCCCTACAGTGAAGCATGGTGGTGCCAGCATCATGATGTGGGAATGTTTTTCAGCGGCAGGGACTGGGAGACTAGTCAGGATCGAAGGAAAGATGAACAGAGCAAAGTACAGATGTCCTTGAAGACAACTAGACTACTCCAGAGTGCTCAGGACCTCAGACTGGGGTGAAGGTTTACCTTCCATTAGGACAACGGCCCTAAGCACACAGCCAAGACAACACAGGAGTGGCTTCGGAACAAGTCTATAAATGTTCTTGAGTGGCCCAGCCAGAGCCCAGACTTCAACCCATCGGACATCTCTGGAGAGACCTAAAAATAGCTGTGCAGCGACGCTCCCCATCCAACTTGACAGAGCTTGAGAGGATCTGCAGAGAATAATAGGAGAAACTCCCCAAATGCAGGTGTGCCAAGTTTGTAGTGTCATACCAAAGAAGACTCAAGGCTGTAATCACTGCCAAAGGTGCTTCAACATAGTACTGAGTAAAGGATCTGAATACTTATTTAAATGTGATATTTCATTTTTGTTAAACCTGTTTTTGCTTTGTCATTATGATGTATCGTGTGTAGATTGATGAGGGGGGATGATTTAATCCGTTTTAGAATAAGGCTGTAATGTAACAAAGTGTTACAAAGTCAAGGGGTCTGAATACTTTCTGAATGCACTGTATCACGGTCTTAGTAAGTACATTTTCCTCAAAGTAGCTATCAGTAAAGTCAGTGTTAGCAGGGAAAAAAAGTAAAGTGTGAATGTTACAGTAGTTCAAGAAAGAAAAGGGTATTATTTTTTTTTTTCAATAGAGTACCTCAAATAAATGTTTACATCTTGACATCATATGTCCATTAAACAGTAGGTGGCATGAATTAACCTTGACTTCATCCAATGTCATCAGAAGTATGGCACAGGTCATTCTATTCTTTTAAGAATTAACTGGAACCCCTCTGGAGTCATTCCACGGTGCCTACAGTAACTGCATCACAGAAACAACATGAGGATGTGACTCAGATAATGGGACACTAAAACAGTACAGTTTACACCAGAAAAAAATATATGATTACAGTGCAGTGGAGAGGATAGGGAGGTTTCATTTCCATTTCAGTTTGGCAGTATCACAATGTCATGTTCTTCCTATAGCAGCACACATTGCCTGTCTCACGTAACGTACCCGTTATGGGTATTTAATGGTCCCTAGTCCACACCCTGGGCCTGTGCTTATCATTGTGTAATGACCGAATGACTTGGACTCCACAGGCAGTTATTCTGAACAGATACAGTAACGTTGAACAGCTATTCTGAACAGATACAGTAACGTTGAACAGCTATTCTGAACAGATACGGTAACGTTGAACAGCTAATCTGAACAGATACGGTAACATTGGACAGCTAATCTGAACAGATACGGTAACATTGGACAGCTAATCTGAACAGATACGGTAACATTGGACAGCTAATCTGAACAGATACGGTAACATTGGACAGCTAATCTGAACAGATACAGTAACGTTGAACAGCTAATCTGAACAGATACAGTAACGTTGAACAGCTAATCTGAACAGATACGGTAACATTGGACAGCTAATCTGAACAGATACAGTGACGTTGAACAGCTAATCTGAACAGATACGGTAACGTTGGACAGCTAATCTGAACAGATACGGTAACATTGGACAGCTAATCTGAACAGATACAGTAACGTTGGACAGCTAATCTGAACAGATACGGTAACGTTGGACAGCTAATCTGAACAGATACAGTAACATTGGACAGCTAATCTGAACAGATACGGTAACATTGGACAGCTAATCTGAACAGATACGGTAACATTGGACAGCTAATCTGAACAGATACAGTAACGTTGAACAGCTATTCTGAACAGATACGGTAACGTTGAACAGCTAATCTGAACAGATACGGTAACGTTGGACAGCTAATCTGAACAGATACGGTAACATTGGACAGCTAATCTGAACAGATACGGTAACATTGGACAGCTAATCTGAACAGATACGGTAACGAACATCCACATCCAGCAAGCTTCCCCCAGTGAATATTAGTAACCCACTGGCACACACTGGTTGAAGCAACGTTTCCACATCATTTCAATTTCAACCAACGTGGAAAAAACAAAGAATTGACGTCTGTGCCCAATGGGAAGTTATTCTTGGCAAAGGCACCAATCAGAGGCAGGAAAAGCTCTGCGTTTGAATGAACATCCTCTCTGACCACTCCTATTACTTTGCTCTGTGTGCGGGGATCATTAACCTTGAATGTTGTCAACCGAGATACTATTGGAGTTCCCTGGAGGATAGTAAAACGGACCAAGGTGTACAATCTGTAGCATTTACCAGATGTGTGTCTGTCTGTTCCACATCTAAATGGAAATGAGCAGTAGCCTACAGCAGAACCCGATATCAGTGGAATAACATAACTACTGAAAGTAGGCTATTTTGTATAAGAATGTAAAATGATATAATTTATTTAAGTTTAAGTTCAATTTGATTTCACATATGAATAGGATACACATGGTGTACACAGTCCAATGACATTCTTACTTGCAGGTCCCCTCTCGATAATGCGACAACAATAAGAAATAATAAAAAGTTTACTGTTCAAATAAAGCTCACGGGAAATAATAAAACATTAGCATAAATATAAATACAGTAAGGCACTGAACAATTTGCAGTACATTATTTACACCAGGGTTGGGGTTTAATTCAATTTAGATGTCATTCAATTCAGGCAGTACACACATTTTCTAATTATTTTCAATTAGGAAAGATATGAATTTGAATTGGAGTTTGGTTAAGTTTCTGAATTGACAGGAATTTAAATGGAATTGACCCCTACCTTTATTTACATGTGTGTTAGGGGAAGGGGGATTCGGAGGTCAAAGTGTTTAAATTGTGCAGTATTTTTCAGTAATAATCTTATCATAGGATTCTTCCTCATAGACCCATCAGTATTACTGCAAGGGACAAGGAACCATTTGGTCATGTTAAGATATCATGATCCTAACCCCCCTGACAGACACACAAACACAGGTTGGAGAGATTGGAGGTGGTTAAAGAGGTTAATGTTAAGTGTTTCACCTAAATCAATTTACTTCTCTTACATAAGTGGTCAGGGTGGATCCTAGCACAGTACCAGTCATAAGTTTGGACACCTACTTATTCAAGGGTTTTTCTTTATTTGTACTATTTTCTACATTGTAGAATAATAGTGAAGACATCAAAAGTATGACATAATACATGGAATCAAAAAAGTGTTAAACAAATCAAAATATATATATATATATATTTTTTACCCCTTATTCTCCCTAATTTCGTGGTATCTAATTGGTAGTTACAGTCCTGTCCCATCGCTGCAACTCCCGTACAGACTCGGGAAAGGCTAAGGTCGAGAGCCGTGCATCCTCCGAAACCCGACCCAGCCAAGCCGCACAATGCTTCTTGACACAATGCCCGCTTAACCTGGAAGCCAGGTGTCAGAGAAAACGTTATACACCTGGCGACCGTGATAGCGTGCATGCGCACGGACCACCACAGGAGTCGCTACAGTGCGATTGGACAAGAACATCCCGGCCGGCCAAACCCTTCCCTAACCCGGACAACGCTGGGCCAATTGTGCGCTGCCCCATGGGTTCCCGGTCGCGGCCGGTTATGACAGAGCCTGGACTTGAACCAGGATCTATAGTGGCTCAGTTAGCACTGCGATTAATATATTTTATTTGATAGATTCTTTAAAGTAGCCACCCTTTGCCTTGATAACAGTTTTGCACACTCTTGGCATTCTCTCAACCAGCTTTACCTGGAATGTTTTTCCAACAGTCTTGAAGGAGTTCCCACATATGCTGAGCACTTGTTGGCTGCTTTTCCTTTCCTCTGCGGTCCAACTCATTCCAAACCATCTCAATTGGGTTGAGGTCGGGTAATTGTGGAGTTCAGGTCATCTGATGCAGCCCTCCATCACTCTCCTTCTTGGTCAAATGGCGCTTACACAGCCTGGAGGTGTGTTGGGTCATTGTCCTGTTGAAGGACAAATGATAGTCCCACTAAGCACAAACCAGATAGGATGGCGTATCGCTACATGCTGTGGTAGCCATGCTAGTTAAGTGTGCTTTGAATTCTAAATAAATCACCAATAGTATCACCAGCGTAGCACCCCCACAGCATCACACTTCATTGTCCATGCTTCACAGTGGGAACCACACATGCGGAGATCATCCACTCACCTACTCTGTGTCTCACAAAGACACGGTGGTTGGAACCAAAAATCTAAAATTTGGACTTATCAGACAAAGGACAGATTTCCACCTGTCTAATGTCCATTGCTCATGTTTCTTGGCCCAAGCAAGTCTCAAATTTTTGGTGTCCTTTAGTAGCGGTTTCTTTGCAGCAATTCGACCATGAAGGCCTGATTCACGAAGACTCCTCTGAACAGCTGATGTTGAGATATGTTACTTGAACTCTGTGAAGCATTTATTTGCCCTGCAATTTCTGAGGTTGGTAACTCAAATGAACTTATTCTCTGCAGCAGAGGTAACTCTGGGTCTTCCTTTCTGGTGGCAGCCCTCATGTGTACTAGTTTCATCATAGCACTTTATGTTTTTTTGCGACTGCACAATTTTCCAGATTGACTGACCTTCATGTAAAGTAATGATGGAATGACTGGTACTGTGCATACCCCGGTTCTCAAAGTCACATTCATAGCTTGTCATGTTCCTCAACACCAGAAAATGTGGCAATATTCAATCAGTTATATTAGACAGTGATCTGTAAACAAACAAGTTAAAAATGTATAAAACATGTACAATAAAGGGTCATTATAAATGTCTTCTGCATTACATTGTTTGTGTGACAATGGTGAAAAGCCTTGATTATTCTATATTTGCTGAATCAATAAAACATTGATCACAAAAAAAGCAAGCTCCTGCTCCTCCTTTGTCTCGATCCTTGTGATTGCAGTAAATTTGCTCGCTGAGACCAACTGTTGCCTGGCATATCAAACATTACTGTGAAGGGAGTGGTGAGAAGAGAAACCTCACCTAGTATTATCACTACTCCCGATCATCTGTCTCAAAGAATCGTTGGTGGTTTCCAATGGGTAAAAGTCTTAACGATTCAATACTTTAACTTACATGAATGTTTCTAGTCTGACATTGGAGATGTCCTGGTGCAGCAAGTTAATACATTCAGCCTATATGCCTCTGATCTGTTTGATGGCAGTATCTTCCTGTCCCGTGCCATGTGAAGGGCCCAATAGCCTCTACTTCCATTGTGTGTTTAACCTCTGAGGTCATCACATTGTGTTGGTCTCCTGTTTTGATGTTTGCCCTCGACGGCACGAACAATGTTGTTTTTGTTGTCCCATCTATCGTTTGTGGCAGAGTTCCTCTCATCAGACTGTTTGGCTCTCATATAGAGGTCATCAACATTTGATTACTCTGGCTGGATGAATATGGGGGTTTGGTGATACTGTGGAGCTCTGACTGTGTCCTGTGCCCTATATCCCTTGTCCTGTGGCTTCACTTTTTCCTTAATGTAAAGTGCACATAAAAGATCCCAGAAATGTTCCATACACACAAAAAGCTTATTTCTCTAAAATGTTGTGCACAAATTAGATAATCCATCTACCTGACAGGTGTGGCATAACAAGAAGGCGATTAAACAGCATGGCCATTACACAGGTGCACCTTGTGCTAGGAACAATAAAAGGTCTCTCTAAAATGTGCAGTTTTGTCACACAACAATGCCACAGATGTCTCAAGTTTTTAGGGAGCATGCTATTGGCATGCTGACTGCAGGAATGTCTGTTGCCAAGGAATTTAATGTTCATTTCTCTACCATAAGCCGCCTCCAACGTCATTTTAGAGCATTTGGCAGTACAAGCCTCACAACAGCAAACCACGTGTAACCACGCCAGCCCAGGACCTCCACATCCAGCTTCTTCACCTGTTTTCAAACCTGTTTTCGCTTTGTCAGTATGGGGTATTGTGTGTAGATTGATGAAAAACATTAATTTAATCAATTTTAGAATAAAGCTGTAACATAACAATATGTGGAAAAAGTCAATGGGTCTGAATACTTTCCCAATGCACTGTATCGGTATGTTAAATTGGACATTCACTGGATTAAACAGGTTATTTCAACGTAACCCTGGAGAGTTGAAGTTTAACTAGCTGGAAGGTTGAGGAGGAAAACAACACCCCCAATACCACACACAAACAGGCACCAACCCAATCTCCATATTCCCAGTGCTGAGTGAATTTGAGCCCTTATCTGTGACCGCAGCGAGTTATCATGTTCCCTCCCTTTCTACTTCTCATCGGTTACTGGTGTGGGGTCAGAACCCACTGTGGCAGATGGGGAGCAACTCTGCTGAGCATAGTAATTCTGTTGTTAATTTGGCAGTGGTGTTCATTTGGCCATGGTTATCATCATCTGGGACCATAGGGGCTAAAGAAGAGAACTCGTGTTCATTCAAAGCTAGGAGGAACTGCTTGATCAAGCAGTCATGACTTCTTCTTTTTTTGGACCACACTGACCACACAAGCAGAGTGAAAAGTTTATCAGCTCTTTTCCTCTGTGAGATGTCAATCTTCTGGTCCACCGTTTCACACTTTTGCTGCTCAAACAGAAGCACCCCAACACCCAAAGTTCCATTATAACAGTATCTCCTTTTCGCAGCTGACATTGCAGAAACCTATAAAATGTCCCCAGTCTGTTAAACACATCAGCATACTGGAAGCTTCATATACATGCCTCTCATGCTGAGAGCAAATATTAAGTCTACATCCAAGTATACAAATTACCTATGCAACAACAACTGGCAAGTCACACATCTCAGAGTCTTTACCTCAAAGAATACATAATCTACACATGTGCGCACAGTCACACACACCCAAACCCTTTACGGGCTACACTGACCAGTAGCCCAGTATGGCAATGCAATATACAGTATTTCTCCTAATGTATTTGGTTTCAGTCAACATCCTATTTGAAGAATGGGAATAGGCCTCAGGGCTCCAGACTTTTGACTTGGCTGTGTTAGTTACAATTTTTATTGGTTGCACCGATGCGAGTCGCACATTCTACCTGGTTACCTCAATCAAAAATACCTATTTTTGTGTGGATAAAACCATGATTTGGTCAAACAGTAACGTGCATTATTCTTGTAATGAAAGTCTCTGCCCTGCTGCTGTTCCTGTTTCGCTGTGGCCAGCTGCTGTAATGAGTGAGCCTCTAACACTCTTTAACCCTGAAAAATGCATTCTGATTGTGTAACATTTCAAAATGCAATTGTGCAGGGGGAGGGGGACACACACAGCTTCAGAAGCAACAGGCCTACTGTTGTTCATGCTAAAGAGAGAAGGTTCTCAGCTTTCTGTAGGCATAATGTTTATTTCTCCACTCTCAATAATGAGCTCAAAGCACACTGTTTAAACAATCAAGACAGAAATACAGAGCGTGCGAAATGCGCATCAGCCATCTCAAGTTTTCTTAAGACATAAAATGTATTGTTACATAGCTAAATCAAAGTACATTTTATTTGTCAAATGCTCAGAATACAACGGTTGTAGTTTTTACCGTGAAATGCTTGCTTACGAAGTCTTCCCAACAATGCAGTTAAAAAATAATAATGAAAACAAATAGTAACACAAGGAATAATATACACAAGAATTAAGCTATATACAGGAAGTAACAGTACCAGATCAATGTTCAGGGGTGTCACATTCGTCATAATGATTGGACCAAGATGCAGCGTGGTATGTTTCCATCCCTACTCCGGACCGCGGACCTTCTCAGGAGGTTCCGGACCGCGGACCTTCGCCGGAAGCTCTGGACTGGGAACCGTCGCCGGAAGCTCTGGACTGGGAACCGTCGCCAGAAGCTCTGGACTGGGAACCGTCGCCTGAAGCTCTGGACTGGGAACCGTCGCCAGAAGCTCTGGACTGGGAACCGTCGCCAGAAGCTCTGGACTGGGAACCGTCGCCAGAAGCTCTGGACTGGGAACCGTCGCCTGAAGCTCTGGACTGGGAACCGTCGCCTGAAGCTCTGGACTGGGAACCGTCGCCAGAAGCTCTGGACTGGGAACCGTCGCCTGAAGCTCTGGACTGGGAACTGTCACCGGAAGCTTGGTATGTGGGACCGGTACAGGTGGCACCGGGCTGATGACACGCACCTCAGGGCGAGTGCGGAGAGCAGGCACAGGACGTACTGGACTGTGGAGGCGCACTGGAGACACTGTACGTATGGCCAGCACATGATATACTGGGCCGTGGAGGCGCACTGGAGGTCTGGAGTGTAGAGCTGGCACAACGTGTCCTGGCTGGATGCTCACTTTAGCCCGGCAAGTGCAGGGCGCTGGCACAGGACGCACTGGGCTGTGAAGGCGCACTGGCGACACAGTGCGTAAAGCCTGCGCAGGATATCCTGGACCGAGGAGGCATACTGGAGACCAGGAGCCGGCACAACCCGTCCTGGCTGGATGCTCACTTTCGCATGGCAAATGCGAGGAGCTGGCACAGAACGCACCGGGTTGTGGATGCGCACTGTAGAGACATTGCGTATCGCCGCATAACATAGTACCACTGGTCCCACGCTCCTCTCGGCAACTGTCTTGCTCCAGACACCAAAACATCCACTCTACCTCATCACTCCCCTCAACTATCTCACAATACTCCTCGCTCAGTCTATCCCAATATTCCTCTTCGCTCTAAGATTCGCCCCTTGGCTTCGCCAACCAACCCGTGTGCCCCCGCCAAAAATGTTTGGGGAGCTGCCTCTCAGGCTTCCGTCATGGTCGTGAACTTCATAGTCGCTGTTGATCCTCCTGCGTCTGCTTCCATGGAAGGCTTTCGTCTCCTGCCATTATCTCCTCCCAAGTCCAGAATGTCTTCTCCTCCTAGCCACACTGCTTGGTCTGTTTGTGGTGGGATCTTCTGTCACGTTCGTCATAATGATTGGACCAAGATGCAGCGTGGTAGGTTTCCATCCCTTTTATTTGGAAGAGAAACTTAAAGAACAAAAACAATAAAGAAAACAACCGAACCGTGATGCAAATATAATGCTCACTGGCAACTATACCTAGACAACATCCCACAAAGCACAATGGGAAAATGGCTACCTAAATATGATCCCCAATCAGAGACAATGATAAGCTGGCTCTGATTGGGAACGATATCAGGCCACCATAGAAATACAATCCCCCTAGATAACCCACCCTTAATCACTCCCCGACCTAACCAACTTAGAGAATAAACAGCTCTCTATGGTCAGGGAGTGACAAGGGGAATGAGGTTGAGGTAGATACACTAGATATGCAAAAGTATGTGGACACCCCTTCAAATACAAATTGGTGGATTCCGCTATTTCAGCCACACCCGTTGCTGACAGGTGTATAAAATCGAGCACCCAGCCATGCAATCTCCATAGACAAACATTGGCAGTAGAATTGCCTTCCTGAAGTGCTCAGTGACTGTCATCAAGGCAAAGGGTTGCCAGTTTGAAGAATCTCAAATATAAAATAAATTTTGATTTGTTTAACACTCTTTTGATTACTACATGATTCCATATGTGTTATTTCATAGTATTGATGTATTCACTGTTATTCTACAATATAGACAATTGTAAAAATAAAAACTCTTGAATGAGTAGGTGTGGCCAAATTTTTTAATGGTATGCATTTGAGCCAATCAGTTGTGTTGTGACAAGGCAGGGGTGGTATGCAGAAGATAGCCCTATTTGGTAAAATACCAAGTCCATATTATGGCAAGAACAGCTCAAATAAGCAAAGAGAAACAACAATCCATCATTACTTTAAGACATGATGGTCAGTCAATCCAGAAAATTTCAAGAACTTTCAAAGTTTCTTCAACAGCAGTTCCAAAAACCATCAAGTGCTATGATGAAACTGGCTCTCATGAGGACCGCTGTAATGAACACAAGGGGAGACGGGGCTAGTTTGAAGTGCAGGGGTGTTTATTGCAAAGGACCACAGGAGGAGGCACGTAGCTGGGTCCAGCAGAAGGTCATACACAGGGGTCCAAAAGGGCAACAGTACAGTCTAAAGTACAGGCAGGGACTAGGCAAAAGGTATCGTTAGTGAGGCAGGCAAAAACTATCATTCACAGGAACCCCAGCACTCGGAAAGACACGTGTCACAAAACAAATAATACAGCACAGTGATGGGGTGCAAAGCACTGAACTAAATAGTGTGTGATAATGACATACAGGTGTGTACAGGTGTGTGAACAAGTCATTAGAATTCAGGTGATTGGGACCTAGAGAGTGAGCTGCGTTCAGGGGATTTAGGTGTTTGAGAGTGTGAGCTGGAAAGTGGGCCGGAAAGTTAGCAGCATTCAGGGGATCTACGTGTTTGAGGGTGTGAGTTGGAAGCAGACGTTACAACCACCACAGGAAAGGAAGACCCAGAGTTAACTCTGCTGCAGAGGATAAGTTCATTAGAGTTTACCAGCCTCAGAAATTGCAGCCCAAATAAATGCTTCACAGAGTTCAAGTAACAGACACATCTTAACATCAACTGTTCAGAGGAGACTGTGTGAATCAGGCCTTCATGGTCGAATTGCTGGGAAAAAAAACAGTACTAAAGGACACCAATAATAAGAAGAGACTTTCTTGGGCCAAGAAACACAAGTGGAAATCTGTCCTTTGGTCTGATGAGTACAAATGTGAGATTTTTGGTTCCAACCGCTGTGTCTTTGTGAGACGCAGAGTAGGTGAACGGATGATCTCTGCATGTGTAGTTCCCACCGTGAAGCATAGAGGAGGAGGTGTGATGGTGTGGGGGTGCTTTGCTGGTGACACTGTTGGTGATTTATTTCAAGTTCAAGGCACACTTAACCAGCATGAATACCACAGCATTCTGCACTGATTCTCCATCTCATCTGGTTTGCGCTTAGTGGGACAGTCATTTTGTTTTTCAACAGGACAATGACCCTACACACCTCCAGGCTGTGTAAGGGCTATTTGACCAAGGAAAGTGATGGAGTGCTGCATCAGATGACCAGGCCTCCGCAATCACCCAACCTCAATTTAAGGCCCTTGGAAATTACCTGCACATCTGCAGTTCTAAAAAATTTTACAAATACAAATCAAAAGGTGTTTGTGGATAGTGAATTGCATTTGTGGATAGCGGTTTTCATATGTGGAAAGTGATTTACATTTGTGGATTGGTGATTTACATTTGGAATTGGTGATTTACATTTGTGGATTGGTGATTTACATTTGGCATGATATTGATCCCATACCGTAATATCAGCAAACTCATGTAGGAGAGTGCACTTTTTGAAAAACACAAAGGGACTATGGTGTAGTGGAAACTGTGTACCCTCTTTTGTATCAGTGGGCAATGCGTATACTAACTTCTTAATCTCTAATGATGCGTATCAAAGTAGTGTAGTGAAAGTATACGATTTATCAATTATGTAGTACAATAGAGAAATCTTGCACAAAGTAGCCTACGCAATCGCAAAGCACGTGAAATATATTCACATGCGCACCGCACACAGCCTAATTTCAGCAGATTATTATCTGCAGGCAGCAAGAGTGTGCAGCTCTCAATTGGTTTTGGCATGGAGCAGCTCACAGAAGAATGACATCGGTAGCCGGTAGGGTAGGAAAGATGTTTCAATTTATGATATATACCAGTAAATGCTAACGAAGGCAACAATGGGTATACAAATCAGGTTTTGAAAAAGTTGGATAGGCGTGGGTGGACAGAGGTCCACCCACTGGGGAGCCAGGCCCTGACTGGAACGTCTGCTTAAGCGTTGTTGTGGACTTAGACCATCACATTTTTGTATTTTTTCTATTTTAAAAAAGGGTGATTTTGAGAGTGAAAAACATTATTTTTCACAAAGGGTGCCGCCTTTGCTTCACTGGGCGGGCTGTTTGGGTACTCTTTGACAAAATTAAAATATACCCACTTCTACAGGCACTACTGCATAGGGCCGATGGAAAGACAGCAGTGATACTAAAGGATAAGCTGTCCATAAACTCAGACATAATAAACCAGTAGCTCCCAATCATAAGAATACAAACACACAACCATTATGCATTTCCCAACCGAAATGTACAACTAAACTCAGAAACGTCCTCTCACTGTCAACTGCGTTTATAATGACGAACAGAAATGGAATAATGTGTCCCTGAACAAAGGGGGGGTCAAAATCAAAAGTAAAAGTCAGTATCTGGTGTGGCCACCAGCTGCATTAAGTACTGCAGTGCATCTCCTCTTCATGGACTGCACCAGATTTGCCTGTTCTTTCTGTTTCGATGTTACCCCACTCTTCCACCAAGGCACCTACAAGTTCCCGGACATTTCTGGGGGGAATAGCCCTAACCCTCACTCTCTGATCCAACAGGTCTTCGCTGGCCATGGCAGATCACTGACATTCCTGTCTTGCAGAAATCACGCACAGAACGAGCAGTATGGCTGGTGGCATTGTCATGCTGGAGGGTCATGTCAGGATGGGCCTGCAGGAAGGGTACCACATGAGGGAGGAGGATGTCTTTCCTGTTACGCACAGCGTTGAGATTGACTGCAATGACAACAAGCTCAATCCGATGATGCTGTGACACACCACCCTAGACCATGACGGACCCTCTACCTCCAAATCGATCCTGCTCCAGAGTACAGGCCTCAGTGTAACGCTCATTCCTTCGACGATAAACGCAAATCCGACCATCACTCCTGATGAGACAAAACTCGTCAAAACTCGTCAGTGAAGAGCACTTTTTGCTAGTCCTGTCTGGTCCAGCGACAGTGAGTTTGTGCCCATAGGCGACATTGTTGCCAGTGATGTCTGGTGTGGACCTGCCTAACAACAGGCCTACAAGCCCTCAGTCCAGCCTCTCTTAGCCTATTGCGGACAGTCTGAGCACTGATGGAAGGATTGTGCGTTCCTGGTGTAACCCAGAAAGTTGTTGCCATCCTGTACCTGTGCCGCGGGTGTGATGTTCGGATGTACCGATCCTGTGCAGGTGTTGTTACACATGCTCTGCCACTGCAAGGACGATCAGCTGTCTGTCCTGTCTCCCTGTAGCTCTGTCTTAGGCTTCTCACAGCACGGACATTGCAATTTATTGCCCTGGCCACATCTGCAGTCCTGCTCATCAGCACGTTCATGCAGATGAGCAGGGACCCTGGGCATTTTTCTTTTGGTGTTTTTCAGAGTCAGTAGAAAGGCCTCTTTAGTGGCCTAAGTTTCCATAACTGTGACCTTAATTGCCTAGTGTCTGTAAGCTGTTAGTGTCTTAACGACCGTTCCACAGGTGCATGTTCATTAATTGTTTATGGTTCATTGAACAAGCATGGGAAACAGTGTTTAAACCCTTTACAATGAAGATCTGTGAAGTTATTTGGGTTTTTACGAATTGTCTTTGAAAGACAGGGTCCTGAAAAAGGGACGTTTCATTTTTTGCTGTGTTTATTACTTCCCATTGAAAACAAATTCCAAGTTTAGCAGTTTAAAGTGGAACTGACATTGTTTTTAACTACTTTGCAGATATGAAACAGACAAAAATATGATCAGTCAGAAGTATCAAATTCCCAGTTTATGCTTCAAAACCAACTTTATAAGAGGTTTTAAGAGTATCTCAGAGTAATGGCACATCCCACGTTAGCTTGGCCGACCATTGGACAGATTATTATCCAAGGTAGTACAGTGGATCTGGGCCGATTCCGGCTGAGAGTCAGGGCACTCGGCTGAGAGTCAGACTCGGCCGACGTCATGTGGCAGTATTACTTATGGATAGGATGTGGGGATTGAGCTCGGGCCGATTCCGTTGTGAGTTACCTGGCCCAAATGTATTACTTGGGGCTCGGGGTGATTGGGCCTACTCTCTGGCAGATGATTACATGGGCTGCTCTATATAATTAACATTTCATTATTTATTTTTCCATATTTTCTTATTGTTTCTATGATTTAAAAAAATACAATTAACATTTAATTACATTTTTTAAGAATCATGTGTAGTATTTTAGTTGTTTCATACTTTAAAATCTCTGTGGGTGGAGCCTCCCGAGTGGCGAAGCGGTCTAAGACACTGATTGCAGTTCAAGCTGCATTGCTACAGATGCTGGTTTGAGACCTGTGCCGGCCACGACCGGGAGACACATGAGGCGATGCACAATTGGCCCAGTGTCGTTAGGGGAGGGTTTGGCTGGCCGGGATGTTCTTGTCCAATTGTCATATTTAAAATGACTAAATTGGGTAATTTTTATACATTTTATTTAAATTTGCATCAGGCCGCTTCTGGGGGTATTCTGGTAAAATGCCTGCAAAGTTCGCTGAATTCCGGTAGATGGAAACGGCCCGTTGTACTTGGGCCGATTCTGGGCCATTATTCATTTTGATTCCAGGTCGAGTCCGACATCCGATTCCGGGTCGATTCAATCAGTTCCAGCCCCCGCTTCTGGGCCGATTCCTCATTGCTAGCTGGGATGGGTTCCCTTTTTCTTCACATGCAACAGCATGGGAGTAACGCTCTCGAAGACAATATTCAGGAGAGACATGCTCAGCCTGAGTACTGGGAGATGGGGACAATGTTCTTAGGTTTGAATTCATTTTTGGTCATCATGTGATTGACTACAGGCAGAGGGCAGAACATGCATTAAGACATTGAGACTGCACTCACAGAGAACATGTGCATGTAACTGTTGCTCAATTCAGAACCACCAAAGACAGTACAGTAAGAAGCCAGACATAAACTGCTTCTTCAATAGAAATCATGATAACACTTGTAGGTGATGTCATGGCGACGTTGGCTAGCTAAACTCATGCGCAGAAACGTCATCAAGTCTAACGGTCGCCTCGCGCCGAACTGGGCATTAGCATGCGGTCAAATCAAAGGCACTCCTTCGATATTACGTTTTATTACGAAAATCACTTTCACAAGTTTGGAATAATAACATGTTCAACTGCTTAAGACATTGGCTTGTTTCTATGTTGTGCCTTTAGATTCCGAGAAAATTAACTAATGAAGAATTTTTCACGTCTCTCATTGACTATGAAGGTAAAATAGTGCCTTAAGTGTACAAGGATGTAAAGTATGATTTGCACATGTAAAATATGAGTTGCACCTGTATAATCAGTGATGTAGTTGCAAAAAATATTTGAAAACATGTAACTTCTTTTGAGAATAAATGCAACAAAACTTGCAAGCACAACATGATGTGGGAATTAACACAATATGATTTGCAAGCATGCAACTAAATTTGAGAATGAATGCAGCTCATTTACTAAACTTGCGACTGGTGAATGTTCTTCTGTTAATCAAAACTACATTTGCCAATGTCGAATCTGTGTGCTCCCAAGTTTTGGCAGTAATGTAGCGACTAACCTCAGACCAAAGTTTTGTAGTTGTAAAAAAGAATTATGCAAGTAGCAGCAGAGAAATACTCAAGCTCTGGTGGACAGGGCTTTTTTCTCCAGTGTTATTCTGGAAAGTGCTTTTACATTTCACAGGGTTCCGGTCTGGAAGCGTGCTTTCCAATGTGCTAAATATGGATCAAATTTGTAAAAATTACTAGCCTCGTTTCTATTGACATTACATGGCTGGTTAGCTAGCTAGCATTAGAGCTTTCTGGCTAGCCTGTGTCTAGTGATTCTTACATTGTGTAACAGAGCAATAGGTTTAGCTATGCACTTGTCATTTGGTTGAGACTCATTAGTTTAGAAAATAATTGTTTGCTCTGTGTATATTTGGTGTGAAGTTGATTGGCTTTGCTAGTTAGCAAGCTGCGATCTCTGCTCAAGTTGGCTACCGTTAGCTAGCTTGCTAATGAGTTTTAGAGGAGAACAGGCTGGCTACCTGTAGAATCAAGACAAGACAGGATGGGGAAGAAGATTATATTTGCAGTTTCGTCATCAGGCTGATGCAGTGCCCAGATGAGATGAGAGATAAAAAGGTTAGTTCTCTCAGGTTCTATCTCGATTAGCTAGATGTCATTGTCAAACAAATGCAATGATATTTATTTTATTGGCTTGCTATATGAGCTGCTTTTCCTGAAAAGTATGTATAGCTATCTGATATGGCTAGCTAGTTGTTGTTCTAGTGTCCGTTAAATGTTACATCCACAATATCATGATCAGGTAGTCATGCATCGGCAGACCAGCGAGGAGGACAAAAGCTATCAATAATATCAAATAAATATTTTCAGGAAAAGCATGGAAAGAGCTAGCTACCTGTAGTAATTATATTATTTTTAACCACCTCATGCACATCATCTGTTTCTGTGTTACATTCTATATTATGTTTTAATATATTTGTACTGTATTGCTATCTGTCTCAAGTTGTACAAATTATGTTTGAATTGTCAAGTGGACTGAATTCTCATTCAAATAATGTTGTGCCTCTGCTAGCCACACAACCACTGCCTCAGAGTGGTTGGGTAAGCTCCTTCCTGCATTTACATAACCATGTCTAACAGTGAACTTCAACATCTTCTGTTTTGATTTTGTTGTTGATTCTGCTCTTTACAAGTCCTCACTGCCAACCCTAGCTATGGAAACAATTTCCCCAGTTTAACATACGCTGGGTACACTAGTGTAACACTGACACATCTATACATCATGGCAACATGCTTGACTTTAAACATGCCTTAACTTTATGGAGGTGATTGTTCCTGTTGTTGTCCATTGTTCCTATGAGATATTCAATGTCCTGCCTTCCCCCAACCCTTTCCTTTCGCTCTCTCTTTGGATCTTGTTTGCAGACTTCTTCCTGATTAACATGATCCTGCGGGTAGAGGGCTTCTTGGCAGCCATCCCCTTCAGGATGCTGGTGGCCATCTTGGGTTTGTGGTTTGGCATCTCCATGCCTCTCACCTTCGTGGGCGCCTAGCCTAATTCGTCTTCAAGAAGTCTGTGAGTTTCATCTATCAATCACACTCTCTGTATGAATAACTCTTTCAGGCAGAGGCTCCTAAGAGGAGGAAGGGGAGTACCATCTTCCTCAGTGAAATTCATAAAAATTAAAATTGTAAAACATTTCAAAAGTTATCCTTTTTAGATAAAACTATACTAAATATAATCAAGTCAATAATGTTTTCCACCCAATCAAAGGATCAGAGAATGAATATAGTACTGAACACATAAGCTACAGGTAGCTACCACTGCAGTGTATAAAATGTGCTGTAGTTGACTCAAAGAGAGAATTACAATAGTTGAACAGTTTTGAATAAATTAATTTCTTCCAAAATGAAGGAGAAGCAAGAGAAAGCGATTTACTCAATTTTCTTTCACCTTGTTTCACTTACTTAGCTAGTTCTAGCCTACTCAAACACTCTGCTCAAACAGAGGGAAGCAATGTTAACTAGCTGGCTATGACTATCCAACACAACACTGGAACTCTTCCAAGTAAAGCTAAGCTTAAACTGCTTACTGACTGTACACTGTAACGTTACTGCATGATTGTCGTGGGTTTACTAACACGTTAGTTCTATTAGCAGTGCTGGAAAAAGTACCTAATTGTTGTACTTGAGTAAAAGTAAAGATACCTTAATATCTGGCATACAATCAATTCTTTGAACCAAGATCAACTCAGCCTCTAAGCAAGGACACTGAATTTGATTGTTGAGTATTTTCTCGACATTTTATCACACCAGATGTTCCTGTTCAAGATGTTCATCATTTCTCTCATCATCTGCTCCATGGCCACCATCCTGCTGTGCTACTTCCACTTGTGGGTGGAGCCACACACACAGTACATGGATCTCACAGGAGGCTGCTTAGGGGAAAACGGCTCATAATAATGGTCAGAACGGAGGAAATGGAATGGCATCAAACACATGGAAACCATGTCTATGATGTATTTAATACCATTCCACTAATTCTGCTCCAGCCATTATCAAATCAAATCAAATGTTATTGGTCACTTGCGCCGAATACACCAGGTGTAAACCTTACAGTGAAATACTTACTTACAAGCCCTTAACCAACAATGCAGTCAAGAAATAGAGTTAAGAAAATATTTACCAAATAAACTAAAGTAAAAAATTAAATTATAAAGTAACATAAAATAACAATAACAAGGCTATATACAGGGGGTACAGGTACTGAGTCAATGTGCAGGGGTACAGTTTAGTCAAGGTAATTTGTACATGTAGGTAGGGGTAAAGTGACTTTGCAAGAATAATAAACAGAGTAGCAGCAGTGTAAACACAAAGTGGGGGGGGTCAATGTAAATAGTCTGGGTGGCCATTTGATTAATTGTTCAGCAGAATTATGGCTTGGGGGTAGAAGCTGTTAATGAGCCTTTTGACACTCGACTTGGCGCTCCGGTACCGCTTGCCGTGCGGTAGCAGAGAGAATAATCTATGACTAGGGTGACTGGAGTCTTTGACGATTTTTTTGGGCCTTCCTCTAACACCACCTAGTATATAGGTCCTGGATGGCAGGAAGCTTAGCCCAATGATGTAGTGGGCCGTACACACTACCCTCTGTAGCACCTTGCAGTCAGATGCCGAGCAGTTGCCATACCAGGCGCTGATGCAACCGTCAGAATTCTCTCGATGGTGCAGTTGTCGTACTTTTTGAGGATCTGGGGACCCATGACAAATCATTTATGTCTCCTGAGGGGGAAAAGGCGTTGTCATGCCCTCTTCACGACTGTCATGGTGTGTTTGGACTATAATAGGTTTGTTGGTGATGTGGACACCAAGGAACTTAACTCTCGACCCGCTCCACAACAGCCCCATTGATGTGAATGGTGTGTTCGGCCACCCTTTTCCTGTAGTCTACGATCTGACCTCCTCCCTATAGACTGTTTCATCGCTGTCAGTTATCAGGCCTACCACTGTTGGTGTCGTCAGCAAACTTAATGATGGTGTTGGAGTCGTGCTTAGCCACAAAGTCGTGGGTGAACCGGGAGTACAGGAGGGGACGCACCCCTGAGGGGCCCCCGTGTTGAGGATCAGCGTAGCAGATGTGCTGTTGCCTACCCTCACCTCCTGGGGACTGCCTGTCAGGAAGTCCGGGATCCAGTTGCAGAGGGAGGTGTTTAGTCCCAGGGTCCTTAGCTTAGAGATGAGCTTTGTGGGCAATATGGTGTTAATGAACAGCATTCATAGTCAATATTTATATTTAGTCAATGAACAGCATTCTCACATAGGTGTTCCTTTTGTCTAGGTGGGAAAGAGCCGTGTGGAGTGCGATTGAGGTCTAAGGTTTGCGGAATGATGGTGTTGATGTGAGCCATGACCAGCCTTTCTAAGCACTTCATGGCTACCGACGTGAGTGCTACAGAGCGGTAGTCATTTATGCAGGTTATCTTTGCTGTCTTGGGCTATGGTGGTCTGCTTGAAACATGTAGGTATTACAGACTCGGTCAGGGAGAGGTAGAAAATGTCAGTGAAGACACTTGCCAGTTGGTCCGCGGATGCTCTGAGTACACATCCTGGTAATCTGTCTGGTCCCGCGGCCTTGTGAATTTTGACTTGTTTAAAGGTCTTTCTCACATCGGCTACAGAGAGAGTGATCACACAGTCGTCTGGAACTGCTGGTGCTCTCATGCATGCTTCAGTGTTGTTTGCCTCAAAGCGAGCTTAAAAGGCATTTAGCCCATCTGGTAGGCTCGCGTCACTGGGCAGCTCACGGCTGGGTTTCCCTTTGTAGTCCGTAATAGTTTGCAAGCCTTGCCACATTCTACGAGCGTCAGAGCTGGTGTTGTAGGGATCTTAGTCCTGAATTGACTGTTCGCCTTAAGCCACAGCGGAATTTTGGATATAAGCGTCCGGATTAGTGTCCCACTCCCTGAAAGCGACAACTCTAGCCTTTAGCTTGATGCGGATGTTGCCTGTAATCCATGGCTTCTGGTTGGGATATGTATGTACGGTCACTGGGGGGGGTGGACGTCGTCGATGCAGTTATTGATGAAGCTGGTGACTGAGATTATATACTCAATGCCATTACCTGAATCCCGGAACATATTCCAGTCTGTTCTAGCAAAGCAGTCCTGTAGCGTAGCATCCGCGTCATCTGATCACTTTCGTATTGAGCGAGTCACTGTCACTTCCTGCTTTCGTTTTTGCTTGAAAGCAGGAATCAGGATAGAATTATGGTCAGATTTAACAAATGGGGGGCGAGGGAGAGCTTTGTATGCCAGAGCCCCTCAGTCCAGAGGTGCCAGAGCCCCTCCGTCCGGTGCTGCCGGAGCCTCCCTCCTCTTCGGCGCTGCCGGAGACTCCCGCCTGTCCGGCGCTGCCGGAGTCTCCCGCCTGTCCGGCGCTGCCGGAATCATCCTTCACCTCGGCGCTGCTGGAATCTCCCGTTCATTCGGGACCCATTTCTAGGGTCCCCAGTCCGAGGTCGGCGGCGAGGGTCGCCGTGTTTAGGAGGCCACGGAGGCGGACAATGAGGCGGAGAAAGACTGTGGTGAAGTGGGGTCCACGTCCCGCGCCAGAGCCGCCACTGCGGACAGACGCCCACCCAGACCCTCCCCTATAGGTTAAGGTTTTGCGGCCGGAGTCCGCACCTTTGGGGGGGGGGGTACTGTCACGTTCTGACCTTTATTTCCTTTGTTTTGTCATTATTTAGTATGGTCAGGGCGTGAGTTGGGGTGGGCAGTCTATTTTTGTTTTTCTATGATTTTGGGTATTTCTATGTTTTGGCCTAGTATGGTTCTCAATCAGAGGCAGGTGTCATTAGTTGTCTCTGATTGAGAATGATACTTAGGTAGCCTGGGTTTCACTGTTGGTTTGTGGGTGATTGTCTATGTCTAGTTGCATGTTAGCACTATCTTTCATTAGAAGTCACGTTCGTTTGTTGTTTTGTTACGTCGTGTTTTTCGTCATTCAATAAAATAATGCATTCATAGCACGCTGCGCTTTGGTCCGTTTCATACGACGATCGTGACACATAACCTGAGCGGGAAACCAGGTTGCATACCAGAGATATCAAGAAAGCAAAGATTACTGACAAGTTTTTCCAACACTTTTGATAAACAGGGAAAAATAGAAATAGGCCTATAACAGTTAGAATCAGCTTGATCTCCCCCTTTAAATAAAGGACGAACAGTGGCTGCCTTCTAAGCAATGGGAACCTCCCCAGAGAGAAGAGACAGGTTACAAAGGTCAGAGATTTTAGGGGCAGCAACCTTAAAGAAGAAAGGGTCTAAACCATCTGACCCAATGTTTTTTTGGGGTCAAGTTTAAGAATCTCCTTTAGCACCTCGGACTCAGTGACCGCCAGCAGGGAGAAACTTTGTAGCGGGGCAGAGGAAAAGAGGGAGGACCATCGGGGCTCGTCGCATTAGAAGGGGTGGGAGATGAGAAAATGTTGGACGGGCAAGGAGGCATGGCTGAGTCAAACAGAAATCCTGACAATGAAGTGGTGATTAAAAAGCTCAGCCATGTGCTCCGTGTCAGTAACAACCACATCATCAACTTTAAGGGACATGACAGCTGTGAGTAGGGAGTGAAACACAGTGTGGGTGAACGGATGATCTTCACATGTGTATTTCCCACCATAAAGCATGGAGAAGGAGGTGTTATGGTGTGGGGGTGCTTTGCTGGTGACACTGTCTGTGAGTTATTTGGAATTCAATGCACACTTAACCATCATGGATACCACAGCATTCTGCAGCAATAAACCATTCCATCTGGTTTGGACTTAGTGGGACTATTATGTTTTTCAACAGGACAATGGCCCAACACACCTCCAGGCTGTGTAAGGGCTATTTTACCAAGGCGAGTGATGGAGTGCTGCATCAGATAACCTGGCCTCCACAATCACCCGACCTCAACCACATTGAGATGGTTTGGGATGAGTCGGACCGCAGAGTGAAGGAAAAGCAGCCAACAAGTGCTCAGCATATGTGAGAACTCCTTCAAGACTGTTGGAAAAGCATTCCAGGTGGGGCTGCTTGAGAGAATGGCAAAGCTGTCAAGGCAAAGGGTGGCTGCTTTGAAGAATCTCAAATATAACATATATTTTGATTTGTTTAACACTTTTTTGTTTACTACATGATTCCATATGTGTTATTTCATAGTTTTGATGTCTACACTATTATTCTACAATGTAGAAAATAGTGAAAAAAAGAGAAACTCTTCAATAAGTAGGTGTTTTAAAAAGTTTGACCGGTAGAGTATATACAAAAGTATGTGGACACCCCTTCAAATTAAGGGAATTTGGCTATTTCAGCCACACCCGTTGCTGACAGGTGTATAAAATCGAGTGCATAGACATGCAAGCGTCGGCTGGCGTGGTATACAGCTTGCCGCCATTGGACTCTGAAGTAGTGGAAATGCGTTCTCTGGAGTGATGAATCACGCTTCACCATCTGTCAGTCCGACAGACAAATCTGGGTTTGGCAGATGCCAGGAAAACGCTACCTGCCTACGGTAAAGTTTGGTGGACGAGGAATAATGTACTGGGGTTGTTTTTCATGGTTCATGCTAAGCCCCTTAGTACCAGTGAAGGAAAATCTTAACACTACATCATACAATAACATTCTAGATGATTTTGTTAGTGGGAGCATGCCTAAGATCACACATTAGACCAAGGCCCATATTCACAAAGCATCCAATGCTGCTTTTCGACTAACATCAGTGTCACACTAGTGTATAAACCCTTATGTTATACTAGGGGAATTGTTTCCATAGCTAGAGCTGGCAGTGAGGAATCCACAACCTCTGCATAATCAAAACCATTGCTTTGAGAGAAGATGTTAAAGTTCATAGTTAGCCATTGTTATGGCAATGCAAACTGAAAAGTACCAGAGAGAAGGTCCGACAGAGCCATGGCCCAGTGAGACACGGGTGCCGGCCCGCGTAGATGGAGACAGAAAAGTCTGAGCCTTTTAGGTAAAACACTGAGGAGACGGGGGCTGGGAGACACTGTGGCCCTGTCCTGTCCACTCCTGAACAGGGCCAGCCAGGAAGGAGCTGACCCAACCACTTTGAGGTAGTGGTTGTGGGGGTAGCAGAGGCAGAGGTGTGCTTAGCAGTGCTTAGCAGATCTGAAAGAGAGGCACAACATTATTTGAAAGAGGCACAACATTATTTGAATGAGAATTCAGTCATGACAATTCAAACAGAATTTGTGCAACTTGAGACAGATCGCAATACAGTACAAATATACTAAAAGATAATATGGAATGTAACACAGACGCGCATGAGTTGGTTTAAAATAATACTACAGGTAGCCAACTCTTTCCATGCTTTTCCTGAAAATGTTTATCTGATATTATAGCTAGCTAGTTGATGTTGTTCTAGCTAGCTCACCCAAAGCAAGCTTTTCTTCACCTCGCTGGTCTGCAGATGCATGGCTACATGATCATGATGTTGTGGCTGTAAATATATTACTGCACTGTTGGAGCTAGGAACACAAGCATTTCGCTACACCTGCTAAATATTGTGTATATGACCAATAACATTTTATTTGAATGTTTTTTTACATCTACAAAACCTTTGGCCGAGGTTAGTCGGTAAATTAGTGACAAAACTCTGAGTGCACAGATTTGACATCAGTAAATGTAGTTTTGATTCACAGAAGATTCACCAGTCAACAAGTTTAGAAAATTAGTTGCATTCATTCTCAAATTTAGTTGCAAATCTTATTGAATTTATTAACATATCAACGTACATGTTTGAATGTTCATGTTATGTGCTTGCAAATGTTGCATTTATTCTCAAGTGCCATGTTTGATATTTTTTTTGCAAATACAAAACGGATTATATAAGTGCAACTCATATTTTACACAAGGCACTATGTTACCTTCATAATTGACCCCAAACCCAACACATGATTTCCCGGAAGTCTCGCGATGTTGCGCTTCTGGGTTTAGGAACTCTGTGGAACAACAATCAATAGTTTACAAAAGTGTATAGTGTCATCTTCTGGCCGCACGTAAAACTGAAGGCTATTATACCAATGAACATCCCGGGAATACGAGATCGATCATCCCTGAAATGCAATAGGCTACATCCGTTATTACACTGGTTATACAAATAAAGTTTAGATATCTAAAGGCCAGCAAAGCATTTGATTTTGCATAGGCCTAGTTGAACTTTAAGTTTTACTCTAATGTTGACGATAGGAACCTGTGGCTTTGATGTTTCTTGTAAACAAAATCAAAATACTGCTAGGGCAGAAGATTATCCGTAAATTGTATTCATGTTACAAATTATAAACATTACTTTCTGAACCATGCCTTAAGGCTTACAATGTTGACATCCTGATTGCGCCCGATTTGAACCGGATATACAACTTTATTCGGGGTCACGTTTATTGTTGAAGAGGAAAGATGTCTACTGATTTTATTCAATTTCAACGATGCAAAATATATATTTACAGTAAGAACTTGTCTTCAATACGGAGTATTTCAGACTATTCTATGCATGATTTAAATTGTGACACGTTAGTTGGCTAGCTTAATCACGTTAACAGGTTAACGTGTAACGATAGTCCCAAGAAAATACTAAGCTTTTATTATTTGTTCAATTGTTATAACTCTCACCCAGGCCTCAACCAGAAGTGCGTTAGTCAACAAAACCAGCAAACATTTGATAAACGCATTCAACCAGATCACTGGAAAGTGAGTGAATGGCGTTACATAGCTAACGTTGGCTGTTAACATGAATTATATTATCTCTAGGCTAGGCCTCTGTCCACATCACCACAGGCATTGTCTGCCTGCTTGTCTCTTCACAGTGAGACAGAGAAGAAGACCACCCTTGACCAAGCTCTGAGGCAGGTCCTGGAGGAGTAGATTGTAAGTTTAAAGAAATGTAGCACATATGTATGTATGCATGTGTGTGTGTAATTTGTTTTAGATATGTATATGTAAAGTGTTGGTCCCATTTTTTTCATGAGGTGAAATAAAATTTCCCAGAAATGTTCAATACACACAAAAAGCCATTTTTTTCTAAAATTTAGTGCACAATTTTGTTTACATCTCTGTTAAATGAGCATTTCTCCCATGCCAAGATAATCCATCCAATTGACAGGTGTGGCTTATCAAGAAGCTGATTTAAACAGCATGACCATTACACAGGTGCACCTTGTGCTGGGTGCAATAAAAGGCCACTATAAAATATGCAGTTTTGTCACACAACACAAAGCCACAGATGTCTCAAGTTGAGGGAACACGCAATTGTCATGCTGACTGCAGGAATGTCTAACAGAGCTGTTGCCAGAGAATGTAATGTTAATTTCTTAATGTTAATTTCGCCTCTAACGTCGTTTTAGAAAATTTGGCAGTACTTCCAACCGGCCTCACAACTGCAGACCACGTGTAACCATGCCAGCCCAGGACCTCCACATCCTTCACCTGTGGGATAGTGAGAGGAGTGGGGATGCTGAGGAGTACTTCTGTCTGTAATAAAGCCCTTTTGTGGGGAAAAACTCATTCTGATTGGATGGGCCTGGCTCCCCAATGGGTGGGCCTGTGCCCAGACATGGCTATGCCTCTGCCCAGTCATGTGAAATCCATAGATTAGGGCCTAATTAGTTTATTTCAATTGACTGATTTCCTTCTATGAACTGTTTAACTCTGTAAAATCTTTGTAATTATTGCATGTTGCATTTATATTTTTGTTTAGTATATTTATATGTATATATATATATATATATATATATATATGTGTGTTTGTTTTGTTGTCACATACACCTGATAGGTGCAGTGAAATGTGTTGTTTTACAGGGTCAAACATAGTAGTACGGCGCCCCTGGAGCAAATTAGGGTTAAGTGCCTTGCTCAAGGGCTACCTGCCACCTAGTGGTTAGCGAGGTCGCTGGTTCGAAAACCTGAGCCGACAAGGTGAAAAATCTGTCGAAGTATACTGCTAGTACATGGTCTTGCTTATGCTCAATATGCTTCACCAAGAATCGAGCAACATTCTCCCTTTCTCTCCTTTTCTTTTACAGGTGGAAAAGAAAGCACTCGTCGATGACTTCCTGTCTCTCATCTATCTCAGCATTGATGGAGTCACTGAAGGTAAGCAGCAGGCTGAACGTCACGTCATAACATCGCTACATCTCCTTCTGTTTTAACTCCCTAGTATTTCATTGATATACACGCCAGACAGCAAATTATGAAGTAATTGTGTAGAAAAGTGTAGTAAATTCACTTGTCCATGCAGGTATCTGCTCCGCCACCACTCCTTTCCTACTGTTGGGAGATGTTCTGGACTGTCTTCCTCTGTACCAGTGTGATAAGGTCTTCTCCTTTGTTGAAGAGAATGTCTCCACCTGGAAGTCTGTAAGTAGCTTAGTCTGTTTCTCTGCGTTCTTAGAGTAACGGTCAATGTTTACTTGATGACAGGTTTCTTATAGATCTTTCCTTTTAGTTATTGAGGAAATGCCACCAACATAACTTTCTCCTCTCTCACTTCAGAACTCCTTTTACACTGCTGGGAAGAACTACTTGTTAAGGATGTGTAATGGTGAGGATAAAGGCACACATTAAGATCACTTCCTGGCAGATGTTTCCTGTAGGACCCGGGATTCGAACTGGCAACCCTCTGGTTGCTGGCTCGCCTCTCTAACGTCTAGGCTACTTGCCGGCCCTGTTTGTTATCTTTATTTGTGCAGATATTCCATCACTAAACCTCATCTTCTTACTTTGCAGATCTTTTGAGGAGGTTGTCCAAGTCTCAGAACACAGTCTTCTGTGGACGGATCCAGCTGTTCCTGGCTCGTCTCTTTCCCCTGTCTGAGAAATCAGGTGAGAGGGTTACATGGAGCTACAGGAACTGACGTAATTTATGTTTTATCATGGATGTGGACTTGTGGCCACTATTGTGTTCCTTTGTGTGTTTCAGGTCTGAACCTGCAGAGCCAGTTTAATCTCGATAACATCACCGTGTTCAACAAAAATGAGCAAGAGAGCACTCTTGGCCAGAAGGTAAGGCCTTGTTCTAAGGATTATAGATATTGTGTAAGCTGTTGAATGATGTGTGTGCTGTTGAATGTGCATAACAATGAATTACCACTCTCTCTCTACCTCTGTTCTGTGTTGTCTTCTACAGCCCACAGAGGAGGATGGGATGGAAGTGGAGGAGGGGGAGATGGGAGATGGGGAACCTAGTGCACCTGCTCCATGGTAAGCAACATGAGTCCTTGTTCCATCAATCGCAATGCTTGGAATCATCTGTGGTTTTTCATCAACATAGCTGTTACACTGATCCCTATGCTGGCAAGTCTTGTAAGTTTGATTGCAGCTTGCTAAAACAAGTTGTCATCTATAAAATTGATTCCTGTTTGTAGTTCCATCCCTATCGACTACAACCTACAGAAAGTTCTGGACTCTGCAGGACTACTTCAGAAACCCTGTTCAGTGTTATGAGAAGTTTTCCTGGATGACTTTCCTCAAAGTTAATTTTCTGCCCTCTTTCCCTCCCAAAATAGCTTTGTGATATGACCCATCTATGGACATCTACTAAAAGTATGACACTTTGCTTTAAAAAAATGTCTTGTTCAAAACTGTTACTATTCTGTATGTCCTGTGAAGTATCAAGACAGGTGCTGGCTGTGTTTGTTTCTGTGAGAAGACACTGAAAAGTTGTTTGAGTTAATAGAAATGTTCTGTATGTTGTCTGTAGTATTCAGACGAGACGCTGGCAGAAGTTTAGAAGCTTCAAGCTGGACGACATGCAGGCTTCTAAAAAGAAGCTGGAAGAGCTGAGGACGGCAGGAGGAGACCACGTTTACTTTGCCAAGTTCCTCACCAGTGAGAAGGTGACATCTCAACTTCCATCAATTAAGAATAGAACAGAATAGAGAGTGACTACATTGCAGTGACTGCACAGTCACTGTTCTACAAATCACCTTACGTCCCAAGTAACTACTCATTATGTGATTGAGATTAGGAAGTCTATACCTCACCTTTCTCAAATGGATCACTTCAAATACAATGACAGTCTCTGTCTTTGTCTCTCTAGTTGATGGACCTGTAGCTCAGTGACAGTAACTTCAGACGACACATCCTCCTGCAGTACCTTATCCTGTTCCAGTACCTCCAAGGGACAGGTCAAGTTCAAAAGGTGAGGTGGCCCAAGAAGATGGCCCCTGTCCCACACCATCATACCCTATGTCATGTTGAATGTAGTCTGATTCAATTTAGCAGTAAAAGGTGTAACAGTGAATTCATATTGTGATTTGACTGCTGTTGGTCTCTTTACTACCAACTCTTGTCCTGTAAATTCTCTCTTCACTACCAGCTCTTGTCCTGTAAATTCTCTCTTCACTACCAACTCTTGTCCTGTAAATTCTCTCTTCACTATCAACTCTTGTCCTGTAAATTCTCTCTTCACTACCAACTCTTGTCCTGTAAATTCTCTCTTCACTACCAACTCTTGTCCTGTCCTGTAAATTCTCTCTTCACTACCAACTCTTGTCCTGTAAATTCTCTCTTCACCAACTCTTGTCTACCAACTCTTGTCCTGTAAATTCTCTCTTCACTATCAGCTCTTGTCCTGTAAATTCTCTCTTCACTACCAACTCTTGTCCTGTAAATTCTCTCTTCACTATCAACTCTTGTCCTGTAAATTCTCTCTTCACTACCAACTCTTGTCCTGTAAATTCTCTCTTCACTACCAACTCTTGTCCTGTAAATTCTCTCTTCACTACCAACTCTTGTCCTGTAAATTGCTGCAGCTCCAGTTGTATCCTGAATGATGATCAGTGTTCATGGATGGAGGAGACCATCAAAGTTGTGTACCAGGTGTGTGTGTTTCATCTGATAGATTGTAAATGACTGTTTTATATAATTATCCTCTTAGTATGAATAGATTGTTTTTATATCCTTAGAGATTGAAAGTAGTGTTAGGTTCAAGCTCTGTGCATGAGAACTGTAATTATTTAGTGAACTGTAGGAATGTGTGCTCCCAATAACTCAAGGACTCTGCTGACTGATAATACGTCTTATTGATATGCACTGAGAAATCCTGGGTGATAGGGAAAAGTACTGAAGTACATCTTTGTGGAAGAGAGGGTGTTAAAGCTAAGGTTATAAGTGGACACTGCACTGTTTCGAATGTATGTATTCAGCTGTACATCTTCACTGAGTAAACATTTTAAATGTCACTTTGAGTTTGGGCTCTTTTGTATGATCACGTGTTTATTGTATATTCAGATATTGCTATTTTTTATCACGTCTAACTTGTTCCCTATAGCTGCTCAGAGAGATCCCACCAGATGGAGACAAGTTTTCCACCATGGTCGAGGTAAGAATAGTCTGAATATTCCGTAAGTCTGTGTAGTTCCTGCAAGTTCACATGTTTTATTAGTGACATCACAACATACAGTACCAGTCAAAAGTTTGGACACACCTACTCATTCAAGGATTTTTCTTTATTTTTCTATTTTCTACATTAAATAATAATAGTGATGACATCAACTATGAAATAACACATATGGAATCAGGTGTTAAACAAATACAAATATATTTTAGATTCTTCAAAGTAGCCACCATTTGCCTTGATGACAGCTTTGCACACTTTTGGCAACCTCTTAACCAGCTTCATGAGGAATGCTTTTCCAACCGTTTTGAAGGAGTTCCCACATATGCTGAGCACTTTTTGGCTGCTTTTCCTTCACTCTGCGGTCCAACTCATCCCAAACCATCTCAAATAGGTTGAGTGATTGTGGAGGCCAGGTCATCTGATGCAGCATTCCATCACTCTCCTTCTTGGTCAAATAGCACTTACACAGCCTGAAGGTGTGTTGGGTCATTGTCCTGTTGAAAAACAAATGATAGTCCCACTAAGCGCAAACCAGATAGGATGGTGTATCGCTGCAGAATGCTGTGGTAGCCATGCTGGTTAAGTGTCCATTAAATTCTAAATAAATCATACACAGTGTCACCAGCAAAGCACCATCACACCACCACCTCTATGCTTCACATTGGGAACCACAGATGCAGAGATCATCTGTTCACCTACTCTGCATCTCACAAAGATACGGAGGTTGGAACCAAAAATATAGAATTTGGTTGCTCATGTTTCTTGGCCCAAGCAGTCTCTTCTTATTGGTGTCCTTTAGTAGTGGTTTCTTTGCAGCAATTTGACCAGAAAGGCCTGATTCATGCCGTCTCCTCTAAAAAGTTGATGTTGAGATGTGTCTGTTAATTTAATTCTGTGAAGCATTTATTTGGGCTGCAATTTGAGATGCAGATTTCTGAGGCTGGTAACTCTAATGAACTTATCCTCTGCAGCAGAGGTAATCTGGGTCTTCCTTTCCTGTGGGGGTCCTCATGAGAGCCAGTTTCATCATAGTGCTGGGTGGTTTTTGCATTTTAAGACACTTTCAAAGTTCTTTAAATCTTCCGGATTGACTGACCTTCAGGTCTTAAAGTAATGATGGACTGTCGTTTCTCTTTGCTTATTTTAGCTGTTTTTGCCATAATATGGACTTGGTCTTTTATCAAATAGGACGATCTTCTGTATGTCACAACACAACTGATTGGCTCAAACCTATTAAGAAGGAAAGAAATTCCAAACTTTTACCAAGGCACACCTGTTAATTGAAATGCATTCCAGGTGACTACCTCAAGAAGCTGGTTGAGAGAATTCCAAGAGTGTGCAAAGCTGTCAAAGGAAAAGGGTGGCTACTTTTAAGAATCTCAAATATATTTTGACACTCTTTTTGGTTATTTACATGATTCCATATGTGTTATTTCATAGTTCTGATGTCTTCACTATTATTCTACAATTTAGACAAAAATCCTTGAATGAGTAGGTGTCCAAACTTTTGAATTGTACTGTATATACAGTGCCTTCAGAAGATATTCACACCCCTTGACCTTTTTCACGTTTTGTTGTGTTACAGCCTGAATTTTAAATGGACTAAGTTGAGGTTGTCACTGGCCTACACACAATAACCCATGATGTTTTTAGAAATGTTTACAAATTAATAAAAAATGAAAAGCTGAAATGTCTTGAGTCAATTAGTATTCAAGCCCTTTGTTATGGCAAGCCTAAATAAGTTCAGGAGTAAAAATGTGCTTCAACAAGTCACAAGTTTCATGGAGTCATTGTGTGTGCGCAATAAGTGTTTAACATGACTTTTGAATGACTACCTCATCTGTCCCCCACACATACTTGTAAGTTCCCTCAATCGAGGAGTGAATTTCAAACACAAAGACCAGGGAGGTTTTCAAATGCCTCAAAGAACAGCACCCATTGGTAAAAAAAAAAATGCTCACATTGAATCTCCCTTTTGAGCTTGGTGAAGTTATTAATTACACTTTGGCTGGTGTATCAATACACCCAGTCACTACAAAGATACAGGTGTCCTTCCTAACATAATTGCCAGACAGGAAGAACACCACTGGGATTTTTAAATTTTTATTTAAACTTTATTTAACTAGGAAAGTCAGTTAAGAACAAATTCTTATTTTACAATGATGGCCTACCCCGGCCAACACTGGGCCAATTGTGTGCTGCCCTATAGGACTGCCGATCACGGCCGGTTGTGATACAGCCCAGACTGGGGTCTGTAGTGATGTCTCTAGCACTGCGATGCTGTTCCACTCAGGAGCCCCAATGGTGACTTTAAAACAGTTAAAAGTTTAATGGCTGTGATAGGAAAAAACTGAGGATGGATTAACAACATTGTAGTTATCCACAATACTAACCTAATTGACAATGTGAAAATGTGCATCCTGTCTGCAACAAGGCACTAAAGTAATACTGCAAAAAATGTGTCAAAGCAATTCACTTTTTGTCCTAAATACAAAGTGTTATGTTTGGGGCAAATCCAATACAACAACAGAGTACCACTCCATATTGTCAAGCATAGTGGTGGCTGCATCATGTTATGGGAATGTTTGTAATCATTAAGGACTGGGTAGTTTTTCAGGATGAAATGGAATGGAGCTAAACACAGGAAAAATCCTCAAAAAATCTGGTTCAGTCTGCTTTCCACCAGACACTGGGAGATGAATTCACCTTTCAGCAGGACAATAACCTAAAACACAAGGCCAAATCTACACAAGTTGCTTACCAAGGAGACAGTGAATGTTCCTGAGTAGCTGAGAATTTTGAAAAAGATAATGGGCAAATGTTGCACAATCCAGGTGTGGAAAGCTCCTAGAGACTTACCCAAAAAGACTCTGTAATTGCTGCCAAAGGTGCTTCTATGAACTATTGACTAAGGGGTGTGAATACTTATTTAAGTAAGACATTTCATTATGGGGTAATGTGTGTGAGAAGAAAAATTATATATATTTTCAATATAGGCTGTAACACAACATGTGGAATAAGTCAAGGAGTATGAATGCTTTCTGAAGGTACTGTAAAAATCAAGACCAGTAGATGACAAACCCAAGAGACCCACCCACAAGCTCCAGAAGACTTCCTAGGTAAAGGCCCTGACAGGAAGGTCTTCATGGGGAAGTATCAATCCTAACATAATAATAATAATTTGGTGGGTGCTTATAATGTACAATAATAATTTATTCAACTTCTATAGCGCTTTTCATTACAGAAAGAATATCAAAGATTCAAGTCTGTAGGGAAAGGGGGGTGGTACCTAGTCAGTTGTACAACTTAATGCATTCAACTGAAATGTCTTCCGCATTCAACCCAACCCCTCTGAATCAGAGAGGTGCGGGGGGGCCTGCCTGAATTGATATCCACGTCATCGGTGCCTGGTGGAACAGTTGATTAACTGATTTGCTTAGGGTCAAAATGATAGATTTTTACCTTGTCAGCCCTGGGATTCGATCTAGCCACTAGGCTACCTACCGCCCCTGTATTATACGCATGTGTGAATTGGACATTTTGTCCATATCCAAACTCTGTATGGCAATGATAACTGGGACAGAATAGTAATGTGTTCCCCAAAACCGTAGTTGGTTTAGGAAAGTTGAGGTATGCCAGTTGAATTATTTACCATGTCTAGCCCTCACATTGGAGCCGAATGAAAATGGGGAGACATAGCATGTTGCCAATATGGGGGACGAGTGACACAGCTTCCCTTGTATTTGGCTTTGTCAAAACTCGTGTTTGTTTTCTTGCAGTGATGAACTCACGAGACTGTGGAATCTGTATCATAACAATATGGCAGCTTGCCAGTCAATTAGCAGGTGAGTGGTTTTACAGCAGTAGTGCAGCTGGTCGAAGGTCAAAGTTACATAGCCCACAGTTACATAGCCCACAATCTACCTATACGTTTTTGGTGTATAACATTAAAGGAGAATTCCGCTTTTTACAACCAAATGTAAAAAAAATATATATGTAAATGACATATTATAGAAGGGTCCAGACACTTTCTTTGTGACTTGTTTTTGAGAAACTTACCGCAACCAGCGATTCACTTGCTCATCCTCGTACAGTAAGGGGGCTCAGAAAAGACATGAACAAATACTCCAAAAACCACAGCAGCCTACTTGAACACTGTAACTTAAAGCGGGTACAGCCTCAGTGTTGACAGTAAACGCATGTGGAAGTTGGACCGAATTTTCCCAACATTGAAGTTTGTGCTCAGCAGACCAGAAATGCTCAGTGCCCCAAAAAAATTGGCTAAACATTGGTATGGACCCTTCTATAACTTGCCATTTACATAAAAAGAGAGAGATTTTAAGTGCTTTTGAACAGGGTATGGTAGTAGATGCCAGGCACACCAGTTGGAGTGTGTCAATAACTGCAACGCAGCTGGATTTTTCACGCTCAACAGTTTCCTGTGTGTATGAAGAATGGTCCACCACCCAAAGGACATCCAGCCAATTTGACAATTCTTGGAAGCATTGGAGTCAACAAGGGCCAGCATCCCTGTGGAACGCTTTTGATACTTGTAGAGTTCATGCCTCAATGAATTGAGGTGATTGAGGGGGTGTAACTCAATGTTAGGAAGGTGTTCCTAATGTTTTGTACACTAACTGTTGATTGTCTGTCCTAAGACCTGTCCAATGGTGTCAAGAAAGATCCTGACGTGTGAAGTGTTCTGGTTCAATATTATCCACTCACCTCCACGCCCCGTCCTGTAGGGTGGTGCGTAACTCAAACTGGCTGGCGAGCCCTGCGTCTTATCTAGGAGTCCCCCCCACGTCTTCCAGCCCACCAACCAGCTGTTCAAGAGCCTGGCTGACTACCTGGAGAGCATGGTCATCAAACTGGCCAAGGAGCTGCCTGTGAGTTGTCTGGTCTGGCTGGAACTATGGGTGCTTGGATACTGAAAATGTTAATGAATTACAAGGCTCCCTTTGGGAGCATCTCAATTTCATACTCCTCACAACCCATGAGGTCAGAGGACACAAGGAGTATGTAATTGAGATGTTCCCCATGACCTACCCGCTCTTGATGGATTGGAACCCCTTTGCCCTGTCATCACAGAAGGACCTCCCGTCTGAGGAGATTAAGACAGGAGAAGACAATGGCGACACCCTTCTCAAAGAGAGCAACGACAGTGAGTTCTAGCACAAAACTAAAATGTATAGCTTCTAGATATGTAGTTGTAAAATCAAAGCTCTAGTTGTACTGCAGATTTTCCATATTGACCTGATCACATCCCTTTTGTGTGCCCCAAGGTCTGAGCATGCAGACCAACCTGGTGTCAAACCAGCAGATGGATGACATAGCAGCCAAGCTGGGTTCCCAATGGACGACCCTGGCTGGCCAGCAAAGCAGCGGAGATCGAGACAGCAAGGACGTGGCCAAGCAGGACCGTGCTGCTGGCTCAACGAGACATAGATCAAAGCCTTCCTTTCGTTGGTATTTCTGCAATTTCATCCTCCATAGAATCGTTAAATAAACGCTAAACTTTGACCAGAGCTTTATTCATTTAGCGCTAACCACTTACAGGACGATGGATAAAAGTGAGTCATTTAATCAGAACATGGTTTGGTATAAGTTTATTTTCACCATTTATGAAAAGCCATCAGGATAATGACTGCATGTATGAGAGAGAAGCGTTATAGTCACACTGTATTAGAGGTATTGAACCGCTCATATGATGACAAATCACAATGACGAAAGCAATGTGCAAGACAGTTCTGTTTCCAAAAGAGATGCAAGGGGTGTAAGAATTCATTATGGTTTGAATAGTGGGCACTGTAGGTGATGGGGGAGGTCTCCAATACATTTGAATTAAAGGTACAGGGTAAATTGAAAGACACCTGAACCAGATTAGATAACTTGGCCAAAGACTGTACAGCTGATTAGTTATGACTACAGAGAAGTACTGACATGAGCACCTTGTTCAAGGATTTAAAAAATATACAATGTGTATAAAACAATGAAACTGCAGAACTAGAAACTCAACCGCTCAATGATCCAGTCCAGAGATTGCCTGGCTCAATAAACCATTTAAAACCTTCCTCCACTCATGTTGATATAGGATGGCTTTACAAACATCTGTCGAAGTTACTTTATAAAGACACCCAGAATTTATTGCACATCTATGCAGGGTAGACAGTGCTTGGAAATGGCATTTGTTGGTTAGATTAGTTTTTTTTCATTAGGTTGATTACTGTTTCTCCTCTTCAAGTATTTCCAGTCGTCGGGGTCCGTACAGTAGGACGTAGGCTATATGCCAGTCTCCTCCACCGGACAGCCTCAGTATATCCTCTGGAGACACCACACTCACCTTGTCGTCATCAAACTTCACCCACTCGTCTGTAAAGGCAAAACATGAATGTATTCAAATGTCATTCATTCAAATCAATGAATATAGTAGTTTGTTTACAAGGTAAACAATAATCAGGCCGACTTCCACAACTAAGAGAGAGAAGCATGAGGGTAAACTTCCACCGTTTTGGTCCCGCAGCTATCACGTTTCAGCAGAGCGAAGGGCACTTGTGCTCATCTGGCCGCTACTTGGCAACGTCACATAGCTGAACAGTAGTTTAAAGGGTAGTTCACCAAAGTAAAGTGATCTAAAATCTCTGGGTCCGTATCCCACATCCTCCGTTGTGGTGAGCTACCCATTTAAGCAGCAGGTTGACGTATCTATTCATCACACTGTGGAGACTTTTCTTAATGCTATGGAGGTTACCTTCTTTCCTCTTGACCCAGCCGACATAGTGTCCGGAGGAGCTGGATCGGCCCTGGTGTGTCAGCACTGCCTGCAAGTCGTAGTAACCGCTGTTGTTGGAGCCCAGGTCTGCAAGGAAGACACATGCTTAGAAACATTAACAACCTATCCCCCACACTGACTGATTCTTAGTTTGTAAAGGTATGCCACAAAACAATATGATGTAAAGTAACCAACCGTCATCGAATGAAAAGGGCTCATATTTCACTTCCTTCGGTTTGTCTCCCACTTTCTTCTCCATCTGCTTGATTCACAAAGAGAAAATGTAAGCTACACGTACTACACGCATGTTGTTTGAGACGTTCGTTCACACAGAGTTGCTTTGTTTGGTCAAAGGACAACACGGAAATATATTTCTTGGAGGTTTGGGTTTATTTTCTAGAGTATACATTTGCAGTTCAAAGCTGAATTGCAGTAGAGACGGTACACAAATAAATATATATTTTTACCTTCTGTGACTGTTTCTCCAGTTTCTTGTCCTCAATCTCCTTGAACTTTGACCTGACTGCCACCATCTTCTCTTGCAGCTCAGAGGTACACAGCTCATACACATCCAGCATCAGCGGGAACTTGACATCCTGGAGAATTAAGTCAATAGGGGAAAAAAGCATCAGGACAATATTCTTTAATCCATTTACAACAGTATTCTGATGATAATCCCATCAATTAGGAGGACATTCCTAAAACATCAGAAGACCTACCTTTAGGACTTTGGCATTGACAGATTCCTTCTCTTTGTAGAAAAAGCGAACCATCTGAATGGTCAGGTAGGCAGGGAGGCGGCTGACTTTAGACTAG